>NC_138136.1:25413223-25925723 GCF_964188305.1 Podarcis bocagei
GTTCTTTAGCATGGATTGGAAACATAATGCCATCAATTTCTCTTAAAGAACCATAAGACGGGGGAGAAAATTGGACTCAGAATTACCAGGTAGTATGGAACTGAAGTCTCATCACAACTTATGAGTCATAACAACAGCAGTTGTAAACATTCCCTAAATATTTGTCACGGGGTAAAACAAGGAGGGACTGGAAACAGGCTTTGACAGTATGGAGTGCTCCTGTACAGCATTCCAACCAATCATGCCCTTTCCCAGCATACTCCATTCCAATAGACTTCCCAAGCAGTGGCATAGAACCCACCAGTGAGTCTTTGCCAGTTTCAAGTGTGCCTTGGTACCACGGCCTGCCCACTGCCTCCTCATTACCTGCCCTGTTCCTAAGCCATTAAGTATAGTCTTTTGGGTGGACCAATGTCAGCACCAGCAACCCCTTGCAAGGGAAGGAAAGTCTTCCTCTTTTGAGGGGAAAGGTCCAGAGGACATGTTGAAGGAAAATAAAAGGTTTTTGTTTTGTTTTTGTACTTACAACAATAAATTGAAATATAGAACAGAAGGGAATAAGAGAGGAGGATGAAGTGACTGTAACAGGACCAGAAAGGATGAAGGAAACTACCTGGAGATGGAGGGCAGGGGGCAGAAAGTACGTGCTGAGTGTGAAAGGAGAATGGGAGAAGAAGTTACAGGAGATAGTGAAAATTACTTTGAGAGGTGTTTCCAACAGTGGATTAGAAAGTGATGTCAGTAATTCTTAGACTCTGCCTCCATCTATCTCTGTTTTGTGACTGGTGTGCCTCAGAAATAATTTTCAGACATCTCAAGTGAGCCCTGGCCATTTAAAGTTTGAGAAGTCCTGCTCTAGTCCATTCCCCTCCTCTCCATGTTTTGGGGTCCCCCCATCATCATCATCATCATCATCTCTCTCTCTCTCTCTCTCTCTCTCTCTCTCTCTCTCTCTCTCTCTCTCTCTCTCTCTCTCTCTTGGTTTGAGGTTCCCACGGAATTGGTCTTTCAGTGAAAGTAGAAGCTAGATTCAGGGAAACATAGCTTTCCTGAACTACAAACTATGGAAACACTGTAGCTTATCATGTTGCTTTCTCATAAAAATGTTCAGAAGGACTGTCTTCGTGAGCTTATAAAACATTTTATATTGCCACTGAAAATATTAAGCTGCTTTAGTGCCTCTGTGTGGTATTCTTGTTGTAAACTGTTTAAACTTTGCAATAATACACTGTAGCATTTATTGTACAGGGGTGGTCTTATAATATGGAAGTTATTTTGCATTAAAAGTACTCGAGTTCCAAAGAATAAACTGAGGCACATTTTTGCCAAGTCTAAAAACGGGGTATAGAGACCCGAATACATGAAAACAAATGCAATGCTTGTATCATCTCCAGGCCATGTACTGTATAAGTTTCCTTAATTTCCTGTTCTTTGAATAGGAATGTTTGCCAAACATAGAGCAAATTTTACAAGACCAGTGTAACCTCGGTTTCAAAAAAAAACTTAAGAGGATCTGGGAAATTACAGGCTTCCTAGACTAACCTCTATCCTGGTAAATTTGTACAAGCGTTCTTAAAGGCAGAAATATTAACCGTATTAAACAATAAGCCTTGCTGAGGGAAGAATCAACATGGCTTCCTGAAATGGTTCACTAGCATTCACACCTGTGAACATTAACAGTCTCTTGGTAAGTGATAGGTCCCAGAGTATAATATGAAGGAACACAAGGCCATCATCTTGCTGAAGCTAAGCAGGTTTGGGTCTGGTCAGTGCCTGATGGGTAACTGCCTGAGATCCACATTTTATTTTATTTATTCATTTATTAATTGAATTTATATGCCACCATGTACCCGGAGGTCTCATGTATGCTGCCTTGGGCTACTTTTGGGGAGAAAGGCGGGATATTCATGTAAACAAAAACATAAAATTTAAAAAATCACTCATGGGAAGCTGAAGATACTATTACTAAATCTGAATTATTTCCGTCCTGATGCTGTACATTGAACTGAGACTGTATAAATCTCAGATTACGGAACTCAGATTAGTGTGTTGCAGCAGCGAAAAGGTGAAAGGAATTGTGATGAAAAGGAACTACAATGGTACCTCGGGTTACATACGCTTCAAGTTACATACACTTCAGGTTACAGACTCCGCTAACCCAGAAATAGTGCTTCAGGATGAGAACAGAAATCGTGCTCTGGCAGTGCGGCGGCAGCAGGAGGCCCCATTAGCTAAAGTGGTGCTTCAGGTTAAGTACAGTTTCAGGTTAAGTACGGACCTCCGGAACGAATTAAGTACTTAACCCAAGGTACCACTGTAGTTGTAAAAGTGTTATAATTCAGTTATATAAAACCTATTCGGTACCCAGTTTTGGAGTTCTGTCTTCAGTAGTAAATTCCACCTCAGAAAGAATAATGTAGACCAGGGGTGGAGAACCTCCATCCTTCAGGCCCAGTTAGGCCCAGCAAGGGGCCAGTTTGGCATACAAAGCCATTATATTCACACCACAACAACCTGCCCCGCATCTGAGTTCATTGGTCCTTTGCAGTTGGGGCTTGTTGATAGTACAAATCAAATAATTCCTATGGTTCTTCCCACAGCCTTTACATGTTAACACCTAATCTGAAAGCTTGGAGAGAGTTCTGCTTTGTGAGTAACGTGACAAGTTACTGTCAAAACTGGTTCCCAGGTTTACCTGAGGGGAGGTTAAAACACACGCGCACACACACACACACAATTGCAATTTATGAATCCAGTTCTTGTATGGGCCTAGATGTGAAGGAGGGAATCGTTGGAGATTAAATAATGAAAACAATTATTTGAGAAAGGTTGGATTCTTCGGCTTCTGTCTCTTTTTTCCAGCATAAGAACAGGGCTGTTGTATTTAAAGCAGTTGACTTAAGACAAATTAGCCTAAGGAATTACCACATGACATTGTGATGATCACTGACATGAAGGGCTTTAAATGATGAGATGAAATTCATGGAGGATACATCCACTAGTGACTATTAGCTTTGAAAGCTAGAATTGCATCTTCCACATTCAGAGGAAATATACTTCCGATAATTGGATGCTTGGAGACAAACAAGGGATGTCTGTTATTATCTCGCCCTGCTTGTGAGCTTCCCAAGGGCATGTGGATGATGGACACAGAGTGCTAAGTGGACTTCTGCTTTGACCCACCATTCCACTGCTTATGTTCTTATAATGTCTCGCCTAAAATGCAATGCAGTTTAAAGACTATGATAGAATTTTGCAATTATATAGCATTTTGACTGCTCAAAGTGCCTTGCATTCTTGATTTTGCTCGCCTTTATTAAAGTCCAACAGAATCTTTAACAAGCTTATATCCGCTGAGTGAGGATAGCTATTAAATTCTGCTTTGCACTTCAGTGGTAAAATGATCTTGAGGTTTCACAGTCATGGTGCCTGCTGTATGGCACATTGCTGTGCATTGCTGGTGTAACCTCTGTGTTGTTGGGGTACTGCCAGCTCAGTGGGCATGGCTTAGGAGCATCCTACCCACACTGGTGGGCAGTCACAGTTACCAGGGATGCTTGATGGGGCTACAGTAGATGTCATTATATTATTTATTCTTTCCGCTTGTATTGCTGTTCTCTCTGTACTGCTGTTGGGAAGGTACATGATTGCAACTCCATTATGAGTACAGTTATACCTTGGGTTACAGCCGCTTCAGGTTGCGTTTTTTTGGGTTACAGACCGTCGAAACCCGGAAGTACCAAAACGGGTTACTTCCGGGTTTCGGTGGTCGTGCATGCACAGAAGCACTAAATCGCGCTTTGCACAGAAGCACTGAATTGCAAACCGTGCATGCGCAGACGCGCCGCTGCGGGTTGGAAACGCTGCGGGTTGCGAACGTGCATCCCGCACGGATCACGTTCACAACCCGAGCATCCACTGTAATGCCAGAGTAGCAGGAAAGACCAGCCTGTGTGTTAACCCTCAAAAAAACATACACAAACAACACAATCAAATATCGTAAGCAAAAGAGAAAAATGGATTTGCAACTGGACCCCTGAAATATTGCCATTTCTCCCCTTTACTAATTTAGTTTCTCTGCACAAAAGAACAACTGACACATGGAAAGAGCAAATCTCACACTGAAAAAGATACAAAGAACCCTGGAGAGGCAGGGAGAGACATCTAGTTTGTTAAGAGTAAGAACACAGGACAGCACCACTAGTTAAAATGGCTGAGATGTGAGTGGGAAAATGTGGGTATTGTGCCTAATGAATAGGAGATGCACTGGTGGCCCTGGAAGATATTTCTTCACAGTACAAGTGCCGCATAAGAAGAGGAGCAGCTGCAGTGCACATTTCCTCATGGATTCCTGGGTTCATGCAGGATGAATTATCCTCTCTCTAGGAGGACTAATCTACCATTGTCATGTGCCAGCAAGTTCATTCTTTGATTTTGCCAATAGCATACTGAAGGTGATGTGTTTGCAGAGTAAGAAAGAAAAGGCTTTATTCACACTGTACAAAAAAATGTGACTAGCACTGACATCCCCTATTAAAACCTCTGTAAATGTACGTGCCAGAAGATTGTATGGAAACAAAAAATAGGCGGGTGGACTTTGGCAAAGGGAAACGGACCCAAATCTTGTGATAATTCTGAATGCTGAGAAACCGAGACAATGGATTATTTAGAGCAGGGATAGGCAATGTGATGCTCTCCAGATGTTCTGAACTACATCTTTCATCTTCCTTTCCTGGCCACGCTGCCTGGTTTATAAGGTTCTGCATCTGGAGGGTACCACATTGCCTCTCGTGATTTAGACCAACTAACGTTTTGTCTTTGAACCACATAGAATTATTCTAGCAGGATGTTCAGGAGGAGGGCAAGCGGGGTGGGGGGGGAGAGATACATAGTATCTAGTCATGAAATTCAAACAAAGATGTGCATATCTTTATTTGTCATTCTATCCTGGAGGGTCTCTGTACCAGTTGTGGGGAACACAGAGGTAGTAGTGAGTAGTGTTGCACTCAGGTCATGTCTCCAAAATTTTCCTAGGCATTTGTTTGGCCAATGTAAGAGCAGGATGACAGACTAGGTGGCTCTTTGGCCTGGTCCAGCAGACCACTTCTTAAGAAGAGCCAGTGAATCAGGCCAGTGGCCCATCTAGTCTGTGGGAAGCCAGCAAGCAGGACATGAGCACAACAGCACTCTGCCCAGCCACAGTCCCAACAACTGGCATCCAGAGGTAAAATGCCTCTGAAAGTTGAAGTTGAACATAGCCAACATGGGTTGAATTATCTGTGGCATCGTTGCAGTGCGCTTGTGGCATCCATTTGCTAAGCAGGAACAGCAACATAGCCAACACGCCTGATAGCTGTTGATAGCCTTGTCCTCCATGAAACTTGCCTGATCCTCTTTTAAACCTATCCTAGCTGCTTCCTATGGGACCATCGCTGCTTCCTATGGGAGTTATATAGTTCAACTATGCACTGCACGAAGAAGTACTTTATTTTGTATTGTATTAGGTTGTGAATAGTTGAAGTGGCTGAGGGAATAGATGGTGAAGGTGCCGTTATCGTGTGGATTGGTTGTGTGAATATGTGTTTCTCTGGTGGTTAGGAATTTGTGTCATGGTGCCTGGAACTTAATTTTACAGATACAGTTATAATGGATATGGGTGCTGTATATTGATGGATGCATTTGGATTGTTCACTATTATAAAATGCTTTGAGATCTGAGCGCAGCAAGCTGTCTATAAATGGACCAAATAAATAATTGCATGCTTTGATTGCATGCTGCGACTTCAGCAGATGCTATTTTCCCATGCATCGCCTTTATGAACACTCTTTTTTACAACACCATGTATCATTTATACACTCCTGGAAACTTTAGATAGGTGCAGGTTTTAAATTCTTATGAAGAGCCTCCAAATGATGTTTCAGAATCTCAGAGCCACTGCCAACTGTTTTAACTAAATGCACAGATTGGAAAGCAATGGATGGCGGTAATTGGGAAAGCAATTGATCTTCCAGGATGTATAGCAAGCACTATATTTCCAGTTCCATCTAAGACATTATTTGTCTTTGGGGGCAAAAAAAAAACCCCATCTTTTTTACTCTCAGGTTGCTAGTGCAGCTAGAAACTCAGATGAAAAATTAGCTAACAAATAGTCCCCAAGACACATTTGTTCAAAAACCTGCTTCATCTTCAATGGACACCCAAGGAGAAACTAGTTAAAGGCTTGACAGATTCAGCGCATGGCAAGCATGTTTTGCTGGTAATATTTTAAGTTGGTATGAAGAAAATGTATCATGCAATCAGAGATGAGAGCATTTTTTAGAACTGGTCCTGGTTCTAAACTGGAAAAGGGACGGTAATGGAGAATCAGAGTGCTTAGTAAACAATGGCCATTTCAGAAGACAAATCTTCTTAAGAGACAATTGCTTTTATGGATTCTGCTATATTTTAAAGAGAAGCTCACCAAAAAATAGCTGTTGTTTTTTGCTGTATTACTGATCACCCAAGCACACAGCAGGAGATCAGGGTGAAGGAAGGCAGAATTAGGCCAACACAATTTATGAGTCACTGAACTGAGAACATAAGGCATCTGTGCAGCTTACTGAGGTTTTGGGGGGGAGGTTGATACTCCCAGACAGGTGGAAAGAAACAGAAGACACCATTCATGGAATGGACTTGCATTCAGCCTGGTGAGTCACAAAATGCACTAGGTATGTACTCTTCAAAAGATAAGGTATTTCAAAATGACATCAGTGAAGCATTTATGAAAGAGAATAAAGGTAGCCTGAAATATTTGGGCCAGCTTTTTCATCACATTTGGGAGTGAGGGGGTAAAAACCCTCCCCACAGATTGGGGATGAGTATCAAGAACAAAGACTTGAGTGTGGGATGCTTAAAATCCTACATATTGGCCTGGGCTATTTTCCCCCTCATCCTTTATAACTTTACTAACAAAACAAAGAATTATCTTGTTACATTCTCACCACTTCCCTCACCAGTGAGAAGTCTCAGGGGCAGTTCTTACCTGTGTTAGGTTCCACTGGAGACTCAAAATGATTATTTAGGTCTATTTATAACTATACAAGTTGAGCAGAGGTACGGACAAAGATGGCATAATGTTCCTACAAGCAGCAGTTCTCTAGGTAGACACCACAGCACACCCAAGACACTTTTCAGCAGCAACTCTCCCTGCCTTCCCCATCTCTCCATTTGTCTCAAAACCAGGTCTCTGTCTCCCTCTTTCTTAAACCAAGACTTTCCTTTGGACCCTTGTAAACACAGAGAGAGACCTATATCACACCATTTCCATCTGGAAGAAGTAAGGGCAGGGCTTCTCCTTTTTCAGTCAGAACTTGCCAGAACTCAGTTCTAGAAGCTCTCAACTGGACACCATTGCCATTCTAAGAGAACAAGCAGGCAATCATGGTGAATTCTGGCACTTCTTTTTCTAAAATCATAGAACTTAGTAAGGTTACATCTCAAATGCTGGTAGCCCCATTCAGCAAGCTCAACAGACATCGCAGTTACATGTTGACTTTTCAATCAACCTTCTTAATGAAAGGAAGGCATGGCCAAAGCTGGCAGGCATGATGAGTATTCCTAACATTGCATTTATGCACCTCCTAGACTCTTTTGGGCATCTGATCAAAGCATTCACTCTACAAAAATAAGAGTGATGGACTAACTAGATTTGTGGCTTGATCCAGCAGGTCTCTTCTTACATTATTGTGAAACACATGTTGCTATTCCCCCATGGCTCTAGCCAGGTGCTGGCAAAAGTTCACAAGGTGTACAGCGAATTGACTCTGTTACCATATTAATTCTTACTGCAGCGTTCATTTAGCTCGTTTGCAGTTTAGAGAGGGGAAACATCAAATTATTTTGGCAATATTAGCTGATGGAGCAAAATCGACTGAAGGTCAAAACATATCCACACACTTCTCCTCATTAATCATGATGTAGTTTCCACTGTTTTCCTCCATATGCAAAGGAAACTCACATTCCAAGAAATAAATCTCAGTTTTCACTTAGTTGCCTTCTACAAAACCAAAATGGAAGGCAGTGTTTTGAGATATTGGCATCTGCTAAGGGATAGGGTGGGATTCTGGTTCCCTCTGTATTTTGCAGCAAACCTTTCTACGCCAAGCCCTTCAGACTCATGCAAGGATCGGAAAATAGAGCTGTGGAATAAGTTGCATAACCCATTCAGTGGCCTTGTAATGCTACCTGAGATATTGTATGGGAGGTGGAATGGCTGTCTCCAGAGGTACATGGAGGCAGACATCTTTTTCTGCATACAAATATTCAGGAGGGGGCTGAACAACAACAGCAGAAAACCAGTAGTGCAATGGACCACTGTGTCTGGCCGTTAACCAGAAGGTTGGTGGTTTGAGCCTACCCAGGGACAGCTGTAGGCTGTATCCCTGAATTGCAGGGGTTTGGACTAGATGACCCTTGGGGTCCCATCCAGCTCTACAATTCAATGATACTATGAAACCTCTCTGCAAGAAGAAAACTGATAAAATAGGGCTTGACTAGGGACACAGCTACATTTGCAGTTTTTAAAAAAGCATTTTAAATGTGTTATAACACTGTGACACAAGATGGTGATGTAGAATTCAATCCTTTGGCAACATGATTTCTCATTATGAGATTTACAACACATTTCCCTGAAATGTTGTTTTGTTTTTTTAATGCGTCTAGATCCAGCCTATATCTTTCCTCCCTGCTATGTTCCTTGTGCTTCTTTATTTATTTTTAAAGGGAGTTTTTTTTGGGGGGGGGGAATTTTAAAAATGGCATTCCTTTGCACCTACTGATTCTATCACCTCGTTACTAGCATTGTGCTGCTTGTGTGCACCAAGCCTTATATGCGCAAATACCTGTTACACAGCATTTATTTTATTTTACAAACAATATATACTGCTTGGTTATAATGAAACCTCAACACAGTTTACAGAAGAAATAAAGCAATAAAATTATCAAGATAAATTTCTTACAAATGCATAACACGGCACCTGTAACTGTACCAGTTCTGCAGATTGAAGTGGTCAGCTAGGGATATATGGGCTGGATCTACACTGATTGCAAAAACGCTTTTTAAAAAACCCGTAATAATACCTGTCAATGCAATTTACCATTGACAGTGGATCACTGCTCTACAGCGCCCTCTGGTGTCACATTTTCACAACACATTTTAACGTCATAACAACCCAGTGTAGATTTGCCTGTGGAGTAAGGCAATCTCGCGAGTAAATTGGTTCCAAGCTGTTACTGGCTTCAGTGCTAATAGTAACTTGTCCTCTGTTCAAAAACCAACACAGGTTTCTGAGCAGAGGTGTTATATGCTGACAGGGTCTCAATCCTGTCAGCAACTGCGCTGCAGCATTCCAAACTAACTGTAGCTTGCATTCCAAGCAAGCAAGCATCTCCTTCGACTAACGGCACTCCTAATAATGTTTTGCATGTCTCTAGCATACGACAACCAAGATCTTAAATAGTTTAAAAGTAATTAGCTAATTAATCCCAACAACATCCCTGAGCAACTGGCGAGGGATTTTTGGAGACTGACTCTCCCACCAGTGGAAGCCTCAGCTTCTCTAAGGGGCCTCCTGAGCAGCTGCTTAACAACACTCTGCAGAACAATACAGCACTGAAGGTCCAATCCTGCGTGGGAGAAAGAACCTTAACTCATCAAGTTTTTCAGCTTCGCTAAAAGAGCTAGGTTGAATGCACTTTAAAAATAAATTAATGGACTCAGGAGAAATTTGTTCTGCGCAGGAGATAAGGCAGGCATTGGAAAGCAGAAAACAAAAAGAGTTCAAAGTTTTGTTGAGATTTTATATGACAAATCTGGGGTGGAGGGAACCCAGTGAAGTTGGTAATACACTCAAGTTCTTTTGCTTTACAATATAATGTTTTTGCATCAATCCATTAAGACCAGAGTACGCATTACTATTAGATGTGATCCCAGTTGAGCTCAGTGATACATAATTCCAAGTAAACAGTCATATGACCAGGCTGCCTGACTTCAATCCCAGACCCTCCAAGTGCCCCTATTTTCCAGGGACACTCCAGGATTTACAGAAGCCATCCTGGTTTCTGATTTGATCCCAGAATGTCCTGCTTTTCCTTAGGACATCGCTATTTTCATCAGAGAAATGTTGGAGGGTATGCAGCTATGCAACCCTCGAGCCAAGGAGATAAGTAACTATACAACCTTTAGAAGACATCTGAAGGGAAGTTCTTTTAATGTTTAATGATTAATTATGTTTTTATATATGTTGAAAGCCACCAAGAGTGGCTGGGGCAACCCTGTCAGATGGAGTGGGGGGTATAAATATCATCATCATCATCATCATTGAATAGGACATCCCTGTTTTCATCAGAGAAATGTTGGGTGGTATGTAATCTTATGCATGTTTACTTGGGAGAAAGTGCCATTAAACTCATTGCAACCATTTTGGTGTCTGTGTATGCGTGTGTGTGTGAAGTGGAGAGAGAGAGAGAGAGAGAGAGAGAGAGAGAGAGAGAGAGAGAGAGAGAGAGAGAGTTCATAGTGATAATATGTGATAATCGCAAATAACCTATACCACTGTTTCTCAATCATCAGGCAAATACCCACCTGGGCCACTTTCAGCTGGGGCTCAGTGCTTCAGTCTTCACAGACCTCCTCTCTTGCTAACCAATGCCAGAACCAGCAATTCCTTGCATGTTGAGTAAAGATGTCCAAGAGACAGAGAGGTTTTGGGTGCGGGGAGAGAGAGAAGGTCTCCTTCATCTATGAGCAGGAATGGGAACCATTTTTAAAATTCATTTCTGGGCAGCTGCATACTAGACGTGAGCAGGGTCAGAGGCAAAAGTGGGCACAGCAATGAATACCAATTAAAGAAGTTAAAAACAACTATTTAAGACATTCAAAAAAAATTAAACTCAACAATAAACTTAAAACCAGAGTAAGACACTTGCCAACTTTCTTCCTTTTTGGATCTCTTATTGCACCACAAAGTGTTCTCCCCTTCTCCTCCAACCACCCCTAAACTGGCTCTAGATTTTCCCCCATGCACTGCAGATTTGGGGGCATACAGGATATGTGGGGGAAAGTTCAGTTGCGCTAGTGCTGAGCCTGATGGTAAAGCAAACATTTAGTTTAATACTGCCCATAATTTCACACTTCTCCAAATGTTGTGATGCAGTTCTCAGCTCAAAAATATATTAAAACAGAAACTTTTTGCAGAAAAACAAATATTATAAATACAATAAGGTGGTGAAATGCAGGGCAGGAGAGTTGATAGGATTATGTTTAATTGTCTTATTATACTTCTACAAAAACCAATGTCACTTTTTAAAGTCTCAAAATGAACTAAATTAATTTAAAGATGTTTAAAGATATGTACTTTCAAAGAAAAAATTGATTTAAAAATCAATTTTTAAATGTAATGTAAATTTAAAAGTGAAGTATCATGGGGATGTTTATTTAAATCAAAGAAATGAAGAAATGTGGCAAAGCACACCAAACACATGATGAAGCTGTTTGCCCATCCCATCCCATCCCATCCCATCCCTACCTGCTAGCCCTCTGAAACATCGAGACGATCCAAATATAAAGCATAGCAAAACTTATTAACCTCCCTCTCAAAGTCACTTGGAAATTAAATGTAAAATGAATGACACACATCCATTTTAATACCGTTGTGGGAGGAGAAGGTTGAGGTATCCTCCCAGTTATTCTCCGAACAGCATCTGAATATTGAAAGGGCCCTACCGAATTCGGGTGATCTAAAATTCTAAGTAATGCACTTCTTCCCTGTTTATTTCACAGCATGCACGAAGAGGCTGAACCGAATAGAGTTCCGCTTGCTATTATAAATAAAACATTTCCTAAAGTGTAAATGTTTGACTTTGCAACCAACATAATGTCCTTTTAAGATGGTTGCGTATGTAAATACGGTAGGTTTTTTTTTAAAAAAAAAAGAATTCTAAAAGCAATGCTTTCATTAATAA
Organism: Podarcis bocagei; assembly: GCF_964188305.1. Classification (NCBI taxonomy): domain Eukaryota; kingdom Metazoa; phylum Chordata; class Lepidosauria; order Squamata; family Lacertidae; genus Podarcis; species Podarcis bocagei. The sequence goes on from NC_138136.1 coordinate 25,425,224, forward strand.
TTCAGATGGAGAAGCCCACCTCACTGCTTATGTTTGATGTCTCTACATGTCTCTTTTCCCCTTTAAAATGAAAAGGTTCCACCAAGGAAATCTCCCATTTAAGATAAGGCATTGGATGTGATTCCCGGAGTGACTGCTCATTTCAGAGCTTGGGTGTTGAGTCATTCAGCCGCTTGGCATTCCATGTGACTGCATAACCCCATCCTTCCTCTCTCTCGCCTTCTGGGCCAAATGAATATGGCATTTGTGTAATTGGTATAAATAAGCGTGGGGCTTCAGTCTAGATCAGGACAATGGCAGACCCTCCAAGTGTCCCTATTTTTCAAGGACAGTCCTGGATTTACAGACGCCATCCCAGTTTCTGATTTGATCCTGGAACATACCATTTTTCCTTAGGACATCCCTATTTTCATCAGGGAAATGTTGGAGGGTATGGAATTATGTGACTCCCAAGTCAAGTTAACTATACAGCCTTTAGAAAACATTTGAAGGCAGCTCGCTATATGGAAGTTTTTAATGTTTAATGTTTTATTATGTTTTTATATGTGTTGGAAGCCACTTAGAGTGGCTGAGGCAACCCAGTCAGAAAGGTGGGGTATGTTGTTGCTGTTGTTGTTGTTGTTAAATAGGACGCCCTTATTTTCATTGGAGAAATGTTGGAGGGTATGCAAGGGGAATGGGGCTGAAGCACTTTGTCAACTAGCCAAGATGGCTATGCTCTGCCTCCACAATCAGAGGCAGCAATGCTTCTGAATAGGTAAAGGTAAAAAGGTTAAGGACCCCTGGGTTGTTAAGTCCAGTCAAAGGCGACTATGGGGTTGCAGCACTCATCTCGCTTTCAGGCCAAGGGAGCCGGCGTTTGTCCACAGACAGCTTTCCGGGTCATGTGGCCAGCATGACCAAACCGCTTCTGGTGCGTGACAGAAACCAGAGTGCACGGAAATGCCATTTACTTTCGAACTGCTAGGTTGGCAGGAGCTGGGACTGAGCAACGGGAGCTCACCCCATCGCAGGGATTCGAACCTCCAACCTTCTGATCGGCAAGCCCAAGAGGCTCAGTGGTTTAGACCACAGAGCCACCCACATCCTGAATACCAGTTGCTGGAAACTATAGGAGGGGAAAGTTTTTTTGTGCTTGGGTCCTGTTTGTGGGTTTCTCACAGTCATCTGGGTGGCAACTGTGAGGACAGCTTGCTGAACTAGATAGACCATTGGCCTGATGCAGCAGGCAGTTCCTATGTCCTTATGCTGTAACCTCAATCCCAGTTGAGTCCTCTGTGCCTGCTATCTGTAGCGAAAGGAGGGCTTCCACTGGGGCAAGCGAGCCTTCTTCCAGTAGTGCTCACGCTCATGATGATTTGAATTGCCTTTCACATGAGCCTTAATCACACACTAAAAACAACTAAAAATATGTTTAAAACCCATACAAGCAACAACCAAAGATAGGTTTTGAAAACCATCCCACTAAACATGCTAGGCAGAAACCTAAAAATAATATCTTTCATCCTCATCCCGCTGGGAAAGCTTGTCAAAACAAAAATGTCTTCAATTGTTTCCAGAAAGTACAAATAGAGAGTGCCTTTCATATCACAATAGGGATGCTATTCCACAGAACAGAGGCAGCTGCACTAAAAGCCATTCTCTGAGTTGCTATGGAGGGGTTGGCATCCGTCTGCCTCGAGAGACAATGGAGTATGCCTCTGAGGGTGAAGTCAAACCGCTGCATTGGCAGCCCCAAAGTGACCTTCCCTGAGTGCAACCTTGGGCAGTGTGTATGGAGGTCCTGGGCTGTCCAGATGACAAGACACACACACACCTCCTTGGCCTCGCTGATGTAGTCCAAAGGAAAGCAGAGAAATATGTTTGGCACCAGGAGTTGCTGGAAGGAGGAGTATAATTTGCCACCCAACTGTCTTAGGGACTCCAGATTTGTGTAGGGTTTACTCCTTCGCCTTTTCTTTTCCCGAATATATCCGGCAAGGCAGCAGAGGTTTAAGATCAAAGTTTTCCTTCTACCTTCCCAGGTTGATGAGCCCCATCTGCCCCTCACTTTAGGATAAGAGGCCAACTTCTTCGTTGCAGCATGAGTTCCACTTTGGTTCCCTGTTGTTCCCTGGCTTCAATCTGCTTTCAGTGCATGAACGCTCAGCTGTCTTCGGGTGTGACTATTCTCTTACTTGACTTCAGCATCTGGCCCCAATAACCAAACTCACTGTGGCAGGTGAAGGAGAGAGACCAATTGCGAAAAACGCACACAACTCACTGCAACGAAGCCATTAATAAAAGGGTGCAGGGAAGGGCCTTTCCGAGCATTTCATTTTATTTCCCCCCTAAATTGCTCTGTCTAAACACCTGCACTCCATTTGGAGTTATTTGGTGTGATCGAAAATCCTTCAGCAGATATCATGACTCTAAAATAAAATATGTAAAGGAAGCTGAGGGGGGCAGCCTGCTATCCTTTAAATACCTTATCCCTTTCCTCACCTCCCCACATTTGCAAAGAGAAAGAAAGAAATGCTATCGCAGCGGAGAGGAATTTCCTTCATTCCTCAGTCATTTTTTTGTTTAATGTTGAAAGTACACATGCCGCTTTGATCATCCTACACTGCCTTTCCCTCTTTATTCCTTTCCCCCCACAAAGTTCTTGCTTTGTACTTTTGATAAAACGATAGATATTACTCACTGCTTTTTAATGAAACCATTTTTTAAAACTGTAGGGTGAACCCCTGGCACATGTTCAAGCTATTTCAGACAGCCTGGAACTAATAGAAATGAATGAATTATTAGAGAACATCTGTGTAAATTATTCAGGATCAATCAAACCTGAATAGTTAGGGTTATGCCTTGCATACCGGAAGGGAATGGGGGAGAGAAAGCCCTCTTTACATCCTTAAGCTTCAGTGAAAGGCCTTTGCATAGCATGGATTTGTGTTAGTTCCTGGCATTTCAAAACGTTTTCCGGGTAGCTTTGCAAATTGTGGGGAAATGTTTCCTCCTTAGATCATAGGATCTGGAAACCTTCTACAATTCTCATCATCCATGACCTTGCTAGATGGTGCTGATGGAAGCTGAAGTTCAACACCATCTGAAGGACCATTGGCTGACAAGAAAGTACTCAGAAAATGGGTCAGCTTTGTTTGTGAAAACATTTGAAAGTGGTACCTGCAAAAAAAGAAAGAAATCTGTTGCAGCATGGAGCCCTTCTGCTCAGCATTCTCACTCCATTTCATTACCACCAAGATGATCAAGGGTCTAGAAACCAAGCCTTATGAGGAAAGGTTGGAGGAACCTGTTTTTTTAAATGATGCCAATGGATCCATGCTGCTAGATTTGCAGTTGTTGTTTTCCTATGAATACAGCAGTCTTGACTGGGTATTAGGGACGCAGGTGGCGCTGTGGTCTAAACCACTGAGCCTCTTGGGCTTGCCAATCAGAAGGTCAGCAGTTCGAATCCCTGCGACGGGGTGAACTCCTGTTGCTCTGTCCCAGCTCTTGCCAACCTAATAGTTTGAAAGCATACGAGTACAAGTAGATAAATAGGTACCGCTGTGGTGGGAAGGTAAATGGCGTTTCCGTGCGCTCTGGTTTCCGTCACTGTGTCCTGTTGTGCCAGAAGCAGTTTAGTCAACCTGGCCACATGACCCAGAAAGCTGTCTGTGGACAAATGCCGGCTCCCTTGGCCTGAAAGCGAGATGAGCACCGCAATCCCATAGTTACCTTTGACTGGACTTAACCATCCAGGTGTCCTTTACCTTTTTACCTTACTGGGTATTCAGTTCAGAGATAGGAGTATATTTTTCCATTAATATTTTGGCTTGGGGAAGGAGGCCTATATGCAGAGATTTTCACACATCTATTCTCCGGCATGCAACCCAAATCTTATATATGTTCTTTACCCAGAATGGACTCCAGCTGAGTTCAATGGCATTTGATCTCACTTAAGTGAAATAGAGTTCTTCACCTCTCCTGTCCTAGGCTCCATTCCCTTTAAAATTTCTAAGGCATGGTTTCATGAATTGGTGCTTGACTCCACACTGAGGTGGACTGATTTGTACACAGGAGACCATGGGAAAATTTAACCATTCTGGAGTTGCAAGTCATTAGATCTTTGTTTCTTTTTAGACCAAACATGAATTGGTCAAGATTAATTTTTTCCTTCCGCCTGGAGGACAAGAAGAAAAACCAATTTCTTTCCTCCTGCCCTAGAAGGCTTAAGCTATAGGAAGCCCTGTCCCTAAGTCTTCATGAACTCCAGCAGCTTCCATTCTGGTTTCCCTCAGTGGTTGCTGCCTTCTCCCATCTCATCTCCAAACATTAAAAGGAAATAAAGAAGCTGCTGTAGGAAATGGTGGACATGACTCAGCGGGTTTGCATAATCTCTCCCAAAATTAATTTCAGAAGCTGTTCAAAGGAAGAAAATACACAATCTTTTGGGCCCTCCGGTGATCTGCAACAATAACCTGATTGTTAATGAGGGATGTGTGCTGCAAAACCAACATGATCAAACACACCTTGATGTATCATGACATTTAGGATCCGATTTTTTCAAAGGATTAGCAAGAATAATTTGTGTTTGGGAGTGCACGTTCTTCACATTTAAATGTATTTGTGTCATTCTGAATCATTAAAGTTTGGAGGCAGGTAACTGGAGATTAGGTTTCTGTTGTGTTTAATGAAATGCAGAAAGATAAGTGTCACATAGCATTAGTCATACAGCAGTAGTTTGCTTGGGTGAAGGGAGCTCTGTGAACCTAACCAGTTCCAGTAACTGTGGCACACATCCCCCTTCTATTCTTCATTGTTTTTTCCTGACATTGAGACTTCAAAGAGGAAGGTAATTAGGTGAAGGTCCTGTTATTGCCACATCCTTGTTAGTCCAACTATAGTCTACAGTTACTTCCTTCTAGAAGGCATCTGAGCGTACTCTAGATCAGGCATAGGCAAACTCGGCCCTCTAGATGTTTTGAGACTACAACTCCCATGATCCCTTGCTAACAGAACCAGTGGTCAGGGATGATGGGAATTGTAACCCCAAAACATCTGGAGGGCCGAGTTTGCCTATGCCTGCTCTAGATGAGGTAGCCAAGACACTGTCTTTAAGACACCCTTAAAGGATGATCTAAGCTAAACTTTGGCCTTCTAGATGTTGTTAGATTACACCTCCCATCAGTCCCAGCCATATCTGGAAGGCTACAGGTTCCCTATCCCTGATCTGAGCACTGTTGCATTATTATTATTATTATTATTATTATTATTATTATTATTATTATTATTCCATCCTTTATCAAAAGATTCCAGGGTAGTGTATAACATTAAAAACATATTGCAGAACATCAATCATAAAATATAATAAAAAGCATACTGACAGACAAATAATAAAATAGTTAATAAGAGTCCTCTCCTCACACACTTTCACAGCCCATAGATTATTTAAAAGCCATAGGCCTGAGTAAAGAGGGATATTTTTGCCTGGCGTCAAAAGATATATAATAATGGTGCCAGGTGAGCCTCTCAGGCAAGAGCATTCGGCAGTCAGGGAGCCAGCACAGAAAAGGCCTCTTCTCTTGTTGCCACCCTCCAAATCTCTCTGGGACTAGGGACATATAGAAGGGCCTCCGTTGGCATGCTCAGAGTATGGGTTGGTTTGTATGGGGAGAGGTGATCCTTAAGGTATTGAGGATAATGGTGATAATGCACAGAAGCGGATTCTATGGATGGACAGGAATCCACTGTCCATTATGTCCATCCATGGAATCCACTGTCCATAATGGACAGGAATCCACTGTCCATTATCAGCCTTCTTCAACTTGGAGCCCTTCCAGATGTTTTAGGCTGCATCCCCCATCAGCCCCAGGCAGCAGAGCCATCCTGCCTGTGGCTGAGGAGAGTTCTAGTCTAAAGCATTTGGAAATCACTATGTTGGGGAAGAGTGCCATTTATGATTGCTTCACCACACTGAATCTTAGGAAGACTGGGTTTCAGATATTGCCTAGTGAGTCCTCCTTGTCGGGAACAAGGTCCCAAGCTCTCCCACTGCACTCAAATAAATAAAAGAAGGTTGCTACTCATTTACAATGTGTTTCACAGTGGCAATGCTGTAACAGCATTGATGCAAATTAACTCTATTCTCAACACGTGACCTCGGAAGATGCCAGGTACAAAAACAATTAAGAGTGCTCTCCAAAGGGGACCCCCCCCCCCGTTTTATCCCAATAAATAAATCTATGTAAAAGTTCTGCCTGTGTGTTACTAAAAGGGAGGGCAGTCAGTCAGTCTGTACCAACGTGTCATTTGTAGCTCATTGCACCAGAAATATACTCCAGTGTTAACTTAGTGCACAGTTTGTAGAAACATAGATTCGTAGAGCTGGAAGAAACCCTGAGGATCATCTGGTCCAGTCCCCTGCAGTACAGGAATATGTATCTGTCCCGTATGGGGATCGAACCTGCGACCTTGGTGTTATCAGCACCATGCTCTAACCAGCTGAGCTATCCAGTTGCCCAGAATCCAGAATTATATGTTTTCTCCTTATTATCAAATAAAACACTTCTGATGGCACTATCAAAGCAATTGACCCAATGGCAACCGGAAAGGTCATAGTCACCGAGACCACCACCCAAGCCTTGCATGGTCACAACTGGCTTTGTATGCCTAGAGCCAGGCAGATGACTGACTTAGAAGAGCAATAAACTCTTAACACAGTAGCATTAAAGAATGGGAGGCTCTCTTGTATCCCTCCAGATGTGGCTGGACTACAGTTCCTTTTTTTAAAAAAAATATTTATTTGGTTTTTCAAATTAAAATTTTACAGAGATGTATCAAACATAAATAATAGAAACAAGATCTCCTGGACTTCCATCCTCCCCTTTGTAGGTCCTATTATTAATCATTTCCTCCTGCATCTTTTATGATGGTCCAAATCTTTTACATCTCCCTTGTGTCCAGAATTCACCCTTAAACTACAAGTGATATTTCACTCCTACTAACCATTTTAACTGTTTTCAGTGGTTATAAATTTTAAGTTATAAATTTTCCCCATCTTCCTGATTTCTGATTCTTCCAGTCATTTAATCCATTTCAACATAGTCCATCAACTTCATCTGCCATTCTTCTCTGGTAGGAACTTTATCTTCTTTCCATCTCTGGGCCAATAACATCTGTGCAGTTGTGGTCACATACATAAATAGTCTTTTCTGCTGCCTTGGGATTTCGGCATCTTGCTGAACCACAGTTCCCATTATGCCTGACTACTGCCCATGCTTGCTGATGGGATTTGGAGTCCAACCACAAAAAGGAACAAAGACTATTCTATGGTCTCTGGACTAGTTGCCTAATAGTCCCGCTACCATGTCTAATTCCATCGCAACAGGGATGGGGAACCTGTGGCTTTCCAAGATGTGGTTGGCCTACAATTCTCACCACCCCTTACCATTGACAGTGCTGGCTGGGGTTGATGGGAGATGAAGTCCAGCAACGCCTACAGGGATTCTCCACCCCTGCATGACGAAGTTCTTAATCCAAGTGGTTTGTGGCCTACTGAGTTATCTGAAAGCACATCTTTTTTGAAGAATGCGTGCCATGTATGGCTCGTGGTGATTGAAACACACATCTAGCTCTGAAGAAAAGTGCCTGCCCATCAGGATCTCCAAGCTGAATGTGTTTGGGGTTATTCCCACAGGTGATTTTCAGATATAGGAATTATTCACGGAAGTATGCGAAGGGAAATCCTCTTTTGTGCCTTGTGTGGGAATCAGCTTTCCAAATACTGGGTAGCTTACAGTTCCAGTAATGGAAGATCATTTGTTTTGCCTCACAGCCTAAACAACTGCAGGGACCGCATTGCAAAAACAAACATATCCAAAACGTATTTTGAATTTTTCATTGACTCTGTAGCACAGAAACCAATGCACCTTAAAACTGCAAGAATGGGTATGTTAGCAAATGAAAATGAAAATTTAGGAACTGTTGGCAGTGTGGGGAGAAATCTAACCTTAAAATTTACCCTTAGTGTACTCATTTATAGAATCAGAAAAAAACCTAAAGAAATGCCCTGCAAGCCTATGTCCTTCCCTGAAAATGTCTGACGTTCTGAACTTCCTCAGACAAGCATCTTCCAGCTCTTTATACAATAATTTAAGCAAGGGAGTAGTTATATATTTCCAATACCTAGGTAATGTGCACCCTCTAGCGGCATACTGGTGTATCAGTAGCAATTTAATTCCACTGGAGTGATTCTAGCTGAACAGTAATATTAAGATTGTACTACCGATATTTCACGCCAGGAGCTTAGTGAAGTTTTAACTAAAGACAATGATGTACAACAGGTGAACCGATTAATAATGGGAATACATTAACAGAAGAACTGGCTGGCTATGAAAGCGCTGACATACAAGCAGCCTGAATACTGCCACAACAAAGCTCCATTGAGGCTCATGGGACTGTGGTCCCATCTGCACTGCACATTTAAAGCAGTATCATACCACTTTAAACAGTCCTGGCTTTCCCCAAAGAACCCTGGGACCTGTTAAGGGTGCTGAGGAATCCTAGGAGACCTCTATTCCCCTTACAGAGCTACAACTTCCCTGGGAAGAGGGACTGACTCTGTAGCTCGGTGCAGAGAATAAGCTCTCAGCTCTCAGCACCCTTAACAAGCTACAGTTCCCAGGATTGGGAGGAGGGAGCCACACTTGCTTAAAGTGGTATGATACAGCTTTGGATGTACAGCAAAGATGGGACCTGAGCGCAGTGGTGGACCTTATGGTCTCACATTTCAGCGGTGCCCTGTGCAAATTTTGCAGCACCACTACCATCCTACCTTCCATTGTACATAATTGCAGAACTCCCAGCACAACCCAGTGTAACCAAACCAGTTGCACTCCCCTAAATCTGCAGAGGGTTAATGCCCCTGCTCAGCTTGGTCCTGACATCAGCTTCAGTCCAAGCCAAGCACCCATCACTACATGCAGGCCTTGGGAAGGCAGAAAGCAGATCCTCCAAGTGTCTCTATTTTCCAGGGACAGTCCTGGATTTACAGAAGCCATCCCAGTTTTTTATTTGATCCCAGAATGTCCTGCTTTTCCTTAGGACATTCCTATTTTCATCAGAGAAATTCTGAAAGCTATTTTCATCGGAGAAATATACAGAGTTATCTGACAGCCGAGCCATGTGAAGGCAGTCCTGTATATAGGGAAATTTTGTAATGTTTAATGTTTTGTTATGTTTTTATATACAGTGGTACCTCGATTTTTGGGTGTCTTGGAAACTGAATGTTTTGGTTTTCAGACACCGAAAACCCGGAAGTAAATGCTTCCATTTTCAAATGTGCCTCGGAAGTCAAATGGCTTCCACTGAGTTGGTTTTTCCCCCAATTTTCTCCATTGAAATTGCAGACTGCCCTTTGTACATCGGCTTTCAAACGTTTCGGAAGTTGAACAGTCTTCCAGAACAGATTACATTTGAAAACTGAGGTATCACTGTATGTTGAAAGCCACTCAGAGTGACTGGGGCAACCCAGTCAGATGGGCAGAATATTAATAGTAAAATTACTGTTATGGAATAGGATGTCCCTATTCTCATCAGAGAAATGTTGGAGGGTATGAGAAAGGGCTGGGTGGGAGTACTCTAGAGCTTCTACTTGTGCCACACCAACTAAAAGAGGATGTATAGGACTGGATTGTCTTTTGGTTTCCATCTGAAAGTATAGTGCTGCTTTTTTTAATAATAAAAAGGCAGGTATGCTGCAACACACCCTAAAAGGTTTTTATTTGAATTGGTATCTTACAGTTTGCTTCTATAGCAAAACAGCGAAGAGCATATTAACGTAGCAAAAGACACAATAAAAGCACAGCCCATCAATCATTAAAACAATACAAGGCAGCAGTGTCACAAAATAGCTGACAATGGCCTACCTACACTGTGAACCAGCCAGTTCGTGATGGCAATGAACTAGGCAAGGCTGCCTCACTCAGCTCTATGTTGTGCCTCTGTGGTCTGAGGCAGGAATGCCTCTGAATACCAGTTGCTGGAAAGCACAGTAAGAATAATGTTAATAATTTATTATTTATACCCCGACCATCTAGCTGGGTTTCTCCAGCCACTTTGAACAGCTCCCAACAGAATAACAATAACAATAACAACAACAACAACAACAATAATGCAATAAAACATCAAACATTAAAAACTTCCCTAAACAGGGCTGCCTTCAGGTGTCTTCTAAAAGTCAGTTGTTTATTTCCTTGGTATGTGATGGGAGGATGTTCCACTGGGAGGGCGCCACTACCGAGAAGGCCATCTACCCGGTTCCCTGTAGCTTCACTTCTCTCAGTGAGGGAACTGCCAGAAGGCCCTCAGCAGTGGACCTCAGTGTCCAGGCTGAACGATGGGGGTGAAGACACTCCTCCAGGTATACAGTGGTACCTCGGGTTACATACGCTTCAGATTACATACGCTTCAGGTTACAGACTCCGCTAACCCAGAAATAGCGCTTCAGGTTAAGAACTTTGCTTCGGGTTGAGAACAGAAATTGTACTCCGGCAGAGCGGCGGCAGTGGGAGGCCCCATTAGATAAAGTGGTGCTTCAGGTTAAGAACAGTTTCAGGTTAAGTACAGACCTCCGGAACGAATTAAGTACTTAACCCAAGATACCACTGTACTGGGCTGAGGCCATTTAGGGGTTTAAATGTCAGCACCAACACAGAAGAGGAAAGTGCACTTGAGGGTTTCCCGCAGCAATCTGGGTAGCCACTGTGAGAATAGGTTGCTGGAACAGATATACCTTTGGCCTGAACCAGCAAGCTCTATTTATGTTCTTAACCCAGTCACCAGCTTTCTCTGCAACCTTCAGCCCTCAACCTTCAACCTGTAGTCGCTATTCCCCTATAGTGTGCAAGCCGATCCTGCAGCGCCACCCCTCTCACCTTTGTAATGTGCACAAAGCAAAGAGTTGGTCTAATCAGGGCCAGCCCTAATATTGGGCAGAGTGAACCAGCTGCCTCAGGTGGCACACACTGGGAGGGCAGGAAGCAATGGACAGAGAGCAGCAACAAGATATTGGAGTAGAGAGAGCTGTGTGTGGCATGCAGCCTTCCCTTGCCTCAGAAGCAATGGAAGTCACTGTCCCATCACCAGTGTTGAAGAAAGATTGAATTGCCAGTCTGGTCAGCTTTTGTACATGGAATGCGAAGGGGTGTTTTCTTGTTCTTTGCTTCAATTTGCAAAATGTATTGGGCTGGCCCTGGGCATGAGCTTAAGAAGAAGCAATTTGTGCTACTTGGTTTTGTTGTTGTTTTTCCGCTCAAGGAGGCAGAAGAGGAAATGGAGGGAAATAAATATATCAGAAGCAACACATCAGGTAAAAGGGGGGGGGGGAGAAACTTGTTCCAAAGCAGCCTACATTATTCACATCTGATAAGTGGATGTTTGGGGCTTATGCCTCTTGCAATTGCAGCCTGAAATGAAAAGGCAGCGATGTTCCACTTGAATCCAAAATTATGAATAGAAAGGAAGAAAATGGACCTTCTTCAAAGAACAGCTGCACTACCTGGGATTCCCATTGGCTGCTCCACAATTTAATATTTGGCAACTGAAACCTCTTATTTATTACAATCACTGCTTGGGGTTTTAATTTTCAAAAACTCCAACAAATGTCAGTGGTAATCAGTGCTCCTTTGTAGCAGACAACTATGTAATCTTGCCAGGATCTGGCTAGAGCATAAAAAAGAGTCCCAGCCACATAGAAGGTTGTATTGATAGAAACAATACTAAGTAATGGGTAATTTTCAAAGGATGACGCTGGGCTTGTTTTTATATTTGTTTTTGGGGGCAGATTCTTTTGTGTAATGGAGATTCTTTGCTTGAATGTGTTCTAAGCTACAGGTTTCTTCTCTGCAGATCATCTACAAAACATTGAGTGTATTTCCAAAAAAATTTTAAAAATCAGATTTTTTTCAAGCTTGGCCTATGGTGATCTAGGTTTTAAATAAGAACACAACCCACTTCAGATCAATATCATGAATTGATTTGTACACATTTCAAGCAGGACTGCTTCCTTTAGACTTTGAGTGCTCAATGCACACTGCAGTTAAAGCATCTTTTCTATGTAATTAAATCTATATCGAAATGTTGAAATGGGCTTTTAAAAGCTGAAAATGTAAGTTAAAGCAAAATTATATGCAATCATCAGAGACTTCTTGACATAACTATTGCCATTTTATAATGCTGAAACACCATTTTGGGAGTCTGCCTTCCTTTTTCTTTGCTTCCTAGACAGCAAAAAAAAAAAAAAAAAAAAGTATCTTCCCCTTCTCATAGATTGTCCACTGTCCCCTAAATGGCTAAATTCCTCTGCGAGGCTCTAGGGAAATTTCCAGATTTCTGGGTAGTCTGGAAAGAGAGAGAGGGGGAGAGAGACAGGGAAAAACTATATATTCTCCAGGTCCAAGAGTATTTAGAAACTGTGAACCTGTGTCCAAAAAGGTAAACAATAAAAGTCTGTACTGTATATATAATCATATACACCAATAAAAGCCTACTGAGATTGCAGAAATTCAAGAGATGATAGTTCTACTTAGGGAGAAAGATGCGAGCTAAGATTGTCTAAAACATGTATTCTTTTCTATCTTTCAACTTGACCAGTTCTTGAGGCTACTACTATATGTAATGTCTAGTTAGCAAATTCAGAAGCTGCAGCTTCTTTTGAAACGTCCAGGTCAAGAATTGACACAATTGCCTATCAGGCAATTTTTATACATGAATCCAATAGCACCTTCAAGCTTTGCTAGCAGTGCCACCTGCTGCTGATAGGAAAGTTGTCTGGAGCGAAGTACCGTAGTTGTCAGTGAACTAGCTGTAAGGAACGGAGTCATCAGCAACAGCAACATTGATTTTATAAGTCATTTTCAACGCAAGCAATTGTTACACATTCCCTCGGCAGCTGCTAATGTGAGTGTCTCTGCCTTGTGTTATTTTCACAGGTGATTAAACAGAACAATCATGGTAGCAGTGATGATTTGTAATTTGGATGCATTTAGAAAACACTAAGATTTATAAACTGTAAAGGAAAACCAGTAATCTGAGGTTTACCAAGACCTACACCTGTGCCTCGCCTTCACAAATCTTATTATTTATTTCATTTATAAATGGCTTCCCGAGAGATACTCCCGAAGCAATTTATAAATTCATAGAAAAAGATAAAATGTTTATGCATATTAAAAACAGTTTAAACAATTGATATACAAAAGCATTTAAAGAACAACAACAAATGCAGCACATATTAAAATCTATTCAAATCCAATACAGATCCAAACTGGGATTAAAATATCCATTCAGAAGGCTTGTTGAAAAAAGAGTATCTTTTGCAGGTGTCAGAAAGACAATAGAGAAGGAGGCTGTCTGATTTATTATGAGAAATTCCAGAGGGTGGGTACTGCAACACAAAAGCCCAATTCCGACATTATGCAGACATTATGCCTCCTGATAGGATGGTATCTTTTGTCCTCTCTTGCAGAACACCGTGATTAGTTGGAAATATAAGGCTTGAGATAATCTTTCAAGTATCTTGGTCCCAAACTATACAGTGGTACTTTGGTTCTCAAACTTAATCCGTTCCAGAAGTCCGTTCTAAAACCAAAGCATTCCAAAACCAAGGCGTGCTTTCCCATAGAAAGTAATGCAAAATGGATTAACCCATTCCAGACTTTTAAAAACAAACGCTAAAACAGCAATTTAACATGAATTTTACTATCTAACGAGACCACTGATCCATAAAATGAAAGCAATAAACAATGTATTGCAGTCACACAATCAATCAATCAGTAGCTGAACTGGGTTCCACACAGCCACAAAAACAGAAGAAAAAAGCCGCAAAAGCTAAACGCAAAATAAATAGCAAAAACAGACAGACCTCAGCTTAACACCAAAACGGAAGTGTGGCGCTCAAATCGGAAGAGTAACACTCAAAACAGAGCACTTTTGGCTTCCGAAAAAAGTTCACAAACCGGAACACTTACTTCTGGGTTTGCAGTGTTTGGGTTCCAGGTTGATTGAGTACCAAAGCTTTTGAGAACCAAGGTACCACTGTATAGGGTTTTGTACAGTCGGTAGAGCATGGGACCTTTAATCTCTGGGTTTTGTGTTGTTTTTTCTTCTGATCAAACCATTACAATAGAATACAGTGGTACCTCGGGTTACAGATGCTTCAGGTTACAGACGCTTCAGGTTACAGACTCCGCTAACCTAGAAATAGTACCAGTGGTACCTCGGGTTAAGAACTTAATTTGTTCCGGAGGTCTGTTCTTAACCTGAAACTGTTCTTAATTTGAGGTACCACTTTAGCTAATGGGGCCTCCTGCTGCCGTCGCGCCGGCCGGAGCACGATTTCTGTTCTCATACTGAAGCAAAGTTCTTAACCCGAGGTACTATTTCTGGGTTAGCGGAGTCTGTAACCTGAAGCGTCTGTAACCTGAGGTACCACTGTATTCAGTAGGGAACCTTTGGTCTGCCAGGTGTTGTTGAACTACAATTCCTATCAAGCCTGGCAGCAAGCATGTTCAATGGTTGGGGATGATGGGAGTTGTAGTCCAGCAATATCTGGAGGTCTCCGACACCTGAATTAGGTACATCATTGCTTTATTTAGCATATTCTATTTCCCACTTTCCATTGTGAGGCTCCATCATGCACTCCCCAAGCTGAGTCCAGGCACAGAGCAGACTCGGGCAGGCTTAGCTTCAGTAAATTGGCTGTACAATTTACTCCTAGAATATGCATGATCTGGTACTCTTTTATGTGGCTATAAATCATGAATATGAATGGAAACTTGCTTTTGTTAAACCGACACCTGGCTTATTAGAACCTCAAGCATATTGTGAAATATCTATTAATTTCCTTATAATAACACTTGATGATTACTTTAATCTTTGCGTTATAGGTTCAAGCCCCACATTGGGCAAAGGATTCCTGCATTGGACTGAATGACTCTTGTGTTCCCTTCCAACTTGACAATTCTATGATTAAAAAAGCACCTTGAACTCTGTTCAATAGCTAATGGACAGCCAGTGCAATTCTTTCAGCAGTGGAATAACATGACAGTAATATTCCACCCCAGTGAGCAGTCAAGGTACCATATTAGTTGAGTGGCACAAGCTGCGGTTTTTGACTCAGCCTCAAGGACAGCAGCATGCAGGCCTCATTGTAGTAATCCAGTCTGGAGGTTACTAGCTTATGGACACAGTGGTCAGCCTATCCCAATCCAAAACCAGCCATAGCTGTACCACCAACCAAAACTGGCTAAGGGCATGCTTGGTCACCATAACCACCTCAACATCTAGTAACAGCAGTAGATTCAGGAACACTCCTAGGCTATGAACCTGTTCCTTCAGGGAGAGGACAAGCCCATCCAAACCAAGCCACTGGCCAATTATCTGAACTCAGGAACAAATCACCCTCTCTCTTGCCAGCATTCAAAATCAGTTTGGCAAATAAAGTCCAAGGCTGACAACTGTTCTAAAACACAATGCAGGAATGAAGACAGATCAATACACATTGCACATACATCTTTGCTACTTACAGTGGTACCTCTGGTTACAAACTTAATTCATTCTGGAGATCTGTTCTTAACCTGAAACCGTTCTTAACCTGAGGTACTACTTTAGGTAATGGGGCCTCCCGCTGCCGCCACGCCACCGCCGCGCGATTTCTGTTCTCATCCTGAGGTAAAGTTCTTAACCCAAGGTACTACTTCCAGGTTAGTGGAGCCTGTAACCTGAAGCGTTTGTAACCTGAAGCGTTTGTAACCTGAGGTACTACTGTATTTTTAACCATCAGAAGTGGCTTCACAATTAAAACCTGTACGATTTCACAAGAGACTGAGACATATGTGTGGAGAAATGGCAGACCAGACCAGAGCTGCCAGCTTGCAAGGCTGAGGAGGTTGCTTATTAGTCAACCCGGATTTCTCGGTGGTTTTTAATATATTCTCTGAATAACATGGCAATCAGCATTGCATTACTGTCGTAATGATACCTTGGAAGACAGCTGAAACCCTCCCAGAGATGTTAAAGATCAGACACATTAGGGACTGCTGACACAGCACTGTCACTGGGACTTTTTTCAAAAGTAATGAGGGAGGAAGGTACCCTTCAACTAGAATGAAACTTCCTCTCTTTTAAAATGTTATTTCCAATTACTGTTTTCTACTTCTTCCCTTTTAAAATGCTTAACTTGATTTAAGACATTTCATTATTTAATGAAGGAGGAGGAGGAGATGTCCTGGTTTTAAAATATCAGTAAGCTTTGAGGGCAGTGTTGGAGCAGAGCTTTGATGGTCAATTTGTAAAACAATCACTTATCTCAAGAGCACAAAACGTTTGAGCTGTGGCCTTATACGAATGCAGGGGCAAACCAGTTTTAGGATTAGATGGAAGCAGCCATCAGAAAGCTGCTGATTTTCTTAGTTATTAAATTTATTGTTAGGTTTGTATTTTACCGGTTATGTGATATTAGTTTTTGTATCGAACTCAGTTACTTGTAAGTCATCTTGGAAGTTTTTAGGTTCCAAGGCAGTATATTTTTAATAAACAAGATAGAAGGATGATGATGATGATGATAGATAGATAGATAGATAGATAGATAGATAGATAGATGATGATAGAGCTAGACAGCTGCATTTTATAATTTGAAGAACATGTTTGTTTTTGACAAAGCCTTTGTTAGAAAGCTTCTAGAAGCTTTTATACATAAATTACACTGATGTAAGAGGCCACAGAATACAGCAAAAACCAGCTGTTCTACTGACATAGTAACAGTGTATCATCCTTCTTCACCTCCAGCCTCCCTCCTCCCAATAACTGGTGCATGAGTTTCTTCTGCCTGTCAATTAGTATAGGTGCAATCTACACAAGCTTTGGCAATGATGGCAAGTTGATAATGGTGGCAAGATTCCACCTGATTTAAATATAAGCTGTACTACTATAGTTTATTCAGAATTTGCATACTGGCTGTGAAGAACATTTTTCCCCACTATTTAAAACCATTTTAACCTGGTGTTTGGAACTTAGGCGGGATGGTGGCCTGCTTAGGATGTGCAGTTCTAGAACTAGGGGGCTTACTCCCGGGTAAGTGAGTTTAGGATTGCAGGCGGGAACCCTGCCCCAGCAAAACTCAGGAGACCTTGTTACTGGGTCAGCGTGCATGAATTGTGACTCTGTTAACCTTTAATACTCTCGAAGCATTTCTAAACCAGTACATGGTCTACATTTAGATTTTTGTTGTTTGCACAGATATTTTTCCCCTGACAGACAACTCGTGTCACCTTTTGCCACCAGCCCCCAATCATAGCTGTCAACTTTTCCCTTTTCTTGCGAGGAATCCTATTCGGAATAAGAGAATTTCCCTTAAAAAAGGAAACCGTTGACAGCTATGCCCCCAATCCGTTTTTAGCTAGACTGCTGCCTCATACCAGTATTAGGGGAGGGTCTTATGGATTATTATTATCATCATGTCACTGAGCTTACCATTTATTCCACCGAGATCACCATTTATTTATTGCAAAAAAACGAGAGCCAACGAGAGCCCACTCTTTTTTAAAAAGACGCACCACCAGAGAACCTGTTTTTGTTATTCTCGTCCCACCCCGCCAAAAAAAATAGTATACAAACACCAGAAAGAATAAACGAGAGCATCCAGTTTTATTTTCTTTTTTTAAAAAAAATGCAGATGTTTAAAATATCCTGCACTTATTTGTATGAAATAAAGTATTATTAGAGGGTTACGGAGGGACCCAGTTGGGAGGAAACTACAATTCCCAGGATGCCTTGCTCCTTCTTCCGGGAGAGGGCAGGGCCTGTCCAGGTGATCCCGGAAGGAGGTGGCCGCGGGCGAGTTACCTAAGCGTTCCTCGGAGGCGAAGAGCCGTAAGGTGGCGTAACGGTCTCTTCCAGGGTCCTTCCTTCAGCGCCCTTCCCCTGGTCTCAACACCTTGCTTCGGAGGCCTCCCATTTTAAACCCCCGTTTTAAAGGGGTCCACATCTGCCTTCCCTTCCCTGGGAAGCGAGCCTGGCTGGACTTTGCCCCCGAAAGTTTCCTCTTTGGCGAGCAGGGGAGAAGGAGGAGCCAGACTCTGGTACTATATTATATGGCAACAGGAGGAAGCCAGAGGGGGTAGCGAGCAATCTGGGGGTTGCTGTCTAAAAAAAAAGGAGGGGGTGCGTCTTGTTCGTCAAGAATATAAAAAGGATTGGAAAACGTTTGTAGAGTATTTTTTAAAAAAACACAGTAGAAACGAGTGAACAGATGAGCAGGACTTAAATAAATTCAGCAATATAAGAGGAAGTCAGAGAAAATTAGTAAGAGTAGAGTAGAACTTGGGAACTTAGAAGAGAGGGGAAGTGAAGTCCTTAGGTTGTCTTTAAGTTGTGTCCTTGTTTGGTTGTGGTTTTGCTTTCATTTTTTGCTTTCCTTTTAATTTGTAGTTATTCTTTTAGAACTATGTAAAAAAAAGACCACATGTAAATAAAGTTACTAAAAAAGAGGGGTGCAGGACAGTGCAAGTTTCACCTTTGGAATGAGCTCTAGGTGGTAGTCATCACATGATACGAGGCACTCTTTTTTTTTCCTCCCCCTGATTGGTTTAAGTGACCCAGCACTGGGATTTGGTATTGGAAACTGTGTTTCCAGATATATGTGGGCTTGCAGCCTTTAAGCTGGAAGTACATCCACTACAACTGCGGAGTAACTCTTCAAGTTACTATTCAAGCCTTTAGCTCAGGTGGTAGAGCATGAGGCTCTTAATCCCAGGGACATGTGTTCAAGCCCCACATTGGGCAAAAAAAATCCTGTATTGCAGGGGGTTGGACTAGATGATCCTGGTGCTCTCTTGCAACGCTATGGTTCTATGATTATCTTCAGGGTGTACAAACAGCTAGCTATCGCCTCCCTCTTCTGATGACTGCACATTTGTGAACCAGTTTCATCAAAACAGAAAATGGAAGAGTTCTGTTTTTATATGGATTGTGCAACCTTACACTATTAGGCCCTATTAGGTGGCAGAAGTTAAAAACAAAGCATGTTGAGTGTGCTAAAGAGAAAGTACTTGCCAAGTGAGCCCTAGAGAACAGTTCTGAGTTGTTTTTTTCTGCAAACAGCCTGAATGGCTTTCCTGAAAATCATTTGAGGATGAGAGTTGTCCCAGTTACATTCAGCCATTTCCATTATATTGTCCTCAGTATACATTGCAATATAATATTAAACCAGATCAACACACTGTATACCCTTTTCATGTTTTTAAAACTTTGTTCGCAGAAAATGCAAGACGTTCAAGGGAATCCAAAGCAGCAGTTGATTTCTGAGCTTCACAATTTTGCTGCTGTTGGAGACAAGATCAGGCTTGCAACATTGCTCAGTCATTCTCCCTCACTTATCAACGAAACTGGGAAGAATGGTTGGACAGCCCTGATGTATGCTACCAGAAATGGGCACTTCGAGACCGTGCAGGCTCTGCTCGAAAAGGGGTGAGAAAAACACAGCCAGCTAATTTATTCAAATTGTCTAAATATATTTGCTGCCATGTTGCACAACACAGTGGAATGATTATATGGGGAAACGGAAATTGCTTATCTTCGTAGTTTTAATCCTGATAGAGCAATACAGACTCCTGAATTTGGGGCTAACATTAATGTTGGAATATAAAAGTAAATCAAATCAAATCCTCTTATATTTCAAACTCTCTTATTCTATGAACATCATGTACACAGAGATGCTTCCATTGATCATTTTGAAGCCCGGGGCAGGGGCTGGGGAGGTTAATTGTGCTAGCCACCATTTCTTGAATTGATAAGATTCACAAAGTAATAACTTTTTGCAAGGGAATTGGTGTATTTTGAGAGCAGGGTTTCCCAAACTTTGGTCCAAAGATACCAGTGGTGGGTACCCTTCATTCAGGGGGCCCACAATGTGTCTAGGAGTGGAAGCAACAGCTGTGAACAGTGGGTGCAGTGCATTAAGTATTCATATTGATTTTTAATTGTATCTTAATGAATGCTTTTATTTCTTACACCAAATGCTATTATTGTTGTATGCTATGTTGTATCCTATGAAATTCAAATTATAATACATTAAATACAATACAGGCACACACATCCTCCAAACTTATGCACATTCCACTTGTTTGCAACTGCATTTATGTGGGTTGCCGCAAAATAAATGAATCAGTTGAGTGGCCCTCCATCGCTCAGGGCTGCTGCCCAGAAGTGAGCGAGGGAAGGTGCATCGTGCAGTGGTTTTATGGTACCTTATATGTTCTGAAGTTCTATATAAAAATGTTGCTTATATTAAGGTGTGTTAACAATTTTTCATTTTATTTTTTTGAAATAAGGTGTGACAAGTCCATGACCAATGCATCCAACCAGACAGCACTGGACATTGCTAAATTTTGGGGCTATAAGAATATAGCTAACTTATTAGCTAATGTGAAGAGTGGACTGGAGCCATTTTTCCTGACCAGTGAAATTGGAGAACGCGAAATCTATTTTTGCAGGACATTGCTTGATAGGAAGAGTGAGAAGAGAACAGATGCGAAATGGTTGAACATAAAACAGAAGCAGCCAACTACTGTATACATCCTTTTTTCAAATTTAAGTCCATTAGTTGCATCAGATGATGAAAAAGATACCTCCCAGTTTCCAAAAGTTAAACTCCATAAGCTTTCTTACAAGGATGTAAAGGAATACCTGGAGCAGCCAGAAACCATCACGCTGATTTTTCTTGGAGTAGAACTTCAGGTGAAAGGCAGCTTGCCTCCTACTCTGAAGGGGAAAGAGGCAAGCAACGGTGAAGACGATAGTTTGGTTGCTTGGTTTGCACTCAGTATGGATGCTACTGCTGCTGATAGATTTATACAGAAGCATCAAGAGTGTTATTTTCTTCATCCACCTATGCCTTCCTTGCTGCAATTGTCTGAAAATGAAGCTGGTAAGATCCCTAAGTGTTTCTCTTTTTAGTCAAAAAATAAATAAAAAATTGTCCAGTAACATCTTAGAGACCAACTGAGTTTGTTCTGGGTATAAGCTTTTGTGTGCATGCACACTTCTTCAGATATTTATTTCGACTGTGTTAGACCAACACGGCTACCTACCTGTCTCTTTTTAGTGCAGGGAGAAAACTGGTTGATTTTATTTATCCTTTTTAGTTCTCATTCCTAGCAAGGTCTTTCTGCATTCAGTTTGTATTGTGGGCTACTGCTTACTGGATTGCCTGGATTGAGCATATGTCTTCAGCGAAAACCATAACATTGTTCTAGGAATAAGGTTATCACAGTCACTGCCGCAGACACAGCTTGATGCGTCTTGCTTGCCCTTCTTGTCCCCTTTCCTTCCTTGTTCTCTACTGCTGCTCCTCAAGATGCGGCTGTATTTTGTTTCTTGGCTAAAGAAAGTTAGGGCTGATTTTCCATTGCCCTTGTCTGCTGTCTCTCACAGAAGCATTCTGGTTACGTGAACCGCAACCTCATGGGTCTTTAGCTTGGCTGTTTCGAAGATCAGGAACATTTCAACGATACGGAAACCCTGCTGTGGTTGAGCTTTCAAGGCTGTCATCTCACACCGTACTTTTGATGTAGTAAATCACCCCCATATGCAAAGACCCAAAGTGGCCAAAAGTAACACAATATTAGAACGAGAACTGATGTATCAGCTTTAATAGCATAACATGAAATGGTTCTTCTGTTGATTTTCATGGTGAATTGGAATGCTGATGTTGCAATCTGTGCTGTAGAAAGAACCCTGCATGTTTATTATTTGCACTTTGTGGTTGCTTTTTTAAGGAGTCATCGCTCAGGCTAGATCTGTCCTGGCATGGGATAGCCGGTATCAGTTCTGCCCAACATGCGGCAGCGCAACCAAATTAGAAGATGGAGGCTACAAGAAATCCTGCTTAAAGGAAGACTGTCTCAGCCATCAGGGCATTCACAACACATGCTACCCACGAGTCGGTAAGAGAATTGCAAATACGTTGTTTTCTCCCCAATAGCGGTGCAAGAATTTCAGGGCAGCCCACTGTAGTTCCTTGCAATCTGAACTTATTATCTAGTTGAAACCAACCTAGTAAAACTGCACATGCTGAAAGGGAGAAAGAAGGGACTGTGGCCAGCTGGAATAATCACATTAAAACATTGGTTCCTTGTTTATTTTTTTTGTATTAAAAACAGACCGTTCGTGACAGCTAGTATTAGTCATCCCTGGAGTAGATCCATTGAAATAAGTGGCCTTAGGTTCATTGATACCAATGGATCTACTCCAAGGAGGACTTAGTTGGCCATCCTATTCCTGTCAACTTGCACGGAAAACATATTCTAGTATAGATATTCTCTTTAAAGTTTTTATCTGATCTTTTGCATGCATAGTCTGACGTTGCTTCCACACTGTTTTATTGCCATCTTTCTTCCCTTTCCTCTCATAGCATGTATTTTATTTTGTTTTTAATCGTTAGTTCTTTATTTTGTCCTCGCGATCTTGACTGATATTGCCAGTTCTGTAATATTCACAGAGAAAGTTAGTTGGATGTGGTATTAAGTGGTTCTTCAGAAGCTTAAACAAAGGGAGTTGTGAACAGGAGACATACAAGACCGCTGAGCCAACAGCTGGTGTTTCTAGTGACATTTCCTTAACAAAACTAGAAGTCAGCAAGATTTGAAGCCTTTGCTGGATGCCTTGCAGCATATACATTTTCCACAGGTCATCAGTCTTTGAAACGTATTTACCTAATGGGATTGTCATATCCGTCATTTTGACAGCAAGGAAACGGTATAGGTTGAGCAGCCAACAGAAAGGGGAGAATGCAGCAAGAAGGTTGGATATCAAAGTGCAAAAGGATTGGCTTGATACTTAAAAGATGGTGCTCAGTTTGTTTAAAAGCCCACAGATTAAAAGCAGAGTCACAGAACAGTTATGAACAACAAAGCAACAGATTAAAAGCTTGAATGAAGCCATCAAATGGTGGTCAGGCCAAAGCCCTCTGATTTCCCCCTCAATCAATGATAGTTTGACATCAGAGAGGAGGGCAAATGGGAATCATTTTATAACAATTCACACCAAAATATAGACAAGAGTCACAGGGTCTGTTCAGATGCAAAATCAAACTATAGTGTTAGTTTTGGAGAATGAGCAGGCATAAACCTCAGACTCATATGCTCCCTCACACACTCAGGGAAGTATGTTTTGTACAAACTAGCAGTGCAAACCATGGCCATCACCTGAGGGATGCCTTAGTAGGGTTGGGGCCATCAGAAAATTATAAGGACTTTTCAATGTACTTTTGTTGTTACTGTTATCATTTACATTTATACCCCAATTTTCCTCCAAGGAGCTCAAGGTGACGTACATAGTTCTCCCGATGTCATCCTCACAGCAACCCTGTGATGTAGGTTAGATTGAGAGTGAGTGAGTGACCTAAGGTCACCCAGTCAAAACACACACTAGAGAAGATTATTCTATTCCAGAAAGGTACTCTGGAATAGATAATTGAGAGAAGACAGAAAAGAATCCTGAAGCATAAGAGAGAATACTGTATCCAACAGGACCTGGAAAACCTGCTGTCGTGACACTGCTCTGCAGGAAGCTGAATCCGACTGTACTTTGAATTGTGCATTGTAGTTGAAAATGTATTCCACTGGACCATTAATCTGTGACTGAAGCTAAAGGCAAGAATTGTTGCTGATTAGGTCACTGCTTTCTGTCGAGTGTGCAACTAGGTCATTTACTCCAGAATTTATACCAAACGCATACTGCAGCTCAGGGTAATTTATCTCCCAAGTTCACTTTTGGTCTAGGCAGGTATATTCCCGCAAGACATTTGTGTTACAAAAAACAGGTGAATAAGTATTTTTAAGGAACCTGCATTAAGATTACCGTCTGGGGGGCTTGGAGAGAATTGGATTTCAGGCTTTTAAAGGAGATGATAATGCTGAGTGAGAATGAGCACACTTATGTTCTTTCTTGGTGTCTTTTGAAACAGTTTGAATTTGAATACATTTATCTCACTTGAATTCTAGATCCCGTAGTGATAATGCAAGTTATTCATCCAGATGGTAACCACTGCCTTTTGGGAAGAAAAAAAAGATTTCCTTCAGGCATGTTTACTTGCCTTGCTGGATTTATAGAGCCTGGTGAGTTCTCTTTGTATATATTGTTTCTTTCCTTTATTTCCATCCCAGATGTTAAATATAAAACTACTCCTTTGCCCTTTGATTTCTGATTTTGAACTTTGGCCTGCAGCAAACCATATTACTGTGTATAGGCATACCTGGAAATCTGTTCTGTTTAATTTAATAATTCACTAATTTGTATACTCTGGCTGGTTCTGAAGTTGTGTAGGCAGACTGGGGTGATTTTTGTCCCTTTCTCCTGTAGCTTCTGGCATCCCCAAAAAGAAAAATAACCAATTTCCCCAGGACTTTGGAACCCCTTCTGTGAAAGACTCCTTCCACAGAGGGGCTGTCATGGAACTAATCCATTGTCAGTTTTTTGGGATGTCAATTCTGCTTTCTTGTAACATACATTGTAGTCATTAAGTCTTTTTATGCCTACATATGTCTTATGTGCCTTGAAAAGTGAAGGCCACATGACATCCAAGATGTGCTCCAGGATTGCAGCGAAATAGTTCTAAGGATATAACTGCACATGACTCTAAAGGCATGGTAAAAAGGTAAAGGACCCCTGGACAGTGTGGTGCTCATTTTGCTTCAGGCCGAGGGAGCCAGTGTTTGTCCACAGACAGCTTTCTGGGTCATGTGGCCAGCATGACTAAACCGCTTCTGGTGCAGCAGAACACAATGACGGAAACCAGAGCACACAGAAACACTGTTTACCTTCCTGACACAGCACTACTTATTTATCTGCTTGCACTGGCATGCTTTCGAACTGCTAGGTTGGCAGGAACTGGGACAGGGCAACGGGAGCTCACCCTGTAGTGGGGATTTGGACCACCGACCTCCTGATCGGCAAGCCCAAGAGGCTCAGTGGTTTAAACCACAGCGCCACCCATGTTCCCCCTAAAGGCATGATGTCAAGGTTGCTATTATAGATGCATTTTTATTGGAAATATTGCCTTCCTTTTAGTTGTGATACTTCTGATTTGTGTTCTGATCTGTGCAGAAAGCTTTAGATCTTTTGAGATGCTATAAAGTACAGGACGTGATTCTAGCTTGGAGCTTTGTCAGTTAACTGTTCTTTCCCTTCTTTGATTAGGTGAGACAATTGAAAATGCTGTTCGAAGAGAAGTAGAGGAGGAAAGTGGAGTTAAAGTGGGCCATGTTCAGTATGTCTCTTGTCAACCATGGCCGATGCCTTCGTCCCTAATGATTGGCTGCATAGCGGCGGCAGTGTCTACAGAAATTAAAGTTGACAACATTGAAATAGAAGATGCCCGCTGGTTCAGTAGAGAAGAGGTAAAGTTCAATTTCATTTCCTTTCTTATTGATTGCCCTCTGACTGTATTGGTTAGAGCATGCAGTATGGATATGCTTTTTTCCCAGGCAGACAAAAGAGTCCTCGTACTCTCCTTATTGTACAGTGATTACGTTGAAATTGAAAATTATGTGTTGCTAAAAGAATTGGTATAGACAGTTGTTCCTGTATTGAGCCCATAGAACTTTCCAGTAAGTTGCATAGACAAATTTCATAAACAAGCTCTAAAAGTCCTGTAGACATAGCAATCATCCGGATTTGGCTTTACCTTTTGTGCCATCCTGCTACTAATAGAGATGAAAATAGAAGAGGTGATCCTCTTTTTATAATAATAGCTTCCATTTGTATAAAAGTATTCAGACTCTCAACTTTCAGGATAATATACCACTAAAAAGTTGAATCATAGAGTGACATGGTTTCTATTTCCTCCCTGTCATTGCTTTTTAACATTTGGCTGTTTTCATTTCCAACAATCATAATTTAAGGGGCAGATCAGATAAATGCAATTCAAAGACCACCCAGCTGCCCCTTGCTTATACTCACTGAAAAACAAAGTGTAATCGGCAAACGTGTCAGATTACACCAAGGCCTAGGATATATTAGTGTCTTTGATATTTTCTAGAAAAGGTCATGGAGCATGCGTGTGGTTTTTCTCCCACAGGTTTAGTCATACATTCAGCAGAGGGAAATAGTAAACGATTAATTGCACAAGGAGGAGTGAGCTCAAATACTTTATGAAACAAACTGGGGCTAGCCCAGTTGCACATCTCTTCTCTAAAGCAATTGGCTGCTAGCCATAAAATCCTTCATATAGTGGATCATTAACCTGATGAACTACGCAAATTTCTTTGCTGGATTTAACTTGCTCAAATATGATATTTTGTATATTTCAGGTTTTGGGAATTCTGAACAAAAGGAACCAGAGTGCGTTCTTTGTGCCACCACATCAAGCCATTGCACACCAG
Organism: Podarcis bocagei; assembly: GCF_964188305.1. NCBI lineage: Eukaryota > Metazoa > Chordata > Lepidosauria > Squamata > Lacertidae > Podarcis > Podarcis bocagei. Next base: position 25,451,641 of record NC_138136.1, read on the forward strand.
TTGATAAAGCACTGGATTGGAATGAATGCTAATCTTTAAATCCAGCGAGCTGATTTATCTGTCTTGTATCACTGCTGTAGCTGCTACTGTGTTGGAATTAAACTAGATGTAATTAATCATTCAGCATCACATGTGACCATTTTAGGGATTTTGCAGTACATTTGTGCATGTGTACTTTACAGAGGTCATTGCTCCCTGGTAAAACATGTTAGGATTGCAACCTCAGTCTTTTAGTCTCCAGAACATATTTGTGCATACGGTTCATTTCTCAAATCGCTCAAGGTCTAACATTGCCTAAAGTCGGTGATGAGAGAGGACCTTTTCAAATGTAACTTCCCACCTGAAAGTTGCATTCACTTCCAACTGGTTACTCTTGATTTTACAGAGTTTACTTACACCTCTCTGATTTTAGCTTTCCCGGGCTGTTGCTTCAGGCTATGATACACTTACAGCCTAAATCATTCTACCTAAAGGCATTCAGCCATTTCTCAAAACCAGAGCAGAAGAAAATAAGCTTTCTCTGGGCTGAAAAAACGGATTGCAAAGAGCTAATGCTTTTGTGTACTGGAGCAGGCTCTTGAGCCTAACACGTGGATACCTGTATTTCAGGGACTTTTTTGCTTCGCAGACGAGCCATTAGGATAGAGGAAGACTGGGAGGGATATCTACTAGAAGCAGGTATTCTAAGGCCTCTGTATCCCTCAGCCACAGGCTGCTGCAAAAGCCACTTTTAAATAATTGGAGGACAGTGCCTTATGATTTTTCCACATAAATATAAACCTCTTTATTCCTATGATAGACCCCAATGAAACAGTTATCCTGCTGTACTTCGGTTGCCGGAGCGTCATTTGCACAAATGGTACACCAAATCCAATATGGACAGTAAGTAAGATTAACATTTGAGTAAGTGAGGCTATACATTGTGCTTCATCACCCCTTGAATACTCTGCTGAAAGCTTATGCCGCACTCAATTTCCTTATTTGTAGTTTGCCACAAAAGTATTTGCTGTTGGTGTTTTATTGTGATACAGTCTTATTAAATATATTTTGCCTAAGATGTTGCTTAAGTTTGCCCTAACTTTGTTTTTAAAAATAAGAATTAACACAAGGGGAAAAAAACCCTGGCCTTATCTTTCTCTCCCCCCTCAGTCTGTTAAAACATGTGAAGGAAAAAAGGTGGGTGCCAATAGGCTGATTAAAGGTAGGCCATTCTTGAAGCTCCATGGAATTAAATATACTAATCAGATTCTGAGCTTATGGGACAAAAATAGCAATGGAAAGAAGTAGACCAGGCCAATGACACTTAACAAGACTGTCTCGTCTCTTCGCTTTGTTTGGATGCCAATTTTTGTTTTAACCTCCTTGAAAAACTAGAAAGACTTTATATAGAATTTGCTCAGGTAAGTTGCTTTTCTTGTTCTTGCTACACCACTGACAATAAACTATATGCTTTTTCTCCCTCACCAGTCAGGTGGCTAGAGGAATTCGCTTGTACCGTTATTACTGACCCAAGTTTTACAGTAAAAAAAAAGGGGGGGATAAGTAAAAGGAGAAGAAAAGTGATGGTGGGGGAACAGGGGTTGAATAATAAACCCTAATAAGCTTCCTAGTAGATCCACATAGTGACCTTCTTAATGCAACAACTGTATCATAACTTGGTGGTAGAGTATGTGCTTTGCATCTCTGCTGCCTGCTTTAGCAAATGGGAATCATATCTAAGGAAAATATTTAGCTCCTAGTCTCTGTAAGTATTTCTCTTTGTATATCACTAGCCAAATGTCAGCCAGATCTGATGCGACAATATAATTCTGTTAATTCACCATGTTTGCTCCTATGAAATGCAAACATTGTCTAATTTTCCACGATGGAGAAAATCAACTCCTCTTAGCCATGAAGAAAATTGCTTTTGAACAAATAACTTGCAATTCTAAAGTAGCACACTTACCTAGAAGTAAGTCCAATTGAATTCAGTCCAATTTACTTCTGGGTAGAACTGCATAGGATTGTACTGGAATATTGTACGGGGTATAAATAAAAATTATTATTATTATTATTATTACTATTATTATTACTGTTAATCAACTTCAGAGTAAAATTAGTTCTAGGTTTTTAAGTGTGTGTTTTTTTAAAAAAAATAAATTACTTGGCACGTTCAAGCCTAACCCAGTTTCTTTAGTTTCTTTGTAGCAAATCTTATTAAATGCAATGCTGTTTACTTCTGTGAATAAGTGTACTTGGGATCGTTGCTTACTTCATCAAGTGTGTAATTTGACTATATCAGAATATACTTTTAAGTAAATCCTCTGAACATCTTGCTAGTCTTATCAAAAGGTACACCACACTTTTTAAGATGATTTGCTGTAGTGGGATCCCAAATTCACTTCAAATTTTGCTTTGGGTGATATCTAGTAATTTAGGAATATGCAACTCCACCTCTGAAAAAAAATAGTTATCTGTATATTTGCTTTCAATTGTTTTCTGCTGCTTTCGAGGGCAACTCAATTCTAAGATTCACACACACACACATTTTATACCACAGTGTGAAGTGGGAAATTTTCCAGTGCTTTATTTTTCCACATAAAAATTTCAATTTCATAAGTTTATTAATGAATCTATAGGTATCAATTGCAAGTCCAATATTAGTCACACTTAACAGTTTAAACATTTCTAGCTTTCTATACTAAATACAGGTAAAATAAAAATGCTAAATTGGAGCACTCTTCAGCACATCAGAAAAAGCTTGGATACAAATTAAACTGCATTGGAAAATTTTGCAATTCAAAATTCTCCAGAGAACACACACATCACATGGGTCTGCACCTCTAATATGAATGAAAAGCAATACATCATGGTACGTATCGCCTACATTGGTCTCTACAGCCACAGCGCTGTAATTCTACAACAGTTTTGATTTATCCCTGAAGACGCACTGTTCCATTGTCTCCTGAGACAAACAGATGCCAGGAAACTAGAGAGCAAAATTATGATTTTGTCTAAAATTAAAGAGTCTTCATACTGTTTTAAGGAAATGAATCAAAACTGAGGAGAATATCAATACTGATAATTATTTTCAACTCCAGTTAATTAGAGTACTAGTTTTGATGTCTTCTCAGGCTCTATTTGGTAAGTTGTTCAATTAATTAATTAATTTCAATTAACTACATACAACCAACACACCTGGGCTGGATTGGTGGTCAATGCAAAGCTGGTAAGAAAGTTCTGGCTAAGATAATTAGGGATTCTCATAGGAATCCATCGGAGGAATCCGTGGTTTGAATCTGTGTTTAAATTTAATCTCGATGAGTTGCGAGTCAATCGAGACGTGAAGTAGAAGTTTCTTGATTGGAACTTCTGGGGTCTGGGTTCTTCCATGGCTGCATTTTATTTAAAATTAAAATTAAAAAATCTAGATTGGAAACTTGGAAAGTGATGTGAGGTTATCCCTTCCCCGCGCTGCCATTTCGCCATAGGAAATCATATTCCACCAATATTGTTGTTTGCCCTTGTTGGGGGAAGAGTTCGTGTATTGTGGAGGAAACTGCAAAATGCAAAGTCTGAAAGAGATGAATAAACCAGTGGAAAGGAAGAGCTGTTAAAAAGTGGGAGGTGTAAAAGACCAGAGTGGTAAAACTCGATCATTTTGAAGGGATATATGCTTTGTGCATTCTATGATGCTATGGTCGCACTTGGGTTTTTTTTAGTGAAAGAAAAATGCTTTATTGCACAGAGTCATGGGATTGTAGAGTTGGAAGGGACCACAAGTACAATCTAGTCCAACCCCCTGCAATGCAGGAATTTTTTGTGTAAGGTGGGGCTCAAACTTACGACCCGAAGATTAAAAGTCTCGTGCTGGACCAACTAAGCTGTCTAACAAACTGCAGATTTTGATACTATGGCTGAGATACTATGAATGTTTTATGACTATAAAGGTCATATTTTGGAAATGCACTGTTTTAAGCAAACTTTTCATCACAGGAGAAAAGTAATCACATTATTTTATAAATAATTTTATAAAATTCCACTCCTCCCCCCCCCTTTTTTGTCATTTTGGCCCTCTTCTTGATTTTGTTTGTCTTCTCTTTCCAGCCAGTGCTCCTCATTATAAAGTCATTTCTCTCCTTGTTTTTCAGAAATAAGCAGTTTAGAAGCTAGAAGCTAGCAGCTTATAAATAAAATAAGGTTTCATGCTAGGGCAGGTATTGCACATAATGATAGGTGCCATAAGAAAAAATGTTAGTAAATATTAGTAACTTCTTTGTTACTTAACTGTTCATTCTGGATCCAGCCAGAATGCTGCTACTTGTTTGGGAATAACCTTGTGACATGAACACTATTTCCATATGGCATGAGTCTAATCTTGTAAATGGCTGAGCATCTTTGAGACGAGGAAAGTAGGGTGTTAGGTACTTTCTAAGTTTAGGAGCTTGATAAGGACTTGATCTTGCAGTCCTCATTCATTCATGTAATCCTTATGGAAGTCAATGGGGCCATTCATATGTCTGAGGATTGTTGGATCAGTGTCATTCCCATTACGCTCAGCGGACCTTGAAGAGAAACCTGCAGTGTGGCAGGTGGCGGGGAAGGAAAACAACTGAAGACATCCGGTGCACTTCTTTAGAAGGCTGCATAAGATGACTGCACACACGTGTGTCAGGATTGGGTGCGTTGTCCGCTGGCAGTAATGCCACTGTGAGACTATTCGCCAGTATTTTAATAAGAATGTTCTTATCATACCATTGCATGGAGCTTCTAGCGAGCTCACGCAGCCAATTGCCAGGCTTTTAAGGTTCACACTCTTTCAACTCAAGAAATCTTGATTTTAAAAACTCAAGGCATTCCGCCTGATTTCACTAAACTAATAGCAGATTGGAAGAACACAAACTGTTTCTTAAAGCAATAAACCCAGATGCCAACTTTGCTGCCACATACACCCGGACAACACCCGGACAACACCATTACTGGCCCCAACAACACCAAACATACCATCTCAGGAATATTTAATTGCCCATCTTCTAACATTGTGTATGCTATCAAATGCCAACAGTGCCCTTCAGCTCTCTGTATTGGATAAACAGGCCAAACCCTATGCCAAAGGATAAATGGACATAAATCTGACATCAGGAATCACAAGACAGAGAAACCAGTAGGAGAACACTTCGATATAGTGTTCCAGGACATTCTATACAAGATCTCAAAATAGTTGTCATATTACAAAATAATTTCAGAAATAGACTGGAAAGAGAAGTTGCTGAATTACAACTTATTACCAAACTTAAAACCACGGAGAGACCTGGTCTGAATAGAGACATTGGATTCTTATCTCATTGTACATGATAAAGCTATTTTCGGCCATCTCATCCCTTGCTTCTTCCTGTAAGACCAATTGCAGTTGTTAACAGTCGTCAACAGGTTTACCACACCTATCAGCCAATCATCCATTCCCACCACCCTTCTGAGTAATACCTCTCCCCACCCTCTCACTATATATAAGGACCTGGTGACTTCTGTTTCAGTGCATCTGAAGAAGTGTGCATGCACACAAAAGCTCATACCAATAACTTAGTTGGTCTCTAAGGTGCTACTGGAAGGAATTTTTTTATTTTGTTTTGACTACGGCAGACCAACACGGCTACCTACCTGTATCTGCTTCTTAAAGGATCATCTGTTTTATGCAGGGGCAAGAAGAAGGGCGTCTGAAGTTTGGGCTTCTCTGTGAGGTCTGTAAGAAGCCAGGTTAAATTATTTTTTAGGAGAGCTGGATGCAGATGGTCTATGGACATTGATCTTCACATGGTCTTGCAGAGTGTGATAAACGAACATTAATAAATTCCAACAGAATCTACCATGATTACAGCCAACACATCTGTAAGATGTAATAAGCTTTCTGGAATGATTTCTTCCTCCTCCTGCTATATCTTTATATAGTGTACTGAACATCTCCTTGCTGCCGAAGAGGGAAGCAGAAGAAACCCATGAAACAAATAAATAGAAATATGTTCATGCACCTCATATGTTTTCTTATCCTTTGGCTTCATTGAATGACCCTGCATTCTGGTCTTATGAGAGAGATGTTTCCCTACGTACATGAACATTCCCTTTAATGTGAACTGAAAGTGCCAAGGAGATGTCGCAAAATTCACTTTGTTCCGGGTATGCTTAACCTTTTGGGTAACATCCAGATATTCAAACCAAGATCGTTTGGACCTAGAAAAATTCATAGATAAATATCATCCACCTGGTTTTGATTAAGTCCATTTCTGCCTCTATCAAATTTGTTTAGCCAACCTTTTCGGGGGATATTGTGCAGCCCATAAAAAAGTTATTCCCTAAGTGGAGATGTTAGAGACATTCTTTAAGGGGGAAATTGCTTAAAGTATTAGTGTGACTCTTCAATCCATAAGAATGATGAATCACACTGTTACTTGTACAGAGCTTTGAAAGCGCCCATTTTAAGTTGATCCTTTTAAGATGGCTGTACTTTCAAAAAGGTATATATTGCTATATTCTGCTATTAAGAGTTAAGGGTGGAGGGGAAACTCACGCAGTCTATCTTTTCAGCATCTGACAGTTAAAGTGTTCCGTTTTTTAAAAATAGAGATTTTTCTAAGTACTGTGTCAACACAAGTGACAGAGCTAAAAACTTCCTATCAACACCCTTCAAAAAAACGGATATCTTGAGTTCCGTAGCAGCTTTTTATATTTATAATCTGACATTATAAAATACTTTACTCTTGCAGTACTGTCAATTAATGCCTTGGACTTTAAAACTGCACTGCCACTGAATGAAACTCATCATTTCATGCCGTGCCCACAGTGGCACCTGGCAAGCTCCTAAGCTCTGTATGATTTTAATCAGTAATTAAAGCACTATATTCAGCACTTTGCCAAACAGAGAGGTTAAACAGGGAGAGCCCTGCTAGAATTACCTGTGGGATTAGAAGGGATGTTTTTTGTTTGTAGAGAATAACACTTCTTAAATTAGCCAGTGGATGCCTGTTCATGATTGCTACTGTCTTTTTTAAAAATAAAAAGTGTCAACCATAATATTCAGGGACTACAGTTTCTCCCCCACCTAAAGTGATTGACAAGGCAGTGGTCAAGTGTTGGGTGCTCCAGCTCAACCAAGCACCCCATTGTGGGAAAATCCAGTGAAGTCGTGTTATTTAATTCATTTATTCTATCCCACTTTTCCTCCTAACAAGCTCAAGGCAACATATGTTCTCACCCCCAATTTTATCCTCATGACAATAGCTCAGTTGGTTAAAGCGTGGTGCTGATAATGTCAAGGTTGCAAATTCAATCCCTGTATGGGACTGCTGTATATCCCTGCATTACAGGAGGTTGGATAAGACGATCCTCAGGGTCTCTTCCAACTCCACAATTCTATGATTCTATGACAACCTTTGAGGTAGGTTAGGCTGTGACTGGTCCAAGGACATCCAGTGTGCTTCATGGCTGAGAGGGGATTCAGGAACATCAGAAGCTACCTTAGAGAGGGCCAGACCATTGGTCCATCTAGCAAAGCAGTGTTGAACTTCTGGTTTGCAGATTAATGTGGAATAATGGAACAAATCTACTATTTCAATCTACTGGTTCAATCTGGAGCCAGACTAAATTAGTTGAGCAGAATTCATGGCTAACTGGTCCCATTGGTTTCAGGTAGAACCAAGTATGACTTAGTTTGGATTTAACCTGGTTTGTCAAGATATACAGTATCTCTCTGATTAGGGGGATGTGAATGACTCACTGGCCATTCCTAATACTTCCTGAGCCTTCAAATAGTGTTTCAGAAAAACTGAATCAGAACAACCATAACATTCAAAAATACGAAATTTTGCCAGTGACTAGAGCATTGCCCCTCAATCTGGCCTCAGCAAGCCCCACCTGCCTGCCTTGTTGCCTACAACCAGGGGGTAGCATTGGCTGGTAGGTCCTTTCCTTAGATGTCTTTGTACAACTCAGTGGAGACAAGGATGGGGACAAAACTAGAATTAAGAGCAGCTGGATAGCTCAGTCGGTGGAGTGTAATACTCTTAATCTCAGGGTTCTGGGTTCATGCCCCACCTTGACCAAAAGATCCCTGCATTGCAGGGGGTTGGACTAGATGACTCTTGTGGTCTCTTCCAACTCTACAATTCTATGATTCTAAGTAGCTCTGCCTATCATTGGATCTGGCTCCACCTGCTGTTGGTCTCCCTTCTATCCACTCTACCAGTTCCATTGAGAACCAGCCAATTACAGTGGTACCTCGGTCTATGAACAGCCCTGTTAACGAATGCTTTGGACAACGAACTCTGCAAAAGCGGAAGTAGGTGTTCCAGTTAGCGAACTTTGCCCCAGAAGACGAACAGAAACTGAACACCAGCGGTGGGAGGGCTCATTAGGGAAAGTGCGCCTCGGTTTAAGAACGCTTTGGTTTAAGAACGGACCTCCGGAAAGGTTTGCAATCCAAGGTACCACTGTACTGCATTTTGCCAACATTGCAAGGGAACTTGGTGCTGTATCAGATGATAGGTGAAGCCATTCAACATACTGTCAGCTTGGGCTTCTTGTCTAGTTCTGAACTTATCTGTGGATATTGACCTGGAAAAGGAGACAAAGAGGAGAGCAAACCTGAAAATGAATACTTTCTAATGATTATCTCCCTATCCCATTGCAGAGCAGAAGAGCACTGAGAACATTCAGGCCTCCAACATGAGCAGGAAAAGGAGGAGAAGCTACAAGAGCAGGAAAAGCTCAGATACCAGGGAAAGTAAGTTTGCAACAATGGTTTACCTGATAATAGGGACTAGGTTGGTGATCCTTGAAAACTCCTTCCCTTGCAAGCACCAGTTGCCAAAAATGTGGCCTGTGCTGAATGGGATGGGATGCGTCCCAAAGATAAATAATGGAAATCAATATGATGCAGTGTCATAAAGCTATTTTCTGTTGGAATTACTGATGTGTTCCACATGCTAATATTTATTCCTTAAAAAAATATAAATGGGAGCAGTAGCTTTATGAGATGAGGTTTCAGCCCTGTGGGATTACAGTTTGTTTCAGGATATGCACTTTTCAAAAGGCTGTTTTTAACTCTTTCACTTTATGCTTAATAGGTGAAATGCAGACTCTGCTCAGTTCAGTGTCCAAATTCTCTGTGAGTTCAGTCACCACTGAATATTTCGTGTCCTCAGATATACCACTGTGCAGTTTCTATGCTATATACTTGCTCTTGATTGTTTACATGGAGAGCTTATAGCATTTATGTAAGCACACACGAGTTTTTAGTGCTTGATGTTTAGTTATGTTTTTATATTACATTGGTAGCCACCCAGAGTGGCTGGGACAACCCAAGTAGATAGGTGGGCTGATGATGATGTTGTTGTTGATGATGATATTTATCACCCCTTGTGATTAACCACATGGCCTAAATGGAGGGCAAGATGCCAGTCAATAATAGGAGACCATGGAAACTTTCCTCTATGCAAACCAGGCTCTCACGCAACTAGGACACCAAAAGAGAGTTTTTCATGCCCTTTGCAGTGGAGCTAGGTCAATTACACTGATTGTTCGGCTTCCTGCCAAAAGGAAAGGCGACCACCCATTGAAGGGACCCGAGAGAGAAGTCATCATGCTTTCCAGCTGACTTGTATTGGTAGATCTATAACAATTCATTTATTCTGGATGTGGAATATTATGACTGAGCGTAGTAATGACAACTTAGTTGCTATTGATGAATTCATACAGGCAGGGTGTAGGGGCCAAGGGAAACGCAGCTGCTGCCAAGTATGACAAATGATGGCTTCTTGTGAACTGTGGGAGCAGCTGAGCATAATAAGCATGTACCATATAAGTGGGGTGTACTGTTGAGCGGCAGCGAGGGAGGGGGAGAGACGCAGAGAAATCAACTGTTTGGCATATTGCAAGTCAGCAATTATAAATGCATGCACCGCTTCCAAAAATAACCTTTCGTAAGATTAGTAGAGTTTGTGGAAGCTCGCAATAACAATGGAGACAGGCAATGTTTTCGAGACAATCAAAAGTGGTTTGAGAAAGTTGTTATTTTCCAAGTTTTGCCCAACACATTGATGATGGACCCTCTAGCACAGTGGTTCTCAACCTGTGGGTCCCCAGATGTTGTTGGACTACAACTCCCATCATCCCTGAGCTCTGGCCTTGCTAGCTAGGGGTGATGGGAGTTGTAGTTCAACAACATCTGGGGACCCACAGGTTGAGAAAGGCTGCCTTGCATCTCAGATCGAATTAGAGCTTCCAGACTGTTTGAAACAACACAAAAACCTACAAACCAGCTTTACCACCAAATGTAATCCGCATATACAGTGGTCACGCTCACGTGTAACAAGCTCCCAAGGAGCGGATTACAGCTGGTTTGCTCCAAACCTGAACCTTTTAGCTCAGCATGGCAAATAAGCCAAGGTTTGGTTTCGTGTGCCATCTGAATTTTGGCTTGTGGTTAAAGCACTCTCCTCCGCAAGGGCTGAGGAAGAGCAAAGCAGGTGTAAACTCTTCTCCAAGAGCCAGCACATTTGTGTGGTCCTGGTAAACCAAAGTTTGGCTTTCCACGTTGTACAAATCAGGTGACTATGAGCAATGTATCCTCATTCCAACTGTGGCTCCATCTGCACTATACATTTAAACCAGTACCATACCACTTTAAACCACCATGTCTTTCCCCAAAGAATCCTGAGAATTGCTGTTGGCCATGGCTGCTGAGAGTCATTAAGAGAACCCTAGTCTCCTCCCAGAGTTACTGGGAAGAGGATTGACTGTACACCAGTCTTAGAACTATAGCTGTGTGAGAGCAACATCAAATTGAGAGGCATCCCGGAACTCGAGCAAGGAGACCTGATTGGATACTTGACGCAGGAATTCACGAAGTTCTGGGGTTTAAAGGAGGACACAGACTTCAAGATTGTCTCAGCATATAGACTGGGAAGATTGGTAAGGAAAGACAGATCCAGAGACTGTTTGATAATTTTAAGATCAAAGGAAGAGAGAGACAAGATCCTAGGCCTACACTTCAAAAAAGCAATTGAAATACAAGATAAAAGGGTGGAAATTTATAGAGATATTCCGAGACAGTTGCTGGACCTCAGAGCCACCTACTCAGAACTAGCAAAATTGCTGAGACACAACGCAATTCCCTATAGGTGGGAGTTTCCACAAGGATTATCCTTTACTTACAAAGAAAGGAAGGTTAAAATTAGAACACCTGAAGATAACCAAAAGTTCCTTCACGACCACGGAGAAGATCTCCAAAAAGGAGTGGATTGGCTTCCAACCTTACCAGTACCAATATTGCCTGGAAGCGGGCCAACGCCTGCACCCTCGGGATCTGAGCAAAAGGAAGACACCTCATCCTAAGAACATCTTAATTAGAACAGGATGTCTCTGCAGCTACTTAGTTGGAACATAAATGGCGGGAATTCTCCGGAAAAAAGGAGGAGGATATTTCATATCCTGAAAAAAGAACAATTGGATGTAATATGCCTTCAAGAAACACATGTGACTAGGCTCCATAGGAAAGTATTAATCAATAAAAGACTTGGCCAGGAATTTATCTCATCAGATAAAGTTAAAAAAAGAGGCGTTGTAATTTATGCAAAGGAGAACCTGTCACCAAAATTTCTATTCAAAGATGATCATGGAAGAATTCTCGCAATTGAAATCCAAACACAAGGGGAAAAGATTTTGATATTAGGAGTTTATGCGCCAAATGATGGAAAATCAGAATTCTATAAGAAGCTGCATGAGACAATGATGGACTATTTGGACTATTCTAACATTATTGTGATGGGAGATATGAATGGGGTGGTGTCTACAAACATGGACAAATCCCAAAATCAAAACTTAACAACAGACGGCAGACTCCCTAAAACCTTTTTTGAAATGACAGACAATATGGACTTGATTGACATTTGGAGGACAAGGAACCCCTTGGGTAAAGAAGGAACCTTCTTCTCTGAGGCCCACTTGTCATGGACACGAATTGACCAAATTTGGATATCTAGAGGGCTGGCCCCGAAAACAAGAAAAGTGGAAATCTGCCCAAAAACCTGCTCCGACCATAATGCCTTAAAAATGGAATTGAGACTTTTTCCAACTGGATCCTTCAGGTGGAGAATGAATGACACCTTGCTAAGAGATCAAGAGATTGTTAAGAAGGCCCAAAAAACGTTAAAGGACTACTTTGAAATAAATTTGAACACTACGGTGGAGAAAAGAACAATCTGGGACGCAAGTAAAGCCGTAATGAGAGGGTTTCTGATACAACAGAATACAATAAAGAGGAAATTTTGGAATGGAAAAAAAGAAAAAATTCTAGAGAAAATAAGCGAAGGAGAGAAAAAGCTGAGAACCAAACCAAAGTCAAAAGAGGTGCTAAGAGAGATCAAATTCCATCAAGCACAATATTCGAAACTGATCAATCAAGAGATTGAGTGGAAAATTAAACAAATGAAGCAGAGATCGTTTGAATCAGCAAATAAATGTGGAAAGTTGCTAGCTTGGCAGCTGAAAAAAAGACAAAAGTTAAATACGGTTACAAACTTGGAGATTCAAGGAAAAATAGTTCAGAAACCAGAAGAAATAAGAAAGTGCTTCCACAGATACTTCAAAGATCTTTATGCACAGGGGCCTCAGAAAGAACCGGAAATAGATCAATTTTTGAGGATAAATGGACTACCTAAAATAAGTCAAGATAAAAGATCAATTCTTAACAGCAAGATAACTCAACAGGAAATTGAAGGTGCCATCCAGAACATGCAGCTGGGCAAATCTCCAGGCCCGGATGGACTTACCTCCAAATATTATAAGACTTTGAAGGACTACTTGATACAACCGTTGTTGGAGGTTTGTAACCAGATCATGGAGGGGAGAAAGGCACCGGAAACGTGGAAAGAAGCATTTATCACATTGATTCCCAAGTCAGAAAGGGAAAAGACTCAGCTTAAGAATTACCGTCCCATCTCACTCCTGAATGTGGATTACAAAATATTTGCAGACATTTTAGCAAATAGACTTAAAAATGTACTAAATGAAGTAATTCACAAGGACCAAGCAGGCTTTCTCCCTGGCAGACATATGTCTGACAACACTAGGAACATTATTGATATACTGGAGTTGTTGCGAATTAGAAACACAAGGGCTGCTTTAATCTTTATTGATGCGGAGAAAGCATTTGACAACATTTCTTGGATGTTTATGAAGAAAAACTTGAAAGGGATGGGAGTGGGACGGGGGTTTGAAAATGGACTAGAAGCAATCTATTCAGAACAAAAAGCTAAATTGATAGTGAACAATGTGGTATCGGAGGAACTTCAAATTGAAAAAGGGACACGACAGGGGTGCCCTTTATCCCCTCTGCTATTTATTTCTGTTCTGGAGGTACTGCTGAATATGATCAGGGAGGACCAGTTGGTGCAGGGTATAGTGGTCGGAGCGAAACAATACAAACTGAAAGCTTTTGCAGATGACCTAGTCATTACAGTACAGGAGCCAGAATCTAGCACAAAAAGAGTTCTTGAACTTATTTTGGAGTTTGGTCGGGTGGCGGGATTCAAGCTAAACAAACAAAAAACTAAGGTTTTGGCCAAAAATTTGACGCCTACAGAGATAGAGGGGTACCAGAGAGAGACAGAGCTAAGTGTGGTTAAAAAAGTGAAATACCTGGGGGTATCTTTGTCCACCAAAAATTTAAATCTATTCAAAGATAATTATGAAAAATGTTGGTCGGAAATTAAAAAAGACTTGGATATTTGGTCAAGATTGAAACTTACCTTGTCAGGCCAAATCGCAGCTATAAAGATGTGTGTTCTGCCAAAAATGCTATTTTTATTTCAAACCCTCCAGGTTGTGGACAGAATGGAATGTTTCGGAAAATGGCAGAAGGATATATCTAAGTTTGTCTGGCAGGGCAAAAAGCCCCGAATTAAATTTAAAATACTAACTGACTCAAAAGAAAGAGGGGGGTTTGCCCTGCCGGATTTAAGGTTGTACTATGAGGCTGCAGCCTTCTGCTGGCTGAAGGATTGGTTTCTGTTGGAAAACACCGATGTCCTAGATCTGGAAGGGTTTGACAATGTTTATGGTTGGCATGCATACTTGTGGTATGACAAGGCGAAGGTTCATAAACTGTTTAAAAACCATATTGTCAGAAAATCAATTTTTGCCGTCTGGATGAAGTATAAGGACTTATTAGAAAGCAAGACCCCGAGGTGGTTATCACCAGTGGAAGCCAAGATTTCTAAAAAAAGGCCCAATATGGAGGCCTACTGGCCAAAATATTGGGAATTGATTGAAAGAGTTGGAGATAATTGGAAGCTCCAAAGCCAGGACAAACTGAAAAATAAGGTGCGAGATTGGTTACATTATGCTCAAATTCAAGAGGTATTTAAAATGGATAAAAAAGTGGGTTTCCAGTTGGAGAAATCGAAACTGGAGACGGAGTTACTAGAACCAAAGACTAAGGTACTTTCGAGGATGTATGACTTGCTGCTTAAATGGAACACACAGGATGAGACAGTTAAATCTGCTATGATAAAATGGGCACAGGATGTAGGACACAACATTATGTCTGAGGACTGGGAAAGGTTATGGAACACCGGTATGAAATTCACGGCATGCAGTGCCTTGAAAGAGAACATTATGAAAATGGTATACCGGTGGTACATGACCCCAGTCAAGTTGGCTAAAATATATCATCTTTCTGATAATAAGTGTTGGAAATGTAAGGAGGCAGAAGGGACATTCTTTCACCTCTGGTGGACCTGCCCGAAAGTAAAGGCCTTTTGGGAAATGATACATAATGAGCTGAAAAAGGTATTCAGATATACCTTTTCTAAGAAACCAGAGGCCTTTCTTCTGGGCATGGTGGACCGGAAGGTGCCAAAGAAGGATAGAACCTTGTTTATGTATGCAACCACAGCAGCTAGGATTCTTATCGCAAAGTTCTGGAAGACACCAGATTTACCCACACTGGAGGACTGGCAGACGCAGCTGATGGACTACATGGAGTTGGCAGAAATGACTGGCAGAATTCGAGATCTGAGCGAAGAAACAATGGAGGAGGACTGGAAAAAATTTAAGGACTATTTGCAAAAATATTATAAGTTGTTTGAATGTTAAGATTGCGCACGATTAAGAAACGTTATGCTTCTGCAATTTACTTAAGTAAATGATAAAGTAAGTATTGATGGAAAAAAACGAGACAAATTAGAAACAAAATATTATGTTTATTAAGAGGGTTAAAACTAAATTACAAATTTTTGAAACTGGTAACATAATAAATTTAAAGGTATAACAAGATGGGAAACAAGATAACAAATTGCTGAACTGGCTAGAATAATGAATGCAATGCCGAGAGGATGCGAGGAGGTCCAAAAGTGAACTGTTGAAGGACGTTATGAAAGTTTCTTAACTTTTTCTTCTTTTTCTTTACTTTTCTTCATATATAAAAAATGTTTCTTGCATGTTGCTATGTAAACAAAGCTGTTAACCTATGGAAAGAAACGCAATAAAAAATTTTATAAAAAAAAAAGAACTATAGCTGTGTGAGAGGAATAGGGATCTCCTAACAACTCTCAGAAACCATAACAAACTACAGCTCCCAGGATTCTTTGGGGGGGGCTGTTTAAAGTGATATGATACTGGTTTAAATGTATAGTGCAGATGATTCTGACTCTCCAAAAAACAACAACAACAACCACCCAACCCAGCCTAGATTTCCAGGTGTTCTTTAAAAATAGTAATGTTCTTCTTCCTTTACTTTTCACTCTTCAGACGAACATATGCCAGTCATCTGCAGATGCCAGCAAAACACTGAAGGTGTTGAAGGCAGAGGAAATGAGCTCCCAGCAGAAGCTAATAATCATGGAGCTGAGGACATGGGACAGTCAGACAAAAATAGAAGCAATCATTCTTGCACACTAGAGAATGGGAGAAAGAACAAGGAGGGTGCTCTTGAAAACAGAGAAGAAGAAAACATATCTGACAGTGCGAAAGAAGGAAAACAAGAAAAAGATTGTCCTTTGCTGGCTTTTTCTACTCAGCAAGATGAAGTCTTAGCAGTGATAAGTGTTGATGAATCAGAAACCTCAACAGGAAACATCACACTGGAATGCAACTCCGACAGTGTGCGTTCTCCTCAGTCGGAGAATGTATTTATTGCAGAAGTGAAATGTGGTTCCTTTAATATGAAAGTGGAAGTGAAGAAAGATTCACTTCCTGGAACAGACTCCGCATCTGGAAAATGGAAATGTCCTAAGAATAGGTGTTATCATAAAAGCCATTGTTGTAAGCAGCACAAGGAGCGAAGACCATCCAGCATTCTTTCTGGAAAATATGAGACACCATCTAAATGCAAGATCCAAATGGCCAGTAACCCAAATCCATCCATGTCAATTAGCATTGTAGGGAAGGAAATCAAGGTGCAATATATCAATAGGAAGCAGAAACTAAGGGTTAGTGTCGAGCCTGGTGTTGAAGCAAGGAAATGTGACCCAGCTAGGAGCTCAAAATATAGAAAAATGTCCAGTGATACGGATTATTCTACCACCGAGGAATCTTATTCAGATTTTGAGTCAGATTTTAGCTTTCAGGAGAAGGAGGAATCATTCCCAAGTTACATGGGTCCAGAGTGGTATGCCCCGATACCTCCACCAGCTGAGTTTGCTGACTCTGAGGAAATCTGCTTAGATAGTGCCACTGAAGTTGTATCCTTAAGTCCATCAGGTGACATGAACATGTCAGATACTTTCTCAGCTGCCTTAAATTATGGAGAAGGAAGTGATCTCTGTCAAGAGAAAGGTGACAGAAGGAAGGAGTGTGCCAATGGAAAAGATTTCTATAAAGAAATTGTTTTTTCAGAATTTAGCTATACTGGAGAATCTCCTCTAGAAGACTGCAGTTCCAGAGAAATATATCCTGGAAAGAAACCTAATGATGAGATGAGTGATGCTCACCAAGTAAGGAACAGCAGTCTAATAGACACAAGGAATATTATGCGTGTTTCACATATGGAATCAAAAAACACAAGAAGCAATTCTTTCCCAGCCACCCCTGTTGATATATTGTCATCATTTCATCCTAGAAGAGACTCTGGTTTCTATTCAATGCCATCTTTATCCTTAAAAGTGCTACCCAAGCCAAGCCAAGCATTGAACCCTTACAGCAAGAATGCCCATACGCCTACCAGCTGTACAGAACTTTCCTCAAGTTTTGCATCATTGTTCGGTAATCTCAGAGATCTTAAATGCTGCTATTCCTTCACCTCGTATGACCATGAAATGACTGTGTACCATGCTGAGCTGGAAGAAAACCTAGGCAATGCTTTTTTCATGGATCACTCTTTAGAATACATAGAGGACTGTAGAGAAATGGATTGGGTGGCTGGAGAGGATTTTCATTCCATTGCCAATTCCAATGAAGAACATAAGGAAGAATGTGGACCCATTGAGCCTCTGAGAACACTAAATGTATCTGAGGAATACACTGAACTCGCAAATGGTGGAAATGATTATGAGGTTCTAAGCAGTGATCATTACAAAGTCCAAGCATACATAGAAGTACAGAATGAAGAATTATTTAATAAAGTTTCCTTGCATTCTGGAAACCAGTCTAGTGACTATAAAGATGACAATAACATTGCTGATACAGAAAGCACCCAAGGCCAATTCTCTGCAGAACAGCCCAATGGAAATCATCAGCTGAGTATTGCAGAGTCTGATATAACGATGAAACGGAGAAGATCAGTGATGACTGTAATAACTGGAGAATTAGAACGCAGACTTATCATTCAAGGTGAGAGAAAGTCTGTGGCAGAATCTTTTGACTTGGCAATAAAAAAGGAGCCCTTATTGCCCTGCAGCATAAGGGAAGCATTTATGTCACCTCTGTTGGATGCTGAGGAACCAGATTTTGATAATGAATCCCAGAGCTTTGCAGAAGTTGAGGAGATGCCTGAAGACATGCATGAAGATTGCCAAGATGCTTCTGCCCAGGCTGATGCTGTATCTTGCTCTTTAGAAGATGAGCAGGTTTTGGCTGATACTGAAGCACCCGAGATGCTTTCCAGCAAACAAGATATATGTTCCTCTGATCTTTCTGGAAAACATTTAGCAACAGATCAAGTGCAGGAGTTACTCAAACCTAGTTGTGAAAAACCAGAGGTACAAAGTGAAATAAAGACAGATTTGGGCCAGAGCACAGACACTTTGCCCCCAAACAACCAGACAGGTAAGTACTTCCAGATTCCTTGGAAACAATAGTTTGTTCTTACTTTATGCATCAAGGCAAAGGGTTGCAATGAAATGTCCTTCTGAGAACTAGTCAGCTTTGTTAATCATAAAGGGACCCCCTTCTTAACTCCAATGGAGGAGCAGTCTAGACACAACTTGCAAGTTTTACTCCTGCTTGAAGGACATATATTTTTGCTGCCTCATCTTACTGTTTGTGCAGATACCTTCCTTGACCCAGTGCCTTCTGAAAGTAGGCCTCAGTTGTTCTAAGTAGAATTAATACTAGTATGCTTTAAACTCAAAATGTCACATATTAGCAAAGTAGAGCTGGACTTGGGAATGCTGGTAAGGTTGGTAAAATGCTAACATGATCCTTCAGTAAGGTATTTCTTTCTCTAATCCAGTTGTTTTCAAATTGTGTCCAATGGGGTTCCCAAGTTAGCAAGCCAATAATGTCAGGCAACTTACCTAAAATAGAGTTGCCCATCTTTCCTTAAAACATGAAACTGCATGGGGTCACTGGCTGAGTCTAGGCCTAGACAGCATCTGTAGAAAATGAGGGTGCACCTGAAAGACTTCCCAGAATTCACTGCAACATACAGCTGAAACCATTTGATGTTACATCAAGCAATTCTTATCCAACACTTTCCACTGCATTCCCCCATCATTGACCATGAAAAGTTAGGTTTTCATTTTTGAATGGGTTTGTTGCGCAAAAACATAAAATCTATTTGGATTGTGTACTGGCCAGTGTGCCGTTGAATCCTACCTGCAAAAATAGCAACAGTCTGGAAGGCCCCTGGCACTTATTCCAAACACTGCAATTTCCTCGAGGCCAGTTCAGACAAACAAGTAGCGGTTTCTTCAGGTGGCCTTAAATCCATGCGTCACAGCAGGCCAAATAGTTATTTATATGCGGTCCAATCCAGCTTATTATTCTCCAGATGTGTGTCAAGCTTATTTTGAAACTTGAAAGATGGCAAGGTAAAAAAAAAAGGGGGGGGGAGAATAGTTTCATAACCTATGTCAAATTTTAGATATTTCATCATTCTTTACACTTGGTTGTTCCCCTTATCATGCTGTGATTCCTGATGCATAGATCATTGCTGCCTTAATTTATAAGAACATTTTAAGGCATAAATAAAGAAGAAGAAGAAGAAGAAGCAATAATCTAAAGGGCACATGACTGGCTTTACAAACCCTGCCCCTGGACAGGATGCTGCAAAAGCAGCTTAATAGAGATGGATATAAACAAAGAGGCAACCAAATATTCCCTGTGAGGAGGAAAGGAAGTTTTTAGTTTCTGGAAAGTGTATACCGGGAAGAACACTGTATCTCAAAGCTCCGCTCCCATCCGTTAAAGAAGCAGCAAAGTAAATAATTTCTAAATTATTAAAGGGCAGCTTGGTTTTCCTCTCATTGCCGCAAACTGTTGTCACTTTAATATTTCTTTTTCTTGTGCTTTAAAACCTGCATAGTTGATTTTCTGTGTGTTACTCGTTCAATTGGTCAGAGCATGGTGCTGATAATGCCAAGGTTTCAGGTTCGATCTCCATATTCCTGCATTGGAGGGGGTTGGACTGGATGATCCCCAGGGTTCCTTCCAAGACACTTCTGTGATTCTACGTGTTTTGAACTAGTACTCCCACCAGTGTGCTGTCTGGAACAGATGGACGTTGTAACACAAACATCCCACCAGGCTGGGAAAGGCTGGGTTTAAACCAATGTTCTGAAAGCGAGTTCCCTGCAATATGATTACACCTCCCGGTGGACACTGCAGCAAATTGGTGGCACTGTGGTCTAAACCACTGAGCCTAGGGCTTGCCAATCAGAAGGTCGGCAGTTCGAATCCCCGCGACGGGGTGAGCTCCTGTTACTCGGTCCCTGCTCCTGCCAACCTAGCAGTTCGAAAGCACATCAAAGTGCAAGTAGATAAATAGGTACCGCTCCAGCGGGAAGGTAAACGGCGTTTCCGTGCGCTGCTCTGGTTCGCCAGAAGCGGCTTAGTCATGCTGGCCACATGACCCGGAAGCTGTACGTCGGCTCCCTCGGCCAGTAAAGCAAGATGAGCGCCGCAATGCCAGAGTCGTTCACGACTGGACCTAACGGTCAGGGGTCCCTTTACCCTTTACCTTTTACTTCTGTCATTGCAACCTGCCCCTGCAACAAAAAAAGAGATACCAAGCATCATTTCAAAGGAGGAAGCTAGAGGCGGTATTAGCAGATACTTTTTTTAAAAAAATGGGAATCACTCAATGAAACCAAAGAGGAGAAAAACCTGTCTTGAACATTTGGGGTAAAGCTTTGTTCATAGAAGCGCCCATTGCTTCTTGAGAAGGAAGAAGCAATGGCTACTTTACTTCGGTTTTGCAAACATAAAGTCCTCCCACTTTCTTTAAAGAGATCTGGATCTCCATTTGCACTCTGGATCACAACCATAGCTGTCAACTTTTCCCTTTTTTTAAAGGGAAATTCCCTTATTCTGAATAGGATTCCTCGCAAGAAAAAGGAAAGGTTGACAGCTATGATCCCAACATTAAACTCTGTTGCACAGCCATTTGCTTTTATAACTTTGGACCTTATTCCAAAGCACGGGTGCCTACAAAAACACTTGTTTACTGGAGTGAGGCTCCCACCAGAATAGGCATCTTACAGATTGACCGTGTGAATGAACAATATTAAATCAATGTGTGGTTTCAGTACTCTAAGCCAGAATTCCTCAACCTCTGCCCTCGAGATGTTTTTGGCCTACAACTCCCATGATCCCTAGCTAGCAGAACCAGTGGTCAGGAATGGTGGGAATTTTAGTCTCAAAACATCTGGAGGTTGAGGAAGCCTGCTCTAAGCAAATCAAAATAAAGGGTTGCATCCAATGTTAGTCCTATTCAGAATACACCCATTTAAAAAAATGGACACCGCTAACTTATGTTTATTAATTTTAATGGTTCTACTCTATGTAAAACTTAGTTGAATGCAAAATTTTACAATTATATTTGAATATAGATTGGGTAATATGCATTCAGGTGTCTCTATCTGTGTTAAACATTGATTTATACACTTGCCCAATTACATGCTTACATATTTTACAGGCACAAACAGTGCAGTTCTAACCATATATCAGAAGAAATCCCCACTGAGTTCAGTTCTGCTTACTCCCAGATAAGTGATTTGTGTATATAGGATTGCAGCCTAAATAATCAAAGGCTAGTAACTATTTCTAAGGCTATCACCCAATGAAAGAAATCTTAGTTGATAAATAGATGTGTTTTAGTTGTGCTTAATTGGTTAAATATAGTGTTAAATTTGCACACCAGAGAAAATAACTTTTTAAAAATAAATTAAAAAATTGTCCAGTAGCACCTTAGAGACCAGCTAAGTTTGTTCTGGGTATAACCTTTCATGTGCATGCACACTTCTTCAGATACACTGAAACAGAAGTCACCAGACCCTTATATATAGTGGGAGGGTGGGGAGGGGTTTTTCTCACAAGGGTAGTAAGGAGATGCGTGATTGACTCAATGGGTATGGTAAACCTGTTGACGACTGTTAACGACTGCACTTATTCCTACATGAAAAAGCAAGGGATAGTATGCAGATGACCAAAAATAGCTTTAGCATATGTAATCAGACAAGAATCCAATACAGTTGTACCTCTGCTTTATGAGTATCTCTGGTTACGTATTCTTCGGGATACACACGTGGCAAACCTGGAAGTATTTTTCCGGTTTTTGTCGCACACGCATGCACAGAACAAGCTTCTCCAGTTGCGAAAACCTTGGGATCCAGCCGGAGCTCCGGAATGGATCCCGTCCACAACCAGAGGTACCACTGTATTTCTATTCAGACCAGGTCTCTCCATAGTTTTCAGTTTATAATAAGCTGCAATTCAGCAACTTCTCTTTCAAGTCTATTTCTGAAATTCTTTTGTAATAAGACAGCTGCTTTGAGATCCTGTATTTTTTTTTTAAAATACACTTCATTAGGATTGAATGCATGTGTCACAGCAGGCATGGGGATTTTTACCTGCTGATCTTTTACAAGTGTTTGTATTTCGAATATTCGGTTTTTAAAATAATCTCCCCTGAAATCAATTAGAATCTCTTGAAGGTTTTGAACTGAGAAATGTTACCAATTAATCTACTCAACACTGTGGATGGACTTCAATGCCACACTCTTCCAATTGTTTCACCTGCGAACGCATTCCAGCTTGTCTGACCGAACTATTTCCCCTCCCCTCCTCCCATGTACTGCACTGGAGGTTCTTCTGAATCATGGGTAGGCAAACTAAGGCCCGGGGGCCGGATGCGGCCCAATCGCCTTCTCAATTCGACCCACAGACAGTCCGGGAATCAGCATGTTTTTACATGAGTAGAATGTGTCCTTTTATTTAAAATCCGTCTCTGGGTTTTTGTGGGGTCTGCCTGATGTTTTTACATGAGCAGAATGTGTGCTTTTATTTAAAGTGCATCTCTGAGTTACTTGTGGGTCATAGGAATTCGTTCATTATTTTTTTCAAAATATAGTCCGGCCCACCACATGGTCTGAGGGACAGTGGACTGGCCCACGGCTGAAAAAGGTTGCTGACCCCTGTTCTGAATACTTCTGGATACTGTGAAAGTATACGGAAGTTAATCTCTCATTTCAACATAATTTACTTGCAAATAAATAAGAGCAGGCTTGCAGTTTTATCCTGATGTAGAAAAGGGAGCATGGCTTGTAACATGTATTTAATAGTAAATACACTTTGCTTTTTTTCCTCCTGAAAATTATGCAATTATGTAGCTGCTGCGTTGGAAGACACGGGCAAAATACTGTCTGATGAGCAAGCATCAAATGACGCCAGCAGTTCCCATGAAGAAGCAGTAGATCGTTGGGCCAGACGAAGGAAACAATTCCAAAACAGCAAGAGATGTGGTTCGGCTGGTGGGAGTTCCATAATCAGCAGTATCACAGAAGGATCAAGTGAGTGTTCTACATTTATTGCATTGGTCAGGAAAAGACATTTATACAGAGAGCTATGAATAAATTCTTCCAGTCTGAAGGGAGGAGCGCTCATTGCATGGCATGGCATTTTCTTGTTCTAAACAGCTTAGATGGGATGGGAAACCATGGTTTGAACAAAACACGGTACGAAAACCATAGCCTCATGTGCAGAAGAAATGAAAGGAACAAATGGGCATGAAATGTGTTCTAAGCTTTATAAACCATGGTTAAATACACAGAGAGAACATCTGGGCCCTGTTCTCTTTTAGCATGCCTCTCCATCTATTTATCCAAAGATATGGGGGTCAGAGTCTGGGTTTGTGTGTGTGTAGTTAGGTTTATCTATTTATCTGCGTTTATATCCTACCTTTACTCCAAAGAGCTCAAAATGACTTCCCTAGCCTCCCCTCATTTTCCCATATTTTATCATCCGAGAGGATACATTACACCAAGAGACAGCGACTGTCCCAAGGTCATTCAGTGAGCTTCATGGCTGAGTGGAGATTTGAACCCAGGCCTCCCAGGCCCTCGTACAACAGTTTAACTAGCTGTTATACACGCTGATCCCTAGCAACTACTGGCTTTCCACAAAGCTAGACAATATTCAGTGTAAGAGTGTGGGAAAAAAACCCCTCCAGAATCGTGTCACAGATGCAGAAATAAAATAGATACAGTTCTCAAGGGGTTTTCTCCATGACCTCCACTGATTGGATTAACCTTCATAATCTCTTGGCTAAAAGTTATTCCTCTAGCTCATTATTATTTCTGCTTTCCTTTCACTTGTTTAAAAGTATGCCAAATATACTAGTCTGGAGTCTCTAGAGGATAGCATTCAAGCCTAATGAATTTGTAGTGCAGGCTGATGGGCTCCCCAAGTGGGAATCATAATGTCTAGGGAACAGCAAACGCTTCGATACACACATGCAGATGTCGTCTTCCGATTGGTCAGTAAAACTAGATGAACGTACATATAAAAATAAACTAGGGAAACCATATGCCTGAAATACATAATTAATTATTGCTGTTACATCTACCACTAAATGAGTTTCATATAGGCTATTTATATGAATCCTTTTCAACGAAAATGGAATGTTTTTGTGCATTTGGAATCCTCCCTCCCCCACAAATTGGTGAGGTTTTCCAGTTATTTTCAGAATTTGCCAAAGAAGAAGGGGGGGGGGAGAGACGGTTAAATAAAAACAAAAATAGCCAAATTCATCAACTGTACCATTGCTCATATTCAACCTATCCCAATATTTACAAATCAAAAATTAATTCACTCTATCTATGCCTTTGCAGAAGATTCCTCTAATGAGTACATCACAAATAAAGAATGTAATTAACTGTCAGCCATGAAACAAGGAAAAAGCAATTGCTTCACCCTGCCAAAATTCACATTTATCTGGCAGTTATTTGACTGAATATTGGTTTCACACCAACCACTTCCTTTAAACACTCCTCTGGAAGCAGATAGTCAGCAATCCTCCAGCCAAATAGAAGTTGAACCCAGAAGAAGTGGGGGGGGGCTGTGTGGAATATAGTAAGGAACCAGATCAAGTTGTTTCTGTCAAATGGCTGTTCACTGAGCATTCCTCATAGCCACCCAACAACCAATTACTCCCGACATCCTGGGGAATTTTAGCAGAAGTGGCTTGTTCACATGTTATGCTGCACACATGTACAATCTATCTCTACACATCTATAGGTGTTTGTGTGAAAGAGTATACACATGATAGCTCAATTTGTACGCACACAGACCATGCACTCATTGAACACTACATGTGAATAATTGTACAAGGGTACAGCTCGGACTTGTGTAGACAGATTGCACATTTGCTGAATGCATTGTGTGAACACTCCTATTGATGCAGCTCAAGAAATTGCTGTAAGATTTTGTGTATGTGTGGTTTTAAAACCACACATAATCCTTGTTAGGTTTGCAAAAGCCTTCATATGTCTCCCAAAGCTGTTCTGAAGCACAGTTGAAATCCACATCTTTGGTGCACATGATGCACAATCTATTGGAACATATCCCCTGGCCATCCCCACTGAAAAAATGGCCAGGAGCTGTACAAGAGCACATCAATTGCCTTTCCTCATAGCAGCAGTGCCTATCCTTTTTGTAATACAAGTCCTATCAATTAGTTCAACGGAGTGTTTCTATACAAGACTCTGGACCAGGCTACCCTCTCGCAGTGCCCTCCAGATGTTTTGGACTACAACTTCCATCATCCTGACTAATGGCCATACTGGCTGGGGCTGATGGGAGTTGTAGTCCAAAACATCTGGAGGTCTCCAGACTGAGGGAAGCTGCTCTAGTTCTTTGCTGGGCTTTCCTTCTACTCGTCTGAACTAAGAACCAGGCAGCAGTACCGTAACTGAGTTAGGCAGGAGTGCCACTTTTACTGTCTTCCAAAGGCAGTCCTGTGGGCCCACTTGCATCACATGTGCCTAGGCTGACTAACTACTTTCCACATGGTTGACTCACTTGAACTCATCTGGAACTATCGCTCTATAGGCTCTTCATAGAGTTGCCCCAGTACCCTTCTTGGGATACATCAAGGTCTAAACAAGGTAGCCTGTTTAAGAAGGAGGAAAGAGTTTGATGGGTTGGCCTTGTGGCTGCGTACAAACCCGGACACTTTCTGCTGCATTTTGGTATAAAGAAAAATGTTTTCCCGTGAGACTCTGTGAATAGCATCCTATCTGTTGAATTGAACTGAATCTCTCCAACTGAACAAGCTACTGAGGTCCAGCACCGAGGGCCTTCTGGCGGTTCCCTCACTGCGAGAAGCCAAGTTACAGGGAACCAGGCAGAGGGCCTTCTCGGTAGTGGCACCTACCTTGTGGAATGCTCTCCCACCAGATGTCAAAGAGAACAATAACTACCAGACTTTTAGAAGACATCTGAAGGCAGCCCTGTTTAGGGAATCTTTTAATGTTTGATGCATTACTGTATTTTAATATTTTGTTGGAAGCCGCCCAGATGGGTGGGGTATAAATAATGTTGTTGTTTAGTAGTTTAGTCGTGTCCGACTCTTCGTGACCCCATCAGGATGTATTTAGAGTAGACCCACTGAAATCAATCAATATACTCTGAGTTTGAGGTAGTTCAGTGTTTCCCAACCGGTGTTCCGCGGCACACTAGTGTGCCGCGAGACGTTGCCTGGTGTGCCGCTGGAAAAATTAAAAAATTCGAAAGATAGCTTCATATCCGGAGAGGCGGCCTTCAGGCGAGTTTTAATTTTAATTTTCCTTCTCCCACTTAATGCCCCACGCTCGCCTGAGCAGCTTGCAGTCCTCGGTAACCACGGCGACCCGAGGGAGGGGAGGGAACAGGGAAGTCGAGGGCGGCGGCGAGCCGCGATGACGTCAGTGGGCCGCGCCGCCTCGCCCTGGCACGGTGTGAGAGCCCCGGCTAGTGGCGCGAGCTTCGGAATAAGTGGGATCCGCGTGCGCGAGACCGAGATCGCGGGTAAGGAGCTCAGCCCTGGGCAGGAGGAAGCGGGGCCGCACGTGCGGGCCACATCCCCACAGAGAGCGAGCCTCCCCCGGCCCACCACTCCGGGCAGGTCCACTCGCATGAGGGGGCGGCGATGGCGACGGCCGGCAGCTTGCCTGCAATGCCATCCCTCGAGCAGGCGAGGAGCCCGGAGGCTACCAGATGCGAGTCCTCTTTCCCACCCTGCTCGGGAGTCCAGAGCACTTGGTCGCATTCAGGATCTAGAGTGGGGAAGCGGGGCTTGTGTCTGGGCTGGACACATTGGGCTGCCTGTGCCGCTCGACCTGCGGGGAGAAATCAGGGTGGGAGTCACGACCGTGAGGCAGGGCTGCCAAGTGTGGCAGAAGAGGACACGGCCGTCGCACCTGTCCTTAGGTAGGAGCTTCTTCCGTGTCGACCTGCTGCCCTAAAGTCTTGGCTTTTTTCTTGGCTTTTTGGCGGTTGGCACAGAAGGAAGGCAAGGGGGAGGGGAAAAATTGAAACTTACACTTTCGTGCGTCCCTCCCGGCGTGACGCTGCGCGCTGACGTCACGGGGCTGTAATGGTGGTGTGCCTCGAGATTTTTTTCATGAAACAAGTGTGCCTTTGCCCAAAAAAGGTTGGGAAACACTGAGGTAGTTGGATTTCATTCAGTGAAATGATGTTGGGTCCATAAATACAGACAGAATGAGGTTTGGCACAACTTTAATCTGCATGATGACTCAGAACTTCGTACTGTAGGTCATAAGCTGCATTATGCTCCAAACAGACCCATCTGAGTCTAAATCATATCCATGTTTTATTGTTTTGTAAGATAGGTTTAGTTGGTATCATGTATAATGGAGTGACTTTAAATTCTAAGGTTACTGTACAGTGAGGATTGAAAAGCACTCAGTAGCAGATGCCACGAACAAGCACTGGGCTTGTCACACTGCATGATTCTTTGAATCATGTATTTAGAAAATCAAATACTGCCCTGTACCTAGAAATGTGACATGCCTAATGACTTGCTAGTTGGAAGTGCTACATCATGAATGTTGTGATGCCTTATGTAACACCATGTTGATGAGCGCTGTCTGAGTGACTGAATTAACTGTGAATCACTCATCCATATGATCAAATCTGCTCCTGGGAAACTCCCTCTCCGTCTTTACACAGTGCAACCCTAAACAATAATCACTAAGCTTTAAAGCCTGTGGATTTTGACAAAGATAGTAGATTTGTGGCACATGGACCTTCAGTGGTCAAAACAGGAACACAAAGGTAAGTTCATGTGGGCTTTTGTGTGGAAGTCTATATTTGTGATTTTCTGTTCCATGATCAAAGTACGCTAAGGTTATGTTACCTGTCAGGAGGGAGCTAATGGGAAGAAAAACCTGGCATGTAAAAACTGAGCCACAGATAAATGTTTGCTTTCTGTAACTCTGCCTCTGTAATACTAAGCTGAATAAGGGAGGTCATCAGAACTTGTCAAAATGTGTTGGTCAATGATAAAGATAGTCCTGTGTTCAGAAGCGGAAGAAGAGAATATTTTTAAGATGCTTTTGTGACACACACACAAAAAGAGGCACTTTTGGTTCTAAACTTAGCAGGCTAAAATGGAAGGTGGCTAGATGTGAAAGGAATAAAGTTTGAGATTCTGATAGATTGATTTTTACCTGAACTGAAGAGTCAAGATTAACACGAATGCTCAAACCTCTCCAGTGTTGCTTGAGTGATATTACTTATTATAGATTCACTTTTCCCTTCCCACACACACCCGCTGCTTGCCAGTTTCTATTCTTGACATTAACGAGCATCTCTGAATACTGGCTCATAATACTGAATCTCCAGAAGCCTCATCTGTTTTCCTAAGCAAGAAGAATGCATCAGAGTGCTTGTTTGAGGAGGTCAGACAACTTGAACTGGGGAGCGGGGCATTAAATCAATGGAGCTTCAGTGGGATGGGGAAAAGTCTGTCTTTGAGCCACTTTTCTGATTTTATGCAAACATAGAAATTAGTGTGTCCTAGATTCCTAGGGTAACAAAAAGGGAAAATAGATTGTGTGACACCAAATACTTCCCCCCTCCCCACATTTTCTAGCTTGAATGTAAAAACTAAATTGGCTAGATGTGCAACTTGTGACCTCCCAAGCTGAAGGCATCATATCAGCTATGCATGGCAGCCCACCAAGGTTTGATGGTCCTCCTTGTTTAGCTGTAAAAACAGTTTTGGGGCACATGTCTAGCAATGTGTGTCTGGAATTAGGGGGGGGTGGTCCCAAGATGCATAGGCTTGCATCAGAATGAAAGTGTCTCTCTCCTGCTTTCTGTTCCTGGTTAGTAGTATTAAATGGTTCGGCACCATCAGGCACCCACACAACCCTGTGGAGCCCACTACCAAGGCCTGGATCCTGCAGGCTCTTTGTTGCTATTGCTGCCTGTTCATCTTTCCTCTCTGAGCCATGAAAGCACCATGAATATGATGCAGCAGCTACCAATTGCCTTGCACTCCCATTCTGGGCAGTCGTGTAGGCTTGGGCCCAGAGAGAGGCAGGGCAAACAAATGGGAGCATTGAGGACAGTAGCCAAGGAGTAGACACTCATGGGAAAGGGGGGTGAAGAAGCCATCTTGCCCAAGGACTGCCCTCAAACCTGGAACAGCCACTACATCTCCATACATGTACACACAGAAAAGAAGTGTTCTTAGTGTCCTGAGCATAAATGCCACCAGCGCTGGACTTGAGCTCAGGAAACTTTGGTCCAAATCTTTGCTCAGCCATTGACTTAGTAACTGAATGGCATTGGGCAAGTAGTTTATCTTGCATCATTTGTACATGGTGGGAATGTGACTCATGCATGCACTTTACACCCTCTGGACTTGTGAATATGCACTACCTCCAAACCGTGTGTGTGTGTGTGTGTGTGTGTGTGTGTGTGTGTTGAAAATCAGATTATTTTACCGCCCATAAGTGTAATCTATTACAATGACCGCAAAGCCTGACCTTTTCTAACTTTATATATTTGGAAACCAAATCTAGAAAGCTTGAAACAGTTAACAGCCTCCTTGGATCAAACCTTTCAAAATGTAACACTTATGTTCACCACTTTTATTCCATTTCTATTGTGCCCTTCTTCCAGGGAGCTCCAAGACTATTCTCTCCTCTCCCCTCCTATTTTATATGGCAGTTTCAACAAATAGTGTTTAGGATCACCCAGTGAGTTTCATGGTCCTCTACAGACCATTTACATGTGGGCCCATTGAAATGTGCCTCACTCAGGCCAGATCATTCCCCCTGGCAAGATGAAACGCTTCCACTGATGGAACAACTGCCATAGCACTACACTGAATTCCTCCCTATGTCTTTGCCGTAAAAGGATAATAATAAAAAAGATTCTGGGATAGGGAAACAAATCCATTCTCTTATTGTCACTTTCCAGTAAACTCGGAGGATGGCCGTTCAGTGGATCTAGGTCTGCGTGGTGAAAGTGAAGAGAGAGGTTTCTACACTGAGATCTTCCACTCAATGTCTTGGGTGTTCAGAGGGGATGACGCCAGTCCGGATAACAGCCCCAGGTGTCTTAGCAAAAGGCCCAGACCCGTAGCAGGTAACACCTATGGCTTTATTTGTATGTGCCTCAGATCTACGAATGTACATTGTGTATACCTTTTTTTTCTTTTTCTTTTTTTACAAATTACCAGTTTAAACAGAGAGTCTCACCTGTAGCCAGTTCTCTTTGCAATTCAAAATAACAAAAAAGCATCTGCCTCTGAGGGAGGGGGATTTTTCCAGCTATATTAGAAATACACGACGTCAGGTGTTTTATTTCTCTCTCTTTTTGTCTTGTTTTAGTCCGTGAACGAACTGTAAGAATTGCTAAAGGAACGGGCGATTACCCCTGGGGATTCAGAATCCAATTCTCGAAGCCCATCCTTGTAACTGAAGTGGACACCAGTAAGTGATACCCACAAAGTTCATTTTCCTTATGAGCAGATCCTAAGTGACTTGCATGGCAGAGTGCTTAAAAGGAAGCTCAGAGCACCACTGAATTTATGATGACAAAGAGCCTCGGGGCAAACCGCTAGCTGGCAGCTCAACAAGTCTCCTGTGTTCTTTTTATTATTGTTGCTATGAAGTTGATTTTTTCTGCAATATAGATAGCGACATAAAAGTATCATTCTGTATTATACCCGTACTTAATTTTATAGTCCTCCTGCAAATGGATTAGGGGTTGCTTTTGCGAATGACGTTGGCTGTTATACTGAAAATGATAAGAGGAGGAACAGATGCCCATTTATGTGCCATTTACTTATTGATAAATGATCTTCCCTGACTGACTTTTCATTTAATGAAACTAAAAGGGTCAGGCACAGCCTGGGGCAATTTCCCCTCCCAATCATATATCTCTGCTAAGGAGAGGTGATGATCATGACAAAAAAGGTCAGTGATCCATATAAAGCAAGAAACTATTTGGCAGTTAAAAAATCATACAGGCTTTTTCTTCTCTTTCTGAATTTTTAACAAGATCAGCTCCCTACATCTGACTTGCTCCTGTAATAGCTAAATAGGATTCCTATATAGGCAGCGCTTTCTTTCTGGGGGTACGCGGGGGTATGCATACCCCTAAACATTCTGTGAATCTAAGTTTGACCTCATTGAGGGGCAGTATTTCAATATAAGTAGGAAAATGAGAGAACCCTTAAACATTTCTTTTTTAAAAAAAGCACTGCCTATAGGAATTATTTAGGATTATAAGCATGAGCCTACTACTTCACAGGTATGTTCCTCTCCTTCCCCTCATGTGACTGACTTTGCCATTTCATGCAAGCCTAGTGTATTATGGCTTGTCTGTACCAATGTTTTGCTCACCGGTGAAATCTGCAAGCCGCTGTTTGCAATCCCAGCATACAGAGAAACTATGGTTTGAAGAAACTGCCACTTACCAGATTCAGATGAGGTGGGAAGTTGGTTTGCTACTAGATCAGGAATGGAAGTTTTCAGTTGCCACCCCCACCTGAGGGAAGAAGCTAGTCTTTGAGGAGCATGCTTTAGCAGTACATCTGAATGCTGTTATAATTTTGAGGGACCATGTAGCCAGGATGGAGAAGTTGCTGTATTAGAGCCAACCCCTGATTACATAGGAGCCAACTACAGTCTTCAGCTGCCCCAGTAAAATATTTGAGGTGCCCGCCCCTCTCCCAGTTGATGGGCATTGCCATTCAAATGGTGTGCACACACTGCGTCATGTGATCAATTATGTGGGGCAGGCCTTACCTGGGCTCCCCCAATATTTTATTCAAGTTGGCACCCCTGCCTGATTATGACATTTATCACAATTTTCCTGCTATACTGGGACCAGACTTCCATTTCTTCCTTAAGCTAAATGCTTTCTGAAACATTATGTTTGGGTCTTGGAAATGTCAGTGACTGAGGTGGATTTTCAGAAGCCATACACGATTCAAGAGTAGAACACAGAGAAGCCTAAAGTAGTTACCGTAAAAACTATTTTGGCCATTTGCTTTCATTTCCAAATGGCAAGAGCCAATAATTCTGGAACAAATTCTTACAAAATGGCTTCTTTTGTCCAAAATGAAGCAAATAGAGATCACAAAAAATGGCATCTGAAGTCCTTAAATTGTTGAGCATACTGGAATAGCTTCAGAAATCTCATATCACCTCTCTAGAGTTATCAGTCTGTTGAATAGCAGAATGGTCATAATGTATAATTTATCATTTTGCTTTTTTATGGAAAGAGAAGAAATTCACAGTGGTCTTGTATCTCTCATTCTCTGTTAACCTTCTGATTTCCTTCCCCATTGCTCTAAGACAGGACTCTGGGGTTTATATTGTAAGACACACTTATTAAATCACAAGGTACTAGTAATGTTAAAATTTTACTTAAGTTAATCAAAGAGGACATTTATGTGTTTTTTTCTGGGGGGTGGGAAACATGCTTACCTGGTACATTATGACAGTTTAATTATATACTGAAAACGGAAGGTAAAATGATGCTTCTGGTACACATCCTCGTAGGATTCAAATGCACCTACGTTGAACATATTTTCTGCTTATGTAAGTTCTTGTCTATTCCTAGCCTGACTTTATATAAGTCTTCCTATAAAAGTAGTCCATGCAGTTTTCAGCTGCCGAACAATAACCCAAAGGAGGATACCTTAGCACTTTCGGATCAAGCGTGCTTTTCTATCCTACCAGCAATTGTTTTTCCTTCTAAGTGAATTTATGGCTTCCATCCTTCTTTGCAATAACGAGGAAGGCACGGCAGAAGAGCAAGAAAAATTCAGGCCTTTGACGCAGACTCTGCTCTGCTGTGTTTTGATCTTAAAATGCCTTTCCTTTGAATGGAACAGTGGGTGGGTGGGAATTCTTGCCTGTACTTCTGGTCTCTATACCAACATTGGATCTATTTCGGTTTGTGACATAGTATGATCTCTTTGTTTTCACTTTTAAGGGAGGAATTCAGCATAGTGCTATGGCAATCAGTCCAATATTTTCAGTTTGTCAGGTGGAACAACACTCTCCCCCCATGTTGGGGAGGCTGTGCCCCCACAGTCTTTTTTTCGAGGAGGCATGACCAGGCACCCCTACAACAGGCTCTGCCATCGGAGCCTGGCTTGCGCATGGCTGTGGCAACTGTGGAGGAAGGCCACAGAGCATGAGAAAGCTGCAGCTTCCTCGTCCCTGGCCGCAGTTCTGCTCCCTGGTGCATCCTGGGTACTCTTTGCGAGGGGAGCCACCACAGGCTCCCTCCATGCCCCGTGCCTACGATAACCAAGAATAACTTGAGCATATTCCAGATTTCCTCAACATTGTGCCTTCCTGATGTTTTGGACTATGACTTCTATCAGCCCCAGCCAGCATGTGAAAGCTAAACTTTTCTATGTTGGTCAAGCTGCACCACACACACAAAAAATGGCTGGAAGGAAAACTGATCCCCTGACCCCCTTTGTGTTGTGTTTATTTATGCGTGAGAGGTGAACTCTTGGCATATTATCAAAATGTCCTGAACAAGGGTCCTTTTCCCTTTCTGTTGCAGACAGCTCAGCAGAAGAAGCAGGCCTCCAGATTGGAGATATTGTGATGGCTGTCAATGGAACAGATGTTAGCAGCATGCCACACTCAGAGGCTGCAAATTTGGCAAGAAAAGGTAATGATACCAATACAGTTAACTGCTTTGCTGTGGTGGTTTTTTTTGTCAGGTTTTTTGAACCAAGATTTGTCAGTTTTTACAAACAAAAACCATAAACTTAGATAGTGGAAATAAATAGGAGGCAACATTTTTTAAATAAATTGTACATAACATAGCAGTCCCGCCCCCAACACTTGAATCTCAAAGAATTTTGAATGTCCAAGGATTTTTACACACACACTTGCTCCTGCTCAAAAGTCTGTTGCAAGTATGGACAGGGGAGAAATTAAATTCAGTTTGCATTTAAAAGAAAAACTTCCAAAATCACACTTTCCAAAACAATAGACGAACCAAAACATAGCCATCTCTTGAAATCCACACTCCTTGAAATTTTGCAGCACAGTTTTCCAGCCAAGGAATGTCTTCAAACAGGCATATATTACTAAGGCATGGGGTTCATGGAAACAGTGAAAATAACTTATGTATTAGAATAGGGAAATTTGTTTTGCAGAAATGCGTATATTAGGCAAAATTGCATACAAACATGTGTATATTAGGAGAAATTCGCACTAAAATGCTGATAAATTTTCACGAGGCCTAAAATATATATCAAAAACTGATGTGGAAATGGGGAGAGAACTGAAGACTGGAAAAATGAGAAGCACAAAATTGACAGGTCTGCCTGTCACTAATTGAAGGTGTATGGGAGCATTTTGTGCAACTATTAATCAATTCCTTGGTTCAGGAACTATTCAGTCCTTGCCTTGCCCAATTTTGTCTAGTCACATTTGGCTATATAGATTTTAAAAATCCACTTTCTAGGAGCCTAACATCCTTCTGTTCACCAAACTCACTACCAAAGAGCCAGCACTCTTCAGGAGCTACAATCAGACTTTTATCTCCATGAGCTGGAGAGTGACAGGGTTGGTGATGAAGGCAGAACTTGACATTTTTATTCCTGCTCACATGTAGTAGGCTTTACACAAGTTCAGAATGCTCGAAAAGGGCTGTTGTGTTATCCAAGATGAAAATGTTTCTGTTGAGAAACATGTGAAGGAGCTTTGGGCAGGCTGTTCTCCTACCTGCATGTGCAAAAGAAACTCTGGCCTAGGGATTATTTTCCTTCATGAGTTCTTGCAATAATTGCAAGGGGGAAAGCAGGAGCAAATTAAAGAGAGGCCAGAGAAAACAGATTGACATTTCTGATGTAAGTGTGCTTGAAAGTGCCACAGATTCAATTTTAAAAAAGAAAAAAAATCTTTCAAAGGAGAGCCTACCTATGAATTTTATCACTCAGCTGCATTGGAAAAGCTGACTTTGACAGTAAGGGCAAGTTACTTTGGACATGCGGAGACTGATGG
This sequence comes from Podarcis bocagei, assembly GCF_964188305.1. NCBI lineage: Eukaryota > Metazoa > Chordata > Lepidosauria > Squamata > Lacertidae > Podarcis > Podarcis bocagei. Next base: position 25,486,830 of record NC_138136.1, read on the forward strand.
AGCAATAAGGTGACAGTGATCCGAGAGGAAAGCCTTGGTTGGATAAAAGACCCTCATTTTCTCTTTGTGCCAGCTACTAATATTGTTATCTGCTCATAGTATCACTTAAGTCTAGGCCAAAATGTCAGGTGGAAAGAGCACATTTAGCAATATTGCTTTTGGGTCCCATGCCTCAAAGACAGATGGGTCCTGACAGTGGCCTTCAAGACATCAATCTACTATTTATCTCTGGTGTTTCTTCAGGAGGAAAATTCATAGCTGGCTCAATGAACACGTTAGACCTGTCTGTGTATAAGAGAACCAACATCCAGGTGCAACTAATATGTTACTTGATGAGGAGAGTGTTTTATACCGGGCAAACAAAATGCCACTTAAATTAATTTTGAATTATTTCCCTGGAATATATTAAAATCAAACTGTACCCTTTAGTGCATGTCAGTTACTTCCACCATATACTGAATTCCACCATGCTATGAATTTGACAGAGATCAATAAAGGTTTAATAATGAAAAATGATTTCACAAGTGACTGACAAATTTACCTTGACACACATACCAAATTCTTTAATTATAGGAGTGCAATTCACACACTTGCGTTGAAAAGAATGGCAGTCATTTACCACATCTATCTCTATTTACTAAAGAGTGTTTTTTAAAAAAATATTGTCAGGATGCCCCCTCGCATCAACCAGGCCTTAGGCTGATTAATATCCAAACACCCTTGTGAAAACAGGGGGTTATTGGTTAGTTTTCATTTTATTATGTATTTTGTGTTCTCATTTTGTATTTTGTATTGGATAAAAGGCGGTATACAAATTTAGTAAGTAATAATAATATGGAAGAGTTTTGCCCACCTCCCTGCTTCATAGACTTGGCTTTAATTTACCTTGTAATAGACCACAATATAATCAAATATTTCAGGTCCAGATATCTTGACATTGTTGGTTGGCTCTGATATCAGTCGTTGTCCCAACACCCCTCGCCCAACATGTCGAGGATATCTGCACAAACGAACCCAGTCAGGAATCCTGAAGGGCTGGAGGAAGAGATGGTTTGTGCTAAAGCACGATGGCTGCCTCTACTATTACAAACACAAAAAGGTAAGGCATGTGTATAATTATTTCGTTTGTCCATTGAGGGAGCACGCTGGTAGTGGGTCTGTCCAAATTAAGTACAGTTGTACCTTGAAAATCAAACGGAATCTGTTCAGGAAGTCTGTTCGACTTCCGAAAAGTTTGGAAACCAAGGCACAGCTTCCTATTGGTTTCCAATTGTGCAGGCATGCCGGAAACAATAGCGGAAGCCGCGCCAGATGTTCGGCTTCAAAAAAAATGTTCAAAAACTGGAACACTCACTTCTGGTTTTCAATTGTTCAGGAGCCAGAATGTTTGACTCCCAAGGCGTTCTGGAGCCGAGGTACGACTGTAGTGGGCAGGCCATACCCATAGCTGTCAACCTTCCCTTTTTTTGCAGGAAATTCCCTTATTTCAGCATCATTTCCCGCTGCTATCCTGGATTTTTAGATATCCCGTAGACTATCCCTGGGACAGGTGAGGCTGCTGATCCCTTATTTTCAAATCTGAAAGTTGACAGCTGTGGCCATACCCTACTCTGTTTTTGAGAGCGCTCTCTTTCTCTCTCTTACACACACACACACACACACACACACACACACACACCATTCGTTGGACTTCTGGGAGAGTGTAATGTTAGTCTACGTTTTCAGTTTGTTCCAGTTCACCAGACTCTGGAGCAATCTAGTCCAGGCCATACACAAACCTCTGGAGACTAGCTGCCGAGGCAGCTGGGGATATTTTGTCATACCTAATGCATGTTTTGGTCACCATCCTTTGTGCAAAAAGTACATCTGGAACAAATTGCCCTTGTCAGAGGTTGAAACAGATCAGTTACAGAGGGCTTCCCCCTCCTTGCATCCATCCCTCTGTCTTGTCCCTGCCCACCCCCTTTTTCCTCTCCTCCCTGCCTTCTCTTCCTCTGAGCTCCCACCCCACACATGAAATAGGCCAAGGACCATTTGAAGAAAGCTTGAGGATAGCAGGTCCCCTACCCCTGATTCAAAGGCTCTAATCTCAGAGGGTCAAAATGAATCCTATCTTCAAATAGACATCAGATGAAAATGGAAGGGAATCATCCAAGTCTGAGGCCTGTTCCTCTTCCTTCTTGCAATCTGAGGAATAAATTTAGAGTGCACCCTTATTTTATTTTTAATCTACTGGGTGTTTGTATAATTATTGATTGCTTTCCAAACTTGATTTAATTGGCTTAAAGCAAGTTACGTTTTGAAGACTGTTGCTGGGAGACACATCTTATTACATAACTTCCCCCCTAAAATAAGCAGTAACTGTACAGGTAACGTTGCATAGACATTTACATTCAGTTGTTTTCTGTTTATTTTCTTTATTCATATAAATAATAAACTCAACAATGTTAGAAATTAGTTCACTTTGCGCACTGAGAACCCATCTTGTACTGAGTCCCTCGAAGAGCCAGTGTTAATTTCAAACCATATCCAGCAGGTGGAGAACTTTGATCAGAGATCTTTCTGAAAGTACTGGGAAAAGTCAATGTGTGGGTCCTCAAATGAGATTTTATCAGACCTGAGTGCATTTTAGCTCCCTAAACCATCTACTATCATGAAATAAAAGGTCAGTGTAACTGGGAAGAGCTGAAGTGCAGTGGCAGAACATCTACTTTGTCAATGGTCCAGCATCTTCAAGTTGAGCTGGAAAAGATTCTTGTCTGAAACCTTGGATAGCCATTTGCAGATGGACCAGTACTTTCACTCAGTATATGGCAGCTTCCTATGTTCCGAATTGAATCTGGATTCTTAAGATAGACCCAAAATATTACCTCTTCTGCGTGTGAATGGGTGTGCATATATGTTTGACAACATGATTCCCCCCCCCTTTTTTTTTGCATACAATGCTAAGTTGTTAACAGGGTGATTGTGTGTCACTTAATCTAAATAGTAAGTTAAATGTTAGGAGCTAACTTCTTCACTTAGTCTAGAAAAGTGGTCTTAAGCAGGTGGGCCACCACCCACTTCTGGATTACCACCTGACCTAAGGTGGGTCACAATAACAGCCAGGAGTGTCAGCTTGGCCTCACAACTGTGGGTACCCAGGGCCATGGGCCCTGACACCAAAATTTAGCCCATTTGGCCCTGGCACCAAAATTTGTGGGTGCCCACCCCCTTCATGGGGAATTTTGTGGGTGCTCGGGGCCCCAGGGAGTTGTCAGCTGTGATAACAGCAGTACCACCAGGCAAATATATGGCAAAAAGTTAATAAAAGGGTTGAGGACCCACCATATGGGAAACCTCTGCAGAGGATTGCAGTGCCTGGAGACAGGCAGTCAGGTTTATCCACAGCAGTGGCCAGAGGAGGAATGACCGCTGGGAGGCTTGCAGAGAAGAAATGCCATGGTGCATCCAGACACCTTCATCTGCCCCACCTGCAATGTCTCTCCCATATCAGTCTCTACAGCCACAGCAGGCGCTGTAACTCTCCAATGGTTTGACTTCACCACCACCCCCCAAGGTACACGCTTCCAGTGTCTCCCGAGACAGACGGATTCCAACACAACACACAGGTCCTGAGTTTGACAAGGCTGAAGTCAACCCTTCCAAAGAGTGTGAGATATGATCCATCACCTACAAAACATCTACTTTATATATGTGGTAGTGCTTAAGGAAACTTGGTAGTTAATCATAGTTTCCCAATATGTACAAATGAGGAACTGGTACGAATGGCTTCCAAACAAACTAAGATTTGGAATAAAACTTTACTCCGCTAAAACACTCCATTCCATTCCCACTCCTAACATGCTTTTTTATATCCCCATCAGTCATTCAGCACTTTATGAGTCATCATCAATAGTCCTCATTGGTCAATTTAGGGAGTCTATCCTCTTAAGTCCCCCTTCCCCAATATTTACTGTAATTTTACTCTTTACTATTGGGTTCAAATGGGTTATTGAATATATATTTATTTGATATAAGTTTTTATTTTAAAGTTATTGTGTCTTTTTATATTGGATCAGATTGTTACTATTAACATTTGATGTTTTATTATTATTTTATGTGTGTTGGAAGCTGCCCAGAGTGGCTGGGGCAACCCAGCCAGATGGGCATGGTATAAATAAAACATTATTATTATTATTATTATTATTATTATTATTATTATTATTATTATTATTATTATTACTTTTCTACAACCCAACCCTACTGATACCTTCCCTCTTGTGTGAGGTTTGATATTTTGGATACATAAGCAATGACACTCATGTCTGAACACTGGAAACGGAGGGGATGATAAGGCCTTTTTATCATTAAAATGCTCTATACTAGCCAATTTTTTTGCTTCTAGAGAGATTTGTTTGCATTTGCAAGTGCTTATTTAAGATCTGAATATGTATTTTGACTTTTTTTTTTAATGAAAGAGGCTTAGCCTCAGGAGCTGTAGCTCCTGCTTCCTCTGCCTGCTCAAGGACCCACAGATGTTGCAGAGACAGGAAGTGGAAGGAGAGACAGCTCCCTAGAGAAGCATTGTTTACCACCAAGGAGAGGACTGGGACAAGTCCCAACATCCTCTGTGGGGAAAATGGTGCTATCAGCATCTATTTCTCTTGGGGAGAAGGCCATTCCAGTAGCTTCATTTCCAACCAGGGATGCTGGGACTCCGGGGATCTTTCTTGTCGGTTAAGGTTGGTGTGCAAGGAAGTTGGAACATCTGCTGTCAACTTCAGTACTAACAGCTCCCCACCTCTCTTTGCGGGCACTTGGAAGGAAAGGCATCAGCGGGAGTTCACATGTGCAAGGTGACCCGAGTTTTGCTCACCTTGCAAATGCAAGCAGATGTTCAAACAGGGGTGCTCCCATTTGCAAATCCCCTCCCTTTTAAAAAAATAGATTGTCACCTCTCTGTGCTATTCTGATTCCGATGTCACACAATATGAGAAAGGAACAGCAGATGGAAGTCATTTTTAATTTCTTGTTTTATAAGTTTTACAATCGTTCACATCATTGGGAGCACAAATGATGTTAGTTATAAGAATTGTGTTGTTTCATATATTGCTATTGTCTGTTTGTCAATTTATAGTTTATTTGATTGTATGTTGGTTGGTTGGTTTGCTTTCCAGGGATAAATGTATCTATTTTAAAAACAGTAAAGATATATTTAAGAGAGAGAGAGAGAGAGAGAGAGAGAGAGAGAGAGAGAGAGAGAGAGAAAGGAGGAGCAGCAAATAGTCGCGTTGCTCAAAACTGTATAAGATTTCTCGCCAGCTTACCGGCAGACATTTCCTCCCAAAGGTAGATACATAAAACTCTGTTTAAGAACCACGCTCTGCATTACAGTAGGCGCACAATCTTAGTGCCTTCAGGAAGCCCCAAGGCAAAGAGCTTGTGCAACTGCGTAGCAAAGGACAGCAAGAAAGACAGGGAAAGACCGTGTACTTCCTCACCACAGCAGCGGGTCACTCAGACAATCTAGGTCAACAGAACCTAGTCTTATAAACTATTAATAGATGGGTTAGCCTGATTATCACCAGAGGGCGTTGGTTATCTGAAGATGTGTGTTGCCTGGGCTATCTTATTATCTCAGTCTATTCTTCTCTAAGCCAGGTAAACCTAATCCCGCAAGTGTGGGTTGTGCGTACAAGCTTCCCTTCTGTACATACACGTACGCCACTTGCCAGATTGACTTCCACATGTCCAACGGCTACTACATACATGGCTCCCCTGGCCAGATGCCAGGGGAATTGTTTTATTTTGGGGATCTTGCATTCCATACCAAGTAGATGTTTGCCAGCCTTGGGAGAAGAAAAGGAATCAAGGCTTGGAGAGGAATTGGACCCATCCCCTAAACTAATAATTGGTTGTGTAAGAGCTGAGAGCTTCCTAAGTAGCAGTTGTAAAGGAGTTGGCCAGTTTGGGCAACTAGCCGTCCATAGGCTTTTTAAGCCAGTGATGGGGAAGCTGTGGCCTTCCAAATATCATTGGATTCCAGCTCCGAGACCCTCCAATTGCAAGGGATGATGGGAGTTGGAGATCAACAACATATGGTGGGATAAAGGTTCCACATCTCTCTACTTTAAGCATTATTGCATGGTCTGTTTTGGCCAAGGGGGACAATATAGGTTGAAGACCATTCAGATAGATAAGCATCAGTACATCATCTAAATTGACACCCTGGAAGTCAGATTGAATATGAACAATTTTGCTTTTGCAACATAGATGCCAAACTCATCATAACAAGTACAAGATCACTCTATCTCTGCATGGAGCCAGCACAGCTTCACTTTTTGGACAGCTTTGCAAGTAATGGCAGCTGAGAGATACAATATATTCACTGTGATAATTGGCATAGAATTAGCCATAGTCCTTCTAAAACACTGTGTCACAATTGACCAGCTTCAGAAAGCATCCAGCACAACCTGTACTCTGAGCAATCTCTCTTGCCTGGAAGCCACCAGCCCATTTCAGACATAATGCTTAAAGGTAAAGGTAAAGGGACCCCTGACCATTAGGTCCAGTCATGACCGACTCTGGGGTTGCAGCGCTCATCTCGCTTTATTGGCCGAGGGAGCCGGTGTACAGCTTCCGGGTCATGTGGCCAGCATGACTAAGCAGCTTCTGGCAAACCAGAGCAGCGCACGGAAATGCCGTTTACCTTCGCGCCGGAGCGGTACCTATTTATCTACTTGCACTTTGACATGCTTTCGAACTGCTAGGTTGGCAGGAGCTGGGACCGAGCAACGGGAGGTCACCCCGTCGCGGAGATTCGAACCACGACCTTCTGATCGGCAAGCTCTAGGCTCTGTGGTTTAACCCACAGCGCCACCCGCGTCCCTTAGTTTATGCTTAGTTGTGAGAAAATACAACCATGAGCCTTTCCTTATATTATTGCCTTCCTCCTCCCCTTCTTCTGTCCTTCACATGCTTAGAAGGAGGGCAGGAACAGGACAGTGCTCTCTCTCCTGTGCTCTCTATCAGTTGGTATTCAGACAAATACTGATACTGAGGGTAATAAATAGCCATCGGGACTATATGTCCTTACAGAATCATTGAATCAAAGATCTGTACAGTTGGAAGGGATCAAGAAGTCTCATCTAGTCCAACCCCCTGCAATGCAGATATCATTTGCCCAGTGTGGGAATCGAACCCATGACCCTGAAATTGGTCTCCTGCTCTACCAACTGAGCTAAAGTTGGACTATAAAAAATAATTTGGGGTATTAATTTTCCCATACATATTTCACCTGTTGTTGCCTCCACCCCCCTATGATTGAACCAAATAACGGTTGCAAGGTGAAAAGAGAGGGAGAAAAAAATCTTTGAAATTATCTTAATTTCCAACATTGCATCCGGAGCCCAGTTTATATAAAATACATTTTCAGCTCCCTGGGTCTGCGCCTTTCACATTGTCTCACTCCCTGATGGAACATCCAAGCCCGTCTTCTTTCAAGCCCACGTATTCACTGCTAAGTCTAAGTGGTTTATATAAAAGGCTTAACTATAAATAGATTTAGGTCTGAGCTATTCCTCCTAGAGGTACAATGTGCATTTGCTCTCCATTCTAACAGAGAGCTTTATCCTCCACAGGCAGAAAGTCGTCCCATTCTATATAACCAGCCTGCAATCTGATTCCATTTGCAGAGCCTCTGTGAGGCCCATTGTGAGTGGATTGGTTTGCTAATTAAACACTATGGTTCTATCTAGGCTCTAATTCCACAAAAGCTTATGTCACAATAAATCTGTTGGTCTTTTAAGGTGCCGTGACACTCCCTTAGGCATGCTTTGTGTTTCCTCTGATTAGTCACTGATTAATTTTCTTTGCAGATGGAAAGAGCAATCTACAAGTTGCATGCTAGGGAGTTGCACGACCTTAGATTGGAGTTCCACTCCTGTTTCCAGCACAAAGTGGACTACCCAGTCTAGGCCCCTGTGGGTTGGAAGCTCACTACATTGTGAGCCACTGTACTGAGGAAATGGTTTGGGTACCACAAAGGAGTGGGGAGGGTAATGGTAAAGGTAAAGGACCCCTGGACGGTTAAGTCCAGTCAAAGGCGACTATGGGGTGCGGTGCTCAACTCACTTTCAGGCCGAGGGAGCCGACGTTTGTCCACAAATAGCTTTCCGGGTCATGTAGCCGGCATGACCAAACCGCTTCTGGTGCAACGGAACACCATGACGGAAGCCAGAGCGCACGGAAACACCATTTACCTTCCCACCACAGTGGTACCTATTTATCAACTTGCACTAGTGTGCTTTCGAACTGCTAGGTTGGCAAGAGCTGGAACAGAGCAACGGGAGCTCACCCTATCATGGGGATTCAAACCGCTGACCTTCTGATCGGCAAGCCCAAGAGGCTCAGTGGTTTATACCACAGCGCCACCCATGTCCCGTGTGGGGAGTGTAGAAGCAATGTGACTCACACCCTCCCGAGACACACCCCTCACCAACCCTGCCTTGCACCCTGCTTGAGTTTCTTTGCCCTGAACTCTAATAATGGCTCTGGATGGAGGATAGAAGGGGAAGTGTGGCTGTGGACTCAGGTGAATTTTGTCTCTGGACATGCCCACCATTGACATTTCGCCCCCGGGGTTCTACCTAGAAGGGAATGTTACTCTCAGTCTGAAAAAAGTTCCCCCACCCCTCATCTATAGCAGAGTCACCACCTTGGGCCAAAGATTGTGGGGGGCTCAGTGGCCCAGTGTGCACATGGTGGTGAAAGGAGGTACATTGTTGGTAGGAGGCCTTGCTCAGTGCCATGCAACTTCAATGTCCATGGCTCCTCTTCTCTCATGCTCAGGAGGAGCCTGCCTTTCATGCTTCGCCATGCTCAGCTTGGCTAAGGAATATTGAGGGGGGCTGGCAACACCACTGCCCCCTAGAGTTGGCACACCTGATCTATAGGAAGCTGTTGGGAGTGGTGATTAGAAGATTCACAACATGGTGTCGCCAGTGGGCTGATGATACCTAGCTCTGGTTCTCTGTTACAGCTGAATTGAGTATGGTGGGGCAAGTCCTAAGCTCGTGCCTAAACAGGGTGGTGGGCTAGATGACGGCCAATAAGCCCAATCTTTAGATGGAAGATCTGTGGGCGAGTGATTCCTGGGTGTACGTGCCTCTTCTGGGCTGGGTTGCAATCTCTCTGAAAGAATAGATGCACAGTCTAGGGGTAGTCCTTGATCCATCTTTATCTGTGGTGACCTTAGTGGCTAAGAGTCCCATAACATTGGCTGCTATGCCATTATAGCTTCAGGGAATCATTCATTGGTAACCTTGGGATTGGACTATTGTAATGTGACACCCTACAACTCCCATAATTCCTGACCATTTGAATATGCTGTCTGGGGCTGATGGGAGCTAGAGTCCCCATCAATGGTCCAAACAGTGCTAGTGATTCTGCATACAAAATGGGACAGTGGGTCTTATTTGAGATTAATTATGCCACACTAAAAGGATCTGACCTTGTTTATGTAGTCTTAGACATGCAGCAAAATGCTTATGCTTCTCTCTAATGGCTCATTTGCATTTTTGAATATTTTGCAACTTTTGTGTTGCACAGCTGGACTGGGGGAGGCCTGGAATGGATCTGCATTTCTGCTTTTTCTCTGGCCGGATTCCTCCACCTCTGCCATCACCACCACCACAGAGTTTACAACAGATGGTGGATGAGAGCAGACAATATAATGTTGTAATGACTCAGATATGAGAAATCATCATGTCTCAAGTAAAGCAGACCTTGTGCTTTTTTCCCTTTCCGTTTTTTACAGAGCACAGTCCTCTATTTGGTGGGCTGTCCTGTCCAATATTAGGAATCATCAAAGGGGAGCTTGTACAGCAGACTAACAGAGTCTGTGACTGCATAACACCTGGTCATAGTCTTTGTTGTCATGCTGCTATATAGATTTAATTACAGTTATTATTTCTACATTTATATCTATAGATATAAATTAGCATGTGCTTCTTTTCTGCAGATCGGTACCATCTTTTATTGTGTATTTGTGATGCATTTCCTTATTTTTTGCAATACAAGCCCTTCGCTGAAATTTAGGGAGGGCCTGCTTTGACAAAATTTGTTTGCTCTTACGATCAACAATCTGGTGTGAAAAGTAGATTGTGCTGAGACTGTTCCTGTTTCAGATGGTAAGATTGTCAGTGATGCTTCACAACAGAAGTAAGAAAAAATGAGTGTAGTAAGAAAATAGTCCAGTAAATGCAGGGTTGAAACTGAGTCTAAGAGGTCTGGGGTATAAGTTGGACAGACTCATTGCGTAGATTTGGTGAGCTATTTCCTTTCATCAGCCTGTTCCACTGGCTTGGTTCAGGTATAGCACAAAGCCATGGTTTGTTTGAACCTAAGACTGCCCACAAACTGTGGTTGACAAATATTGATTTAGAATTGCAATTGGAGCCTGGTTTGAAAAACCACCATTTTACAAGCTGATCTGCACACTACTCTTTGCTGTTGTGCCTGAATTCAAGCACCATTGACCAACCACAGTTAAAGTCATTACTGCACCGTAAGAGGCTGCTGTGCTGGGGAGATGGAAGTGAACTTATGAAGCTGAGCCTTGAGCAAATGAGAAACAAAAGCTGACAAGTAGCTTAAGATTGTTGTTTGCCTGCTGTGCACATGGAAGCTAAAACCATGGAGTAGGTTCTTTAGTATGCTTAGCACAAACCATGCGTTCCATTTTGCATTACATCTGAACTCATCCACAGTCTCTTTAGGGAGTGATCTAAACCAGTGTTTCCCAACCACTGTTCTGCGGCACACTAGTGTGCCGCGAGATGTTGTCTGGTGTGCCGCGGGAAAAATTAAAAAATTCGAAAGATTTTTTTTTTAAAAAAGTCAAATTTTCGATTGGGGCGCCGTCACTAGATGACCCCTGGGGTTCCCTCCCTCCCTCCCGCTCTGTGCCTCCCTCCTCCTCCTCCTCCGGGGAGGCCCTTCCTGGCTCTCGGCCAAGGCTTGGCGGCTGCCACTCACTCACTCGCTCGCCCACCCGTCCCTCCATCCCTGCACCCGGCCTCTCCCCCTCCGTCCCCGGCGCGGGGGCTGCCGGGATCCGTAGTCCCCTCGCCCTTGGGCTCCGCGCCCGCGCGGGGTGCACGAACTACGTTTCCCAGCGTGGCCTGGCGGGCCGGGCGTTTTGTTTGAAGCGCTCTTCTCCCGGCCATGGAATGAGCGCAGCGGCGGCGGCCGGGCAGGCAGGGGCTCTTCCGCGCAGACCCCGCGCAGCCTGCCTGCGCCCCCGCGGAGATCGGGCGGCAGGATGGAGCCCGGGGATCCCCGCGGAGGCGGAGCGGCGGCAGCGGAGGCTGCCCCCCAGGTAGGGCTGCGTCGGGGGGGTTTATTTTTGCAATGCTGCATCCGCGCCGGAGGGGACGCATCGGACCGCGGGGAGACCCCTTGGCGGGCGTGCAAGGCAATGCCTGCGTGCAGGCTTTGCATGGAGTGCAGTGCAATGCAATGGCAACGCGGCGCCCTGCATGCATGCATGCAACTTCCACCGGCGCTCCGGACTTGGCAGGTGAGGGGGGTCCCCAGTGGGCGGCAGAGAGAGACGGGAGGGCGAAGGGGAGCCGGGGGGGGAGCAGCGCTGCTCCCCGAGCCGAGCCCAGGGGGAAACTTCGGCGTCGTTGCGCCGGGTGTTGGAAGCGGAGGCTGGAGGGGGCCCCTCACCTGCAAAACCTGGTCGCCTCTCATATATTTCGTGCATTGCATTCATCGCCCGCTTTCTCCTCCAAGGAGCTCCCGGGGGCGCGCGTGGTTCTCCCCGTGTTATCCTCGCAACAACAGCCCTGCGAGGTGGGTCAGGCGAGTGGCCCAATGGAGCACCAAGGGATTGTCCTGGCCAGGTGGGGTGATTTGAACCCTGCTCTCTGCCCGGTCTTCGTCCTCATTTAGCCCCCACATGTGCATGACTGTGCATGACTGAGGTTTTCCCCCCTCGTCTTGGCTATGGTGTGAGTCTGTGCTGTTAATTAATGGGGTTCTGCCTTCGGAGAAGATGAGCCAGCCCTCAAGGAGGTGATTATGTAATTTGCTAGCAATTCATGTCCCTCCCGGCGTGACGCTGTGCGCTGACGTCACGGGGCTGTAATGGTGGTGTGCCTCGAGATTTTTTTCATGAAACAAGTGTGCCTTTGCCCAAAAAAGGTTGGGAAACACTGATCTAAACTGGTGTTGGCAGTCAGCACAAAGGTCAGCACACAGCATTCCCATTGGGAAATTCTGGGAATGAGGTTGCATCAGGAAACAAAATGCATAGTTCATCAAGGGAGGAGCTTAATAGATCACACTTGCAAAGGAAAGTATGACCTAATTTTCACAGCAATTGCTATGTAAGTATATTAGGCATGTAGTGATCACATGCTCTGAGAAGAGTCCTCTCAGAGTTAAAAGCAGAAGAGCACAAAGGTAGTCTTTACTTTTGCTGCAGGGTTTTACTTTTTCTGAAATATTGAAGTTGGTCAAAATAAAAACCACAGCCGCTGGAAATTTAGAGTAGGCTGTACAATAGGAAGTGTTAGAGGGTTGGTTCACTGCAAGCAAAGGGCTAAGACATTTTGCTGCTTGAGGCAAAGGACCAGATGGTGCAGTCCATGTACGGAAGCCAACTGGACTGGAGGGTGAATGGTACATCAACAGGACAGTGTCCTTCGCCACACTTGAGGGCAGTAAGCTAGCTTGGGAGAAGCTCTGTCCTCCAACACTTTGTCACCACTGCCCCTCTTCCCCTACTATCTGCTACCTGAGGCAACTACCTCACTGTGCCTAAGGATAGGGCCAACTCTGTGAAAGCCCAAAATGATTCCCCTAAAAAAACACAACTAAGTCCAGCATCATAGGAAAAGAACAGGATCCTCATGTAAAAAATAAAATGTGATCCTCTTGTAAAACGTATCCAAAGCATGCAAGTATTTTCTCTTCTTTATCTCACATTCGGGGGAGGTTAATGCATATGTTTCCTTCTAAGTAGAGCAAAAGGGATTGGGACAGCTGCAGTGAATCCCCTTGACTTTAAAGAGACGGCATGATTATCCTCAGGGACCCTCCCAACTCTACAATTCTATGATTCTATGGAATCAGCTTCTTTTGGGGAAATCCCATAGTACCTGGCTTTACTATGCAATCTTTGCTTTTTAGATGAGAAGCAATTTGTGGAATTAAAGGGGATGTTTAGCAAAAACACCACCACCATGTCTCTTAAGCCCCCCCCCCCCACGGCTTTTCTCAAAAACTTTTTTTCTTCTTCTTCTTGTCTTCATTTCAGGATGAAGGAAAGTGCAGACCATTAGAAGTCACAAAGTTAGAAGGTGCTGAAATTGGTGTGGACAGTACCCTGGGCAAGCCCTTTGTATTTAAGTGCATTCCTCAGACTGGAAACAGGATTTTTTACTTCTGTGCCACATCAAACCAAGAGATGAAAAGGTACACAATCCACTCACTACATTCCTTTCTATGTTTTCTTTCTTCCTAGTTCTGCAAAATGGATTTGCTTATTAAGGTCAATTGCATAAGCAGCAGGAGAGAAAACATTTGCACTGAGATTTAATTAGGGTTACCACATATACAATTCTCCCCTCCCCCATCAGCATTCTGTCAGTAACTTGCATAATATGTTATTTTATTTTGCATTCCTCTGGTTTTTTGTTGTTCTTTAGCATAATCATTTAAGAAAAGCAGTCCTGGATGGACCAGACCAAAGGCCTCTCTGATACAACATTTTCCATTTATTTATTGCATTTATATCCATCTTTCCTCCATGGGGCTTGAGCTGATGTACAGTTCAACCTCACAACAATTCTCTGAGGTAGAGGTTAGACTGCGAGTGAGTGACTGGCCCAAGGTCACCCAGAGGCCTTCATGGCCAAGTGAAGATTAGAACCCTGGTCTCCCAGGTCCTAGTCCAACACTCTAACCACTTCACCACACTGGCTCCCTGCTTGTTTCCAACCAGCTTCCTGTGGGAAATCAGCAAGCAGGGTATGAGGTCAACAGCCTTCACTCACTGTGATTTCCCCAGCAACTGTATTCAGCCTGCTTTCAAGATTTCCATTTGCGCATTCTCTGCATATTCTATACATACATAATTCCTTCTCCTACTAGGAGACACCAATACTGTTTTGGATATAGGTGGCTATGTGCATATTTGTCCTCCGACAGCAGAGGAAAAGAAGTATGGCAATGGTGGAGATGAGGAACATTTGCAAAATGTTTCTTCATACCAACCAGTATGAGGAATGCTGTGAGGGTGTTAGCACCTGTTTTTGTGAGGTACAGACTCCTGCATGTGTTTGAAATTGGCCCTGCCAATTATTTTATCGCACAGGCCTGTGTAAGTGAGTAGCTGTCTACCATTTTCCCTAAAGGGCCACAATGTTGCACTATTCCTGTCAAGCAAACCTATTCTCATCTATGGGTTTTTTTCCCTCCATAGGTGGCTGGAGGCCATGGAGAAAGCTGTGCATCCCGTTCATCAGGTAATCCTTGCCAGAGCCTTTGTTTCTGTTTGTGCATGTCTGTTTCTAATTTACAGGCTTTACATGCTGAGGGTGACCTTAATTTGTGCATAGACTCACCAAAGTCTACGAGAGAGTACTTGACAAGGGATTAAGTCCCCCTTCTGGTCTCTCACATATGCCAATCCTAGGGCACATGCTGAGTGAGTACTTTATCTTCATGGCCCTCAGCTCTTGGCAGTCATTCATGGGGCAGGCGGAACCAACTTCAAGTGTTCTGCATGCTATTTGCAAACCAACAGGTGAGCTGCTGTGTGAAGCTGCCCTGCACTCTGGGATCTCTCTGTAATAGATCTTTCTTAGCCATAGCAACAGCTTTGCTAAGCCATTCTTGAAAACAGAAACATTAACTCTGGTAGGGTATCCAGATTTGCAACTCCAAGCAACCCTTAACAAAGGCCCAGAATTCCTCAATAGAAAGAATATGCTTAAGAAGGTCTAAATCAGGAACAAGAAACCTCCAGGCCTCCAGATGCAATCCCCATCATCCCTAACCATGATGGTTCAACATCATCTGAAGGGCTACCCTGGTCTAAATGCTGCCAAAAATACTACATATATACAAGAATATTAAAGCAGTCAGAACTATGCAGGATGTAAAAATAAGTCAAACATTGCTAAGACCAGGGGTGAAAGGTTTCTTCGGATAATGTGGTTTTAGACCATTTCAGCCTTTTAGCAATTTTCTACTGCTTGGGAAACCCATTATTTTTTATAGATTACTACTTTGCTGCTACGCTCTGGTTAAGACATCATTTTGTTTTCTTTTTCATTTCCTTTCACATGAACAGATGCAAATACAATCACATAACAGGTCTCATTAGTAATTTTTGCTTACAGTTTATGGTTTCTCCCTTTTAAAAAAATGTAACGGAATAAGCGAATGCTAAATTACAATCCTCTTTAGCCTGACAAGCCACCCAGAGGGTTGTTTGGTTTTTTAGGCAAAATAACAAGAACTCCCTTTTGCAATGGACAGTGGTTCTCTTTATTGCAAACTCAATGGTGCCACACACTGAAGCGTTGGTGCTATGTCATCCTAATGAGACTGAGAGTAAAGCATCTATTCCGCATATGTGCCAAGCATCTTTTCAGTCATCTCTTTGCACTTTGCCACCGTACATCCCAGAAGGTTCACTGGCAAGGGATGGCGGGGCATGCACTTAACAGTATTTCCTGAAGTTAGCTCATCTCCTCCTCTGCAGGCTCATCAAGGCTCCAGAGGAAATAATGCAATTTAAAGGGAAATAGATCATCAACATTGTATGGCTTCTCTCCAAGGACTTCAAATGAGGAAAGACATAGGCTGCTTACCAATTTTGCTGATAAACAAGCACATTTGCTTTAGACCACCGAGGCTCAACTCTTGAGCTTCCATCTGATGTGAAAATGAGGAGAAATGACCTGGTTTGCAGCTTGATGCTTTTCACATAGCCACACATTTGTTTGTACATGAGACCGTGGCACCCTGATTTAATTCTCAAGAGTTTTGTTATCGTTTTTAGGCCTGTTCTGCATAACTAGGCATGGATATATGCACACCTTCCACTCTAGGTAGCAGCAGGGGAATCTTTGAAAGATGTCAGGAGATAAACAATCACAATAGATCAAGCGATGGCCTTCATTCAAGCTGTTCTCTAAGTTGTACAACCTTCCAATTTCATATAAATGTCAGTAGGAGTCGTTGTTCGGTAACCTCTGCTGTGTGAGCAGACTTCCACTCATGCAAATGATGTTACATCTCCTCCTCCTTTTCCTTGCAAACTCTCAGCCCTCTGGAGTGGATTTCAGGTGTGAAGCAGACAAAAGCAGGAAGAAGTGCAAGCAGAAGGTTATTCTGCTGATTGATGGGCACCAGTTGGATTGTCCTCTGTTTTTCTAAGAATCTTTAGAATTGTTTGTTTGCACACTCTGCTTCAGACAATGTTTAAGCAACTAGTGAACTATTTAATTTATTATCTGGAATGAGTAGATTGTATTAGCCTCAGGAACAAGTACCTCTAGCAAAGCAGTTGTCTGAGTAGTCCCATCACAGACAAGAACCACAACTTAATGTAATGCTGCTTAACCCTAACTAGAGCAGTTATATGCTGAGTTGTGTCATGGCAAGGCATTCTGATAAGACTTCATTAGGGACAACTTAAGAGTTTTGTGGCAACTTCAAGACTAAAAAGGCTCATTAAAGGCTAAGCTTCCACAGACCAGGGCAAGGGTGGGGCCCATGTGGCCTTCCAGTTGTGGCAGGACTACAGCTACCATCATTCCTGACCATTAGACATGTTGGCTGGGGCTCATGGGAACTGGAGTCCCACAATATCTGGACTGCTTGCAGGCTCCCCATCTCTGAATTGGAGTCTGTTCCATCAGATGCAGCATATGCTATATGTGATCATGTATTTGTTTGTGCCACAAGATACTTAATACGTTTTGCTACAGCTGACTAACATGGCCATTCCATCTAGAAGCTAACTTCAAAGCAAGCTTCAAGCTTTGCAAATGCTAACATCTGAAAACAGCTTCTAATGTTAGATTCCAACTGCATGCCTTTCAGACCCATATATTAAGATGAATGTCAGATGAATGTCAGTGTAATTAAAGAATGGGTTCATTTCACTGCTTCAAGCATGCATTCTTTATTCTCATCCCCACCAGATGTATTTGGCCAGATACGTTGCTTAGCAAATCGTCATTTGACATATCACATGCTACATTTGAAGGCATGAGACTTGAGAAATGTGCTGATTAACGTGATATCCAAAATCACCGTGAAGCTAATAACCAAAATGAAAAATGAGCATTAAAATGGGCACAGTATGGATTTATAGAATGCTGACAGCAGGAAATCAGAATTTAACAGGCCAGAGTATGCGCCTTATGGATTGTTGAGAGATCTGCCTGTTTCACAATACAGTGGTACCTCGAGTTAAGAACTTAATTCATTCTGGAGGTCCATTCTTAACCTGAAACTGTTCTTAAACTGAGGTACCACTTTAGCTAAATGGGGCCTCCCGCTGCCGCCGTGCGATTTCTGTTCTCATCCTGAAGCAAAGTTCTTAACCCGAAGTACTATTTCTGGGTTAGCGGAGTCTGTAACCTGAAGCGTCTGTAACCCGAGGTACCACTGTATAGACTGGACAAATTATAAGCTGACATCTTAACTTTCTAAATTCTTGCGGCTTTAAATATGCTTGGACATGTTTGTGTGCATTGAGCTCATTTAACAACAGTAAAAGTGATCTCTTTACTAACTCCAATGTGCAGAACCACGTCTGGGTAGATGTCACCATGCACAACACAAGCCTTCCACCACTTGCCATCAAAAACCCGGAGTGCCTGGGACTTCTTCACCAATTGGACAAGAACAAGGACATGTGGGTTCAACACTACTGCATTCTGAAAGATGGCTGCTTGTATTTTTATGCCAGCATACGCTCTACACATGCCCTTGGTAGGTGCTCACCTTTCCTCCTCCTTTTTTAAAACCAAGTAGGTTTTTTTCCTATACATAATACAAAAATGCCAATAATGTAAAACAGGAAGCTTCAGTGTGGTGTAACCATTAGAGGGTTGTGCCACCTGGGAGACCAGGGTTCAAATCTCCACTCAGCCATGAAGTCGATGGGGTGACCTATGCTTTGCTAGGTCTACTTTCAGTATTCCTTTATTACATTGTTGGTGCTTTGGCCTGGCATTCCAGGGGTCCTGATTCTTACAGTGACTTTTCAAGATACAATCACTTTATTTCGTTGTGACACTGTGCATCCTCTGCAACACAGAAATATTTGAGAAAATGTCAATAAACAGCTGACGGGCAGAGCTAGAGTTCTTGGGAGTCGGTCAAGGAGGTGTAGTGGACCTGATGTGATCTGGAGAACCTTGCTCAGGAAAAGCACCTGATCTGTTAGGTTTATGAATGCGGGAACCTGTGACCCATTTAGCCTCATACCGGCAGTGATTTCCTCTGGGTCTCAAAAGAGATGACTTTCCCAGCCTGATTCCTGGGTTTCTTCTTCTTTTTGCTGGAGACTCTGTGGCCATCTGTGTGCATAGTGTGTCCTCTACGTTTTGCCTATTGTCCCTCTTTCTTTTTCTAGGTGGGATTTACCTGCAGGGATACATTGTGAGTGAACAGGCCCTTGGTTCCAGGAGGTCCGTGATTGAAGTGAAGCCACCTTCGGAGGAGTTTAAAACCTTCTACTTATGTGCAGAAAGTGTGACCGAAAACAATCGGTAGATGATGTGCTCCTCTTTCCTCTGAAATTGTTTCTCTAGCCCATTTCTATCTGTCTTTTCACTACCTTTCCATAGTTGCAGACAATGAGTGAAGTAGAGAGTTTTGAGGCTTCTGAGTAATCTGAGTGCTCTGGTGGTGTTTCCTGCTTGGCAGGGGGTTGGACTCGATGGCCCTTGTAGTCTATTCCAACTCTATGATTCTATGATTCTGATTGTCTGGGCAGTGGCGTAGCGTGGGTTGTCAGCACCCGGGGCAAGGCAAGTAATTTGCGCCCCCTAACCCGTGGATTTGCGCCCCCTAACCCTAACCCCCAGATGTTGCGCCCGGTGCGCCCGGCTCCCCCTGCACCCACCACGCTACGCCACTGTGTCTGGGTGGTTGACTACCTTTAAGTAGAACTGAAGTTTTCTATGAACAATTATGGTTCGAATAGGGACATTATTACTGTGTTTCTTTTAAAGATGCATTGAAGGAGAGGTTCAGTGGGAAACCTTGGTGGGAAGGAAACTCAAACACCTCTGGAATAAGAAAAAATGAAAATAAGTACAACTGACAAATTCAGGACATATTTATTGTGGCATTTCTAAAATGTGCACACAAAGGGGGGGAAATGTAAACAGTGGACTTGAAAAAGCTATGAAATGCATTGTGTTATTTCTGTACAAAGCTCAAATATATACAATATATAAACAGAACAACAAAACGGAATCTAATAGCATCTTTCTACCTTTGCTATGTTAATTTATCACCTGTAGTGGAAGAGAAACTTGAGTCTTAAACCAATACAGTCAAATCTGCTGATAAATTCTAATTCCACCATTTCACAAGAGAGTCTTCCTTTAAAGCTGTGTGTGTGTGTGTGTTGGAAAATGGTGGCTTTAAGAGAGTAGAAGAAAATGAGTTGTGCCTTCTTAAAATCTTAAAATCCTAATGAGACGTCCATAGATATTTAAAGATATCCATACACGACAATTTCATCACAGTAACTGAGGAAACAGAGTCACTGTGGAAGTGATCTATGCTAAGGGGAATGGTCCTTCAAACTTTTGATGCATCACATATAGGGAAGTAAGAATGTATCATTTTCCATTCCCTCCTGTACTCATCACATACAGCATGGTTTCTATTCTACTAGAGTCAGTGGCGGAACTTCATGCTTTGACATGGGGGGTGGGGGGTGGAGAGCAGGTGGGGCGGGGCTGGTGCACCACCCACAGGGGCATGGCGCCCAGCGTGGGCGAGGGGCAGCCACGATGGCACCCCACCGGGATCGCGCTGCCAGGGGCAGTGCACTCCCCCCACACTCCTCTTCCTCTGCCAGTGACTAGAGTTTGTCTTCCACCAGAAACCTTTTCGATGAAATGAAGAGGGGAATAATGTAATGAGAATGTAATTTATATGGCAAAATTATGCAATTTACGCAATTTGCACAATTAATTACGTAAAGTGCATTGTCATTACATTTTCGTCAGAATTTCCCACATCCTTAATCACAGACCCACAGAAAGAGCAGGACTTATCCTGTCTTGGTTTAAGCCACATTTTGTATATTACTTTCCAGGACTTGGTACAATGCAGACATTCCAGTTATCTATCACATGTCAAAATATTCAAACCACAATCTCAGTCAGTTAGTTATCCATTTTATTCTGAATCCCACAATGCTTTCCATGCCTGGCTTAAAACTAGATCAAAGAATAAGTATTTGCAGGAGGAAATGTAGGAGTCTCCCCCCCCCCAAAAAAACCACCCCATAATTGTTGTGTTGAAAACTAGAGCTACCGTCCATTCCTCCTAAATAATTCTTTTTACAAAAACTTTGCCATGCTTCCAGTCCCTGCTACTTTTGGCAGCGCATTTGCTGTGACATGATTGTTCATCTGCCATATTGATGCAAGCTCAAGCAGTCTTGAGCTTGCTGTTATCCAAACACCATTCATTTAGTGACCAGCTCTGCCTATTCCTTTCTTCCAGATGGATCACGGCACTGAAAGCCTCGGTCAGTAAGTGGTTGCCATTAAACCAGGCCATTCAAGACTTCATGAACCGACCATTGGAGGAGACCAAGATGTGAAGGGGAAACTAATACAGTCTTCTGTGCTCGGCTTCAGAACAAGTGTGTACCTGCTACCAGCAAATGATAATTTAGTAACATTTGACCATCACATCTCTCATAACTTACAAGCTGCACAATTTTGTAAGCAATTAGTAAATAAACAAAAAGCCCTTTGTGTGGATATTCCCCCATTTGTTTTGTGTCTTTTTTTTTAACTGCACCTACTACTCAGGAGGAGCTACAATTAGACATGCAATGTGTTGTTATGATCTTATTTTCAGTGTGGAAAACATCATTCTCTAAGGGTTGGGGGGGTGCATGTTTGCTCCTGAGAATTGTTGTCCTGTGCTTTTACAGGCATTAAACTCAAATATCCCTGAATAATATTTTTCCCATTTTCCTCTGGAGTTTCAAGCACATTTGCAAGCTAATACTAATGGACAACTGCAGTTATAAATAGCAGCATATAATTTGATGTGCAGACATTTCAGTTGACTTAATTATAGGTATCTATTGTCACTATAACACATTGATGATGTTTTTCACAGCAGTGAATTGGTATTTTTCTCCCCAGATGTCCCTCTATGTTCTTGTTCTTGCCAAAATCATAACGGCATTTACCAATGTTATTTTTTATGGGGTTTTTTTTTGGGGGGGAGGTTGTTTTTTTTTAAAAAAGCCATTTCAGAAAGCTTTTTGTTTGTTTATATCAAACATATTTCTTTGGAAAGAATCATGATGTATGTATGTATGGTGTTATTAATCATGGGTGTAATCATACAATGGTTTGTCTTTATTGAAACTAGGCTATAAGGTTGCAGTCCTACACTCACATGGAAATACGCCCCATTGACATCTATAGAAGTGACTTCTAAGTAGACACATGCAGGATTGAACTGGAAAACTAAATAAGATTGAAAGCATAATGTTTATCAAACCAGACCAGAAATTGATGCTTGTGGTTTATCATGAAGCCCCTTTCCTGCCCCATATAGGAGAAAATGTGCACCTCCATTCTGCAGAAAGCAAACCACAGGAGGTCTTTTCACAATGCCCTGAGTGACTACAGGTTCATTACTGAACAACAGACAAATGTCAGAGTTTTGACTGCCTATCAATTGGCTGAAGGACACCAAATTTTATTTCTTCCGCTCTGTGTTTCAAAAAGTTTTATTTCCCAGAATCTGGCCATTTTGGTGTCCTCCTCCCGAAAATTATGTCTAGTTTATTTCATCAACTGATTTTGCACAGCTTCAAAGGACAGTAGTGGAGAGTTAAGCTTTCTCTTGACTCCTAAGCAACCAGCATTGCCAGATTCTTAGATGAAAATCCAGTTGCCTTGTAACCAGACTTCAATGGCATACCCACATATATGCCCATCTGCTGTGCTGGCATCGTGCCCCACTAGCATGATAGAGTGCTAATTTTAAATGAAGGGGGGGATTATAGGTTTTTATAAAGAGGAGAATGTGGGGGAATTATATTTCATATACACCAAAGGATGGCGATATTAAATTGTGGGCATTGCATAAAAGAGACTGTACAGTATTCATGGACACTTCAGGAATTAAATATTATATTTCCCTGATTACAGTGATGTCAGGTGTAGCTTGTTAAATGATGGCACAGACATTATTTACTAATGGTTGCTTCCTGTAAATTTTCTCTGCTAATTGATTAAGTTTCATTCTGTTGCATCAGCTGAGCAAACCTACAGCAAACTGCTTTGCTGATTGTACTGTAGCTTTTGGGGGGCAGGGGGGGTGTTTTATTAGTACTGAGCAGCCATTGTACAGAACATTTTAAATTTCAAAACTTCCAGCTTTCATGCTTTAAAAATGATTCCACTAAGGACAGAGGGATCACTGCATTTTGAAGATTTCTTAATGGTGTCAGGCGACAAACCTGTACACTCTTACCTAAGAGTAAGGGGGGGTGTATTAACTAAACCGACATTCCATTGAACTCACTGGGAATTACGTCTGAGTAAACATAGAGGATCCTTAATGCCACATTGACACTAGTGTTTGTGTACACAATCTGTATGGGTTAAGAATGGTAAATGGGTGCAAACACACAAATCCATTCATTATGTAACTGATTGAACCACAGTAGAATATGCTAAGCAAATGTATGATAGCCAATAAGGAAAGCATGAATCTGTTCATTTCAGTTTCTCATTTTCCCCATCAGTTCCACAGCAATCTGCATTTTTAAAAAACCCTCATGGAAATCCACCAACATTTTAGTATAACTTTCTCCTAAGAGGCACATTTTTGTATGCATATTTTACAATTTTGTATGCAGTTTTTACAATTTCCCATACTTTAATGCATTTGGGGTAAGTTGTTTTTCATGAACGTATGCATTTTTATGCATGCTTCCCCCTCAAACATGCATTCTGAACACTGTGACTGGAGACCTGCTTTGCAAAATCTGGAGAAGTCCGGAATTTGAAGGCTCATTGTGTTGTAGCTCACCTTTTGGCTAGGGAAGTGTGAAGGAGGTCATTTCCCATTAAAATGGAAAGGAAATTAAATTTCTGCCCCATCCATACAGCCAGTTAAGATCTACCTACTTAGTTGTGAGATAGCATGTGATCATCTTTCCAGTTTTTCACAACACATAATTCCAGATGCAAAGCAAATCATATCCTTCTCTCACCTTCTACATGGGATTGACTGTAGTTTTTTTAATAAAAAAAAGTGAAAGAGAAGAGACGCTAATTTGGAGGTCAACATTCCTTTGTTAGGAAATGCTCTGCACTGTTGCCAGTAAATTGGCTGCAGCAGGAGGAGATAATTTGAACTGAACCATTTGTCATCTGCTACTAAGATATGACAGAAACATGTCCCAAGGTCTGTTACGTCAGGTCAGAGATCACAAACAAAACACACATGATTTCATTGTTTAACGTTCCTGGGATTAATCTTTGCATTTATTTATATTGTAGGTGAAATGCATTTTCCATGTGGTAAACATGAAGAAATGTTTGAATTATATGTCATTTTCTCTGGATGGGAGACAATTCATTCTTAATTGTTACCAAAGCCCTATTCTGAATAACTTCAGGTAGCAAACAGTCTGGCTGCGTTCAAGAATGGACTTGCTAACTGGGATTTTCTTTGTTTCCAATGGTATATTAATTATTGTCTTAGGCCTTGATCCAGGTATGACTATTCACAAAAGGCACTGAACACAACAATGGCAGTACAGATGAAAACAACAGAGAACAACCTAAACAAGATGGATGCAAAGGTGCACCGCTCTTTGTCCTGAGCTAAGATGAATGTGGCCAATTGGCATGGACTTTTGGCTCAGCTGATCCACTTACCCCTGGCACCCTGTATACATCCTTAAGAGGACAGATTTAGTTAGAAACAGAGGAAGCTGTCTTAGACTTAAGTAAGCCATTGGCCCCCTCAATCTCATCATGCTCTACACAGGCCAGTGATGGCTCTCTCCAAGCTATCAGACAGGAGTATATATAGAATTATTATTATTATTAAATAATATATATTTAATAATATATATATAGAATTATATATATGTATATATGTAATATGTATATAGAATTATTATTATTATTAAAATTTGTATTCCACCCTTCGTCCGCAGATCTCAGGACTGTTCACAACATAAAGCTACAATATAAAAACCACTAAATACTTAGTGAAAATAATAACAGCAACAAACCAATAATCCCCTCTCCCACAACACATTTAAAAAGGCATTGGATGTCCATCAGGCCAAGGCCTGGTTGAAGAGGAACATTTTTTGTCAGGCACCCAAAGGTGTATAATGAAAGTGCCAGCCGAACCTCCCTGGGGAGCGTATTCTACAAATGGGGAGCCACTGCAGAAAAGGCCCATTCTTGTGCTGCCACCCTCCAGACTTCACATGGAGGAGGCACATGAAAAAGGGCCTTAGACAATGATCTCAGGGTTCAAGTAGGTTCATCTGGAGAGAGGTCGTCCTTGAGGTATTGCAGTCTTGAGCCATAGGTCAAAACCAACACTTTGAATAGGGCCAGAAACTAAATGGCAGCCAGTGCAGTCGGGCCAGATTGGTGTAATATACTCAAACCATCTTGCCCCGGTGAACAACCTGGCTGCCAGATTCTGCACCAGCTAAAGTTTCCATACTGTCTTCAGAGGCAGTCCTACGTATAATGCGTTGTGGTAATCTAACCTAGATGATACCAGTGCATAGACAACAGAGGTTAGGCTATCCCTGTCCAGATAAGGCTGCAGCTGGGCCACCAGCTGAAGCTGATGGAAGACACTCTGTGCCACCGAGGCCACCTGAACCTCAAGCGACAGCAAAGGATTCAGGAGCAGCCCCATGTGCCTGCTCCTTCAGAGGTGGTGTGACCCCATCAAGAGTAGGCAAGCTGCCATCCATCCAGTCTAGGGAACCATCCACAAACAGTGTCTCAATCTTAAAAAAAGAGTTGCTCTACTGCTAAGCTATGACACTTCTGTACAACCATGACCAGCAAAGCTGTGCATCAAGGATGGAGTAAGGCTCCAATGCCACAGAAGGAGACAAGTTGTCTTCACGCATCAGTGGTGGAACCTTTGAGCTGCTCCTTCAGCACAGCAGCTTACAGGGTCAAAAATCCAAGTAGCTTCAACCCTAAGGCAAGCATAGTTAACAGAATTACACAATTAATGTGCATACAGTCTCTAGAACAGGCATAGGCCAACTTGGCCCTCCAGATGTTTTTGGCCTACAACTCCCATGATCCCTAGCTAACAGAACCAGTGGTCAGGGATGATGGGAACTGTAGTCCCAAAACATCTGGAGGGCCGAGTTTGCCTAGAATGATTGGTTTGCCCTTTCTATCTTTAATCTGTACTTTTTCAGGTTTTTCCTGTGCCTAGTGGCACTTTGCTTCTTCATGTCTTTGAGTTTAGGCATTCTTTTCTCTAGATGTCTCATCCCAGAAACATTCTTGTAGGGGACAGTTCCCCCCCCCCAGGCCTCTGTATTGGTTATTGAGTATGCATACACAATAAATACAAATATTTACCAACAGCATTTGAAGGTTGCATCTAACAGAAAATTTTCAGCACAGGTTAATTTCCCCTCATTTGATTCCATTGCTTAGAATGCTAGCCTGATGCTTTTGCAAAAGCAACGGACCAGAAATGGGTTCAGCTCAGAAACATTTCAAGAGAGCAACGGGGGGGGGGGGGGCAAACTCTGTCTCCCGAGCCTTTTGCTGCTTTCTCCTGATTGCGCTATGGGTCAAAGAACAAAGGCTCGGGAGCAATAGCTAAACAATTCACAGTGTACAGCTGTTTGCCCTTGACATCTTTTCAATAGTGCACCAATGAGAAAAGAGTGCTCTCTTTCACTAGAAGGGCTACAAGGAAAATCTGGAATGCTGACATTGTCTGGATTTGTTTGGTCCATGAACAGACAGGAGCTGAATTCAGATGAGCTGCTGTGGTGTCAAAGCAGACATGTGCTGATTTGTGCTGCTGTCGTGACGTCGCAGATCAGGCTGTAAGTTGCTATCTTCTGGCTCACCTTCACATTTCAAAGTATTTCAAAGAGGAATGAGGTACAATACAGTTGTACCTAAATGCATAATTAACCTGCCAATATCTCTTACTCAGTTTTACACCTTAACCCACCCATAAGCGCGCTCTCTCTCTCTCTCTCTCTCTCTCTCTCTGTGTGTGTGTGTGTGTGTGTGTGTGTGAAATTATAATACACAGTAGATGGTAACTAAAGCATTTTAAATGTAGCAACTGCTTTATTAAGTATTAGAATATTGGACCTGAATGGGTCTAGTAGTTTGAAAGGCAATGGGCCGCACTCTTTTTTCAGCACCAAAATACAGTATAATGGAAATTATGTCACAATAGTTGTGCAACAGAGTCCAGTGATTCTAAGATAGCCTTATTTCACAAGGCAGCCACTATATCTCTGCTTCTTTACAACGTGCTAAATGCTGTACGAAATGTTATTTGTTTATTTTGTTTAAGAGCTACTTCCCCTGAAACATCCGAAAGTGATCTAACAAAAATAAAAATATTAACAGAAACATATATAGAAACAATTTCAGGTCCAATATGGATGCAGTTGTTAAAAAGCAAACTGGTCCCTGGTGAAAGAACACACACAGTCTAAAGCAACATGGGGGAAAGAGAAAGGAGATGCAGCTATAATACATCTCTTGGTCTGTGACCATAATAAGCAATTAATTTCAATATTGTGGTTATCTTTACTTTGCATAGAAAGAACAATGGTTAAAGCTACATTCCTTTACTTGCCTGTTGTGCTTTGGGGGCAAAGCTTTGTTAGGGAGGGAGAAACCAAGCAGAGATGTGTGGAGAGGAAGGGAAGAAGACAGAGCTGAGGTTGACAGTGAAGAAGGGTTGCCATATTTCAAAAAGTGAAAATCTGGACACAAAAGGCAATTTTGACAAAGTTGTTGAGCATTTGGGGTGGGGCAAACCTGTTGAGCTGTTTTTAGTTTTGTCCAAAGTTGTTGAGCTTCTTTTGCAAAATCTCAACAAAAGTAAGTTTTTGAGCTATTTTTAAGCGCATTCACCAAAATCTAGACTTCCGAAATGCATACGGACTTTCCTGGACATCGAAGGGATTTTCGCCCGGACGTATGGCAACCCCACAGTGAAGAGACCCACGATTCGCAGCATTGGCCAATATATATGAATCCAGTAGGGTCTGGTCAGAATATTGGACAAAGTTGATCCTGCTTTCAGCACAACTACCAGGGCTGCCGACTCCCGGCCTGCTTCCACAAGCTGCTTAAGTACTGCAGCACCTACTGGTAGTTTATCCTATTGCTGCACAATGTACAGCTTCAGCTCTTTTCCTGCCAGATTTCTAATTGCTTTTGCCTGCCAAATTAAAGAGGCAGTTCGATGGCATCAGGAAGCTCTTACTCATTTAGGTATTAATAGAACAAAATGTCATTAAAAAAAAACACAGAGAAGAGATGTAAAAGGTCTCTCTGCAGGGAATCATAAGGAAAACATTGTGAAGGGTCATCATGATACACAGTCAACAAAAGCCTGTGGTGAAAGTGGCTGTTGGGACCATAACAACCACCTTCATCTTTCCATGGGCTTTCTGTGTAGTATCTTGACAACTGGATGGACCCAGAGGTGGGTCTACTCTAATTGTGTGTCCAAGAGGAAACTGCTCAGTGATTGGGGTCAACCATATTAAAGAAGACAAAGGACAATATTATTGGGATGAAATAGGTCGCAACTTTATTGATAACACATATAAACCAGATTAGGAGAAGGCATCGGGTATGTGTCCAAGATAAACCAGCCTGCCTGCTGGTTGATAATGAGATTGTTTGACCCTGTTAAGGAGGTTGCGCCCCGACACACATTGAGTGTGACACTCCCTCTAGGGCCACCTCTTGAAGGGGTGCTGTGGTCCATGTGGGCTCCCAGACAGCAATGTCCCTTCCAAGACCCCTTTAATGGGGTACCCAGATGTTAAAGATCGAGGCCCAATGCTTTACCCACCACCCAAGCTGACACTCTTGACACCACACCACCAAACTGCTCACATCTGCAACCAATCCCTAAGGCCCCTTGCCACATCCCAGAGCCAGAGTTTGTTCTGTGCTGCTGATAGGTGTGTACCGTCTGGTCTAAAGAGGTTGCCATCCGAGAAGATGGTGTTGGGGTGTTGTATCATCCTGCCTCCAAGCGGTGTGACTCAACTACAGATTTCCCCGTTCATCTTCTTTCTTGCCAGATCAAGGCGTGTGTGCTCTGATGTGCCCTGCCACAGCTGCCACTGCAGGGGCTCGGACAAAATCAAGGACACAGTGGGCTGGGCTGGGTGCAATGACCTGAGGTCTTTTTGACAAATATTACACATTTAAAACATGTCCCCCTCCATTATGAGTTCCTGTACAATAACTTGATGAAGAGATTCTCTACTTAACAGGGACCTGTTTATGCTACTTACAAGAGCATAACTCATCAAATCCCTAGCATGCTTAGATAATGTCTGACAGATTAAATGTTTGTCTCTGTGCTTCTGCTTTGATGTGACCTTGGGCTCATGTCAATGCTGCGTAATATGAACACATCAAGATCACGGCCAACCACGCACTGCAGAAAGAAAGATTTGCTGAAATCAGCCACTTGTAAAAGACACTGGCAAAGGCATCAAAGAGAGAGAGAATGTGTTCTCCAGAACAGAAATCTCCCCCGTCATCTACATCATTAAATCATGCCCCTCCCTACACAACCGTTTGCTTGCCTTGCCAGCAGTGACTCATTGGAAGTGCTTAGCTGTGAAAGCTCTGAGATCCACAGATTATTTGTTGCATTATATCATTCCCTTGAGGTCCTGCTCTAAAACAAAGGCTCTGTATCAGACAGCATCCACCAAACCACAGTCATAAGACCTAGTAGTGTTGGGAGCACAGCCAAATGAAAGGATTTCTTTAACCGATCTTGATATGATACCATGGTCACAGATATTGTTACATATATCCCTGTCAGGTATGAAAGCATTATAAATAATGTGCAGTATTGATCTAGCTCTATAATGTCTCTCTTTCTCTCTGTTGCTATTTGGTTTGAATGGTTTCTTTCACAGGCTGCAGCATCTTATTCTATATGGCAAATAATTAAACTTGTTCCAAAAGAACGACAATAACCTATGCCCAAAATAATTATTTGCCGTATAGAATAAGAAGGCCCATAGATGCATTTGCCAGATTCACCCAATTTCCCCCTCCCCACCTACTTTTTGGAAAGGAGAATTGTGCAGAGCAAGCCTCCATTCACACATATATACCAAGCACCTGTTTACTATCTAGTGCACCCATGCAATGTGCACCCACATGCATTAGGCATGTGCGAGAGTGGATCACCCTCTGGTACACATTTGGCGACTTCTACTTTTAGCTATGGGTCGCTGTGATGACTCTACAGTGGTACCTCAGGTTACATACGCTTCAGGTTACATACGCTTCAGGTTACAGACTCCGCTAACCCAGAAATATTACCTCGGGTTAAGAATTGTATAATCTGATATTAGAGTGGGAAACAAAGGATGAATTAGTTAAAGCATCAATGATTAAATGGGCGCAAGATATTGGGAAAAATATTATGTTTGAACAATGGGAGAAATTGTGGAAAGAAGATATGAAATTCACCATGTGTTATATACTGAAAGAAAATTACCTTAAGATGCAACATAGATGGTATTTAACACCTGAAAGAATAGCAAAAATGAATAAAAACTGTAGCGATATCTGCTGGCGATGCAACACGGGAAAAGGTACTATGACACATATATGGTGGAATTGTTTAAACATCAAACAATTTTGGGAAATAATATATAATGAAATGAAAAAAATGTTTAGATACTCATTTAGGAAAACGCCAGAAGGTTTTCTATTGGGAATAGTACCAGGAAGCCTAAAGGAAGAAGATAAGACCTTATATTTATACGCAACAGTAGCAGCAAGGCTATTGATTGCGAAAAACTGGAAAAGTGGTATAATACTGACAAAAACAGAGTGGCTTGCCAAATTATTGGAGTATTACAATATATCCAAAACAATGGAAGAAATTGGAAGGATTTCAAAAGAAAAGATAGATAGGGACTGGAAGGTGTTTAAAATATACTTGCAAAATCATATCGAAAAATCAGAACTCCTATTAGAATAAACAAGTTCCGTTTCAAATACTGAAATATCAAATAAGATGGAAAACAATGTGTAATAGAAAAAGAAGAAGGAAATTAGGGTAAAGGTGTGTGAAAGAAAGTAATAGAAGTGTAAAGAAATTGTAATTGAGTAGATTGGAAGTCAAACACAAAGGTGGGGTGAAGGGTTGGTGGATGGTGATGGGGAAAGGAACTATTTGTGGGATTGAGTGTAAGTATGTTTGAACATTTTTAAGGATTGTATGAAATGTATGTTTGTATGCTTGTATATGTGTATTAATGATGAATTTAAATTAATTAAATAAATAATAATAATAATAATAATAATAATAATAATAATAATAATAAAAGAATTTTGCTTCAGGATGAGAACAGAAATTGTGCTGCGGCGGCACGGCAGCAGCAGGAGGCCCCTTTAGCTAAAGTGGTGCTTCAGGTTAAGAACAGTTTCAGGTTAAGTACGGACCTCCGGAATGAATTAAGTACTTAACCTGAGGTACCACTGTACCCATGAAAAAGAGGATGCATTCTGGAAAAAGAGAACATGGCTTCTCCTTAAAAAAACACCTGGGAATTCTAGTTTATCCTTCACAGGAGCATCATTCCCAGCTCCCTTAAAAACTACAGTTCCCAGGATTCTTGGGGGGAAAGAACGTACTGTGAAGGAACAGTGTCTACACAGCCTAAGAAGGTCTAAATCAGGGACTGGGTCTCCAGATGTTTGACTACAATGCCCATCAACCCTAACTATGATGGTTCAACATCATCTGGAGGGCCAAGCTGGTCCAAGAATAGTCAAAATGCTACATAAATACAAAAATATTAAAACTATGCTGCTCCCAGACTTAGTCCCTCTGTGTACAAATATATTTAATAATAATATTTTTTATTGAATTTTCAATTTTACAAACAAAACAAACATTTTACATACTATTAAATATGCAGTGACTTGCCTCCCTCTCCTTCCTTTGTTCATTTTTATCTTCTCTTCCTGCATATTTTTTTGGGGGGGCGGGAGTTATTTTAAACATTTTTTTCCAGCTTATTATATATCATTTCCCAATATTCTTTTACCTTTTTACATGTCCACCACATATGAAAAAGTATGTTCCATTTCTTTACATTTCCAACACATATCTGATTCTGATTTATACATCTTAGCTAAATACCATCTATGAATCATTTTCATATAATTCTCTTTCAGTGAATAACATACAGTAAATTTCAAATCGTATTTCCAAAGTTTCTCCCAGAGGTTTAAGTCTATATTATGCCCTATATCTATTGCCCAGTGTGTCATTGAAGTTTTAACTAACTTGTATAATTTTATACTAGAATGGGAAACAAAAGACATTTTAGACAAATGTTTATCCTTGCTCTGTAATAATTCTCTTTCAAATTGTGAGCTTTGGTCCCAAACCTTATTTTTTAAATTTAGCTTAAACATCTCATTTAACTGGTAGTATTGTAACCAATCTGTGACTCAACTCCTTAAGTCTTCCATAGGTTCCAATCTGGGCTCCCTCCCTGTAAAATCCAGTAGTTCCCTATAAGCCACCCATTGTCTATCCATATTAACTCTTTTAATTGTAATTGCTTCAATGGGAGATAACCATAGAGGTGTTTTCCTTTCCAACAATTTTTTATACTTCTCCCAGACTCTATGTGGTTCGTAAAACTCTTATAAATTTTACCTTTCCTGTACCAAAGACAAACATGCCAGCCAAATTTTATGTCATGACCCTCCAGATCTAAAATGTCTGCATTTTCCAATACGATCCATTCTTTTAACCAATACAAGCATGCTGCTTCATAATACAATTGCAGGTCTGGCAGGGAAAGCCTCCTCTTTCTTTTAAATCTATCAAAATTTTGTGTTTAATTTCTGGCTCCCCCCCCCCCATCAGATAAATTTGGAGATGACTTTTTTCCATTCTTTGAGCCAACTTAAATTATTTACAATTGGGATTGATTGGAATAAAAACAATATCTTAGGTAATACATTCATTTTAATGGCTGAAATTCTGCCTAGCAAAGAAAGCTTCATCCTTCCCCAATCTGTGTCCAAATCTAAACAGAGAAGAATCTTTTCTTTTTTCTCAAACACTGCCTTGAAAGATTAACATTTTTGTTAGTTAGCTGTGTTCCTATGCTGCAGGATTGACAGTGACTTCTGTTCACATTACTCCATCTAAGGTATCAACATCTATACATGGATAATAGGCAGAAGGCTGTGGAGCTATTGTGAATTCACAACGCAACGCATATGGATGATTGCATGGGTCTTCCTCATGCAATTGCCACTCTATCATGAAGGGTACCTTAGAAGAATAAACAGAAATTAGTCAGAAGAAGTTATCCTTTAGCAAATGCCTGAGGTTTATTTTGTTTTATTTTCGGAAAACTAGTCTTGAGATGTCTCACATTGGGAAAGGATTATGAGTTTAAACTCCTGCCCTGTGGTAGTATCATCAATCATGGAGAATCTAATAATGTGCTTAGAAATGAGATCTTTGTAGACTGTGTAGAAGTGGTCAACATATTAAATTCTACAGGTTACTATTCTGTTTTTCCCATTGGAGGAAGGGTACTGTATACATAGATGGTTACTGAGATCCTGGGCTATTCCAATAGGTAAAACTTTCTGCTTCCTCATCATAAATATCAAGCCACTTTGAGGGAACACCACCTAACAGAGTTAGCTGAAGGAGAATCAAGTGAGGATAATTCAGCATACATTGTCTCCAAATTGCCTGTTCGGCATGTGATGCTTCCAACCTGAAGCACCTAGAAGTCAGCAGAAAGATACCTCTTGATTTCAATGTGCTTTGGACTGAAATACGATTGCAAAGTATAATCAAGCAGACATAAATTGCATAGTGTCTGTATTAGCCGTGTCACATCATGGCCTTTTCTTAAGCTGCATGTGTATAATTTAGCTTGTCTTTGGTACAATTTTCATTTTGGAAGCTTTTGTGCTTACAGAGGCAACGCGTAAGGAAATATGAACCCCAAAATGGGAGAAACTTAACACTATGGGTGATAACCAATATTAGTCATACTCCGAGTAGACGTGTTCTTTGATTTCAGTGAAACTATTCCTTAGTTGGGGGAAGCGGGTGGCACTGTGGGTTAAACCACAGAGCCTAGGACTTGCCGATCAGAAGGTCGGCAGTTTGAATCCCCGCTATGGGGTGAGCTCCCATTGTTCGGTCCCAGCTCCTGTCAACCTAGCAGTTTGAAAGCACGTCAAAGTGCAAGTAGATAAATAGGTACTGCTCCGGCGGGAAGGTAAACGGCGTTTCCATGCACTGCTCTGGTTCGCCAGAAACGGCTTAGTCATGCTGGCCACATGACCCGGAAGCTGTACGCCGGCTCCCTCGGCCAATAAAGCGAGATGAGCGCCACAACCCCAGAGTCGGCCACAACTGGACATTTCGAAATTTGTCTGGCAGGGCAAAAAGCCCAGAATAAAATTCAAAATACTGACAGATGCAAAAGAAAGAGGGGGATTTGCCCTGCCGGACTTAAAATTGTACTATGAGGCAGCAGCGTTTTGCTGGCTGAAAGAGTGGATGCTCCTCAAGAATACAGATATCTTGGACTTGGAAGGTTTTAATAATGTATTTGGTTGGCATGCATATTTATGGTATGATAAAATCAAAGTGCATAGGGCCTTTAAAAATCATATTGTCAGAAAAGCTTTATATAATGTATGGATAAGATATAAAGATCTGTTGGAAAACAAAACCCATAGATGGTTGTCACCCTTGGAGGCTAAAGCATTAAAAAAGCTCAATATGGAGGCCGGATGGCCAAAGTATTGGGAAATTTTGGAACAAGAAGGAGATAAATTGAAGTTACAGAGTCATGAGAAATTGAAACCCAAGGTACGAGATTGGCTCCATTATTATCAAATAATGGAGGTGTACAAACAAGATAGGAAAATTGGCTTCCAGGTGGAGAAATCAAAATTAGAAACTGAACTGTTAGAGCCCAATACTAAGAATTTATCAAGAATGTATAACTTGCTGCTGAAATGGAATACGCAAGATGAAACAGTCAAATCAGCTATGATTAAGTGGGCACAGGACATTGGTCATAACATCATGTTTACTGACTGGGAATGGTTGTGGAACACCGGGATAAAATTTACGGCATGTAATGCCTTAAAGGAAAATATTATGAAAATGATTTACAGGTGGTACATGACCCCAGTCAAGCTAGCAAAGATTTATCATTTGCCTGACAATAAGTGTTGGAAATGTAAAGAATCTGAAGGTACTTTTTATCACCTTTGGTGGACGTGCCCAAAGATTAAGGCCTTCTGGGAAATGATTTATAACGAAATGAAAAAGATACTTAAATGTACCTTTCCCAAGAAACCAGAGGCCTTCCTCTTGGGCATTGTCGGCCAATTGGTGCTAAAAGGAGACAGAAACTTTTTTATGTACGCTACAACAGCAGCAAGAGTTCTCATCGCAAAGTATTGGAAGACACAAGACCTACCCACTTTGGAAGAATGGCAGATGAAAGTGATGGACTACATGACACTGGCTGAGATGACCGGCAGAATCCGTGATCGGGGGAAGGAGACGGCGGAAGAAGACTGGAAGAAGTTTAAAATTTATCTTAAGGACTATTATAAACTTGATGAATCTTAAAATGTCGAGGCTTTGAGAACGAAAGGGTTACAGTGATATAAGATTAGATTCAAGGAAAGATTAGGAAGACATATTTCGGATAGAACTATTTAAAAGTTGCTGAAAAACTTTGGACATTGGGATGCAGAAAGGGGGGGTATGGGGGAGTCCGAGAAACAAGGTTTATGAAAAAAGGTTATGAAAATTATACGTGTTTGTATGTCTTTTTTATATGTTTGTACTGTGTTAAAAAACTTTTGTAAAACTAATAAAAAATTTATAAAAAAAACAACAACAGAGTCGGCCACAACTGGACCTAATGGTCGGGGGTCCGTCCCTTTACCTTTAATATTCCTTAGTTGACTATCACCCTGTGTTGTAAGGAAGAGATGTAGCTCAGAGGTGAAGCACTAGAATTGCATGCAAAATGTCTCTTAACATAGGGCTGGGCAGGGCAGGGGTGGGGTCTCTGGTCTGAAAGTCCTCAGCTGCTGCTGCTGCCAGCCCATGAAAACAATCTTGAGCTACATAGTCTGACTTGGCCTGCATTCAGATGGTAGTTTATTCCATTTCTGCAGTGTTTCCCTCTCTGTTAATTTCCACATTACATTTGAGCTTTCACATGATATAAAAGCAGCATCCACAAAATGAATACAGTGCATGTTTAGCACTCATTTCTGTGTCATCTGATTCCAAAAAGACAGAGCTATTTTAGCCCCCTAAAGCTGGAAAATCAAGCAAGTAAAATGGTGGACTTTGGGGGTAATATACGCTGTTCTTTCTTGCTGTGATGCAGGTGGTGCTGTGGTCTAAACCACTGAGCCTCTTGGGCTTGCCGATCGGAAGGTCAGTGGTTCAAATCCCCGCAATGGGGTGAGCTCCTGTTGCTCTGTCCCAGCTCCTGCCAACCTAGCAGTTCAAAAGCACACCAGTGCAAGTAGATAAATAGGTACCACTGTGGTGGGAAGGTAAATAGTGCTTCCATGTGCTCTGGTTTCCATCACAGTGTTCTGTTGCTCCAGAAGCAGTTTAGTCATGCTGGCCACATGACCCGGAAAGCTGTCTGTGTACAAACGCCGGCTCCCTCGCAGCGAGATGAGCGCCACAACCCCATAGTCGCCTTTGACTGCACTTAACCATTCAGGGGTCCTTTACCTTTACCTTTTGTTAACTTTCTTGCTGTTTTCATAGGGGAAACAGAAGCATGTATGAGCTGAAGGGATGAAGTTATCCATGCTTCTCGCTGTTATGTCACACCATGGTCACTGGTGTTGAATGAAATTTAGTACGACTTATCAGTATATTGGTTAAAAAAAGCCACAATTTCATAACACATATTACACCTTCTGCAAAGGGCTACATTAGATAGTCCATTCTTATACAAACCTAGGGAGTCCAGCCCTGATATAGTTTTATCTAGCTACAGAAAGGTATAATCTCTAATGGGAGAAAGGGGATGTACCTCCTTCATCAGTTTGTGCCTCCAACTTTTCCACACTAAAATAATGGCCTTTGTGAAAGGGTTACAGAGCCAATCTAAGTTCCCTATGGACAATCAACCTAGAATCGGTGATTCCAATTTAGTTTTCTCCTCTGTTGTAACCTCCATCCACATCCAAAATCTATTCTCCAGTTCATGAACATGCGCTATTGCATTTCTCTGTTGAAACACCCCATTGTACCTTAAAGAGGCTTTGTTTCTCTCAGCCCCCTTGTTTTGGGTTGTTATGCATAAAGCCTTTGCATGACCTCAGTTTGGAACTTGAGTGGATAGATTCTGCAAATATTGATTGCCAAAGAGCAATTGTTCTGTGCAGAATGGTAATTGGCAAAATCTCAAAATAAAAGTAGGGAGTAAGATCATTTTGATTGCTTTAATTCTGCCTGGCATGGTTAAATTCCTATAATGTCCCATATTTGATTGCCTTTATTCTTCCGGTTCCGGTGTCAGTCTATGAGACGCATTTGAAAAGAAAATGAATGACTATGGTCATGTCTTCCACTGAATGCAGCAGATGGTTTTTGCTTACTGAGAGGGGGGAGCCCTAGAGTGGAATTTCCTTCATGCTCTCGTAGTTTGTATAGCGGGATGAAGTAGGTCACAGGGTTTGTTTGCCTAAAGCAGTCAGCGATCTTAAAGCTGCATTATCTTTTTACGCAGGCAGCAGTACATGCTAGTGTAAAACAAGTCAGCCAACTTCCATAATATGCACAAGCGCTACAGTGCTCTTATATAGGCAGTAGAATCATATAATTGTAGAGGTGGAAGGAATCACCAGAGTCATTTAGTCCAACCCCCTGCAACCCATGGCCCTGAGATCAAGAGATTTATGCTCTGTTGACTGAGCTATCCCAGGATATAAGTATTTTAACACATTGCATAAACATTTGACGTATTTTTTAAAAAGCTTCCTGGAAATTCTTTAATCATTACAAATCTGAAGCTTTGGAAACCGAGGAGCTGTTTCAGAGACAACTTTTGCAGCAGATGGGCAAGTTGTTTCAAAACAGATTGCTGTGCGTCATGTATAACTTGCTCACTAGTGAACTTCAAAACGATCAGCTGATAAAAATAAGCCAGGCTGTTAGGAACCTATTCCATAATTCTTTGCATGTAAAGGAGGCAGAAGAGTTACAAAAGGCAACGCCTGAACTAACCGCCCCCCCAAAAAAAAACCCCTCAGAAGCTTCCTGTGAATTGTCAAGAAGAGCGCACCAGTTCTTGCACCACTGCTATCACAAATAATAATTAGGTCTGAATAAAATGCATCCCTCCGCGCAACGTTTATCTATTTATTTTGCAGTATTAATACACTGCCTGGTGGCAATAAAACCACAGAGCGGATTGCCAAAAGAATGGAAGATAGAAGTATCGGTGGAAAACAGTTAAAACAAGTATTTAAAACATTCCAAAAAAAATTTAAAATCAGCAACAAGGCAAAACCAGGTTAAAAGCTTCAAAATGTCTGCATAGGCTTGCCTAAACAAACATATTTTTAACAGGCACCAGAAAGAGTACAGTGAAGGCATGTGCAGGGGCTGACACACCAAAGGATAGATTTCCATCTTTTGCACAGCAAATATTATGTGGCACCTGACCTGTAAAACGGTGACGGTTCCTCAGATCAAAGCAGTGGAGTGGGCAAATGAGTCCCAAGATGTTATGGGCTTTATATACTAAGAGTAACAACCTGAACTTGACCCAGTAGCAGATAAGATTCTATTTGCAGGTCTCTAAGCAAAGGTGTTAGATGCTGACCCGGCCTCATTCCCCTCCAGCAATTGTGTCACAGCATTCTGCACTAACTGCAGCTTCTGGGCTAAGCACAGGTAAAGTCCCACAGAGAGAACACTGCAGCAACCCAATCCCGAAGTAGCCAAATCATGAACTATTGTGGACAAGCTCTCCCAGTCCAAAAACGGTCACAGCTGCCATATCCATTGCAACCAGTAAATGGCATTTCTAGCTACTGAGGCTACCCAGGTTTGTTAAAGGTGCTGGGAATTGTAGTTCTGTGAGGGGCACTTGGAGGGTCTGTGCCCCTGTTTTCCAGGGACAGTCCTGGGTTTATAGAAGCCATCCTGGTTTCTGATTTGATCCCAGAATGTCCCACTTTTCCTTAGGACATCCCTATTTTCATCAGAGAAATGTTGGAGGGTATGCAGTTATGTGAACCCACCCCCAAGTCAAAGAGATAACTATACAACCTCCAGAAGACATCCACAGGCAGACCTGTATAGGGAAGTTATTTAAATGTTTAATGATTTATTATGTTTTTTTATATGTTGGAAGCCACCCAGAGTGGCAGGGGCAACTCAGTCAGATGGGCGGGGGGGTGTTGTTGTTGTTAAATAGGACACCCCTCTCTTCATCGGAAAAATGTTGAAGAGTATGAAACTACAGTTCCCAGGATGGGGGGGGGGGTTGAGCAGCTGAATTCGAGGGAGAAGCAATTGCTTGTTGAAATACTAGTCCTGTTTGGCATCCAATCATAGCCAAGGAACTAGGTTTCAACAAGCTCTGCCCAACTAGCACAAAAAACAAAACCCCTGCCACATTTTAATTAGTTAAACCGTAACGATGTTTTTCTCAGCTCTCACAAAACCAAATAATCATCGCGTGCTGCCTTCCTTTCATGCACGCCACCAATTCCGAAGCAACAATGGGCACAATCCACAGGGAATTTCTTCTTTATTTATTCCCGATAGGAATAAATAGAAGCTCTCGCTCCTCTCAGTACAGCGTGTGCAGAAGCAGCTGCCAATGCACTGGGGAGCAGGTTCGCGCTCATCTTGTCTCTCGCAAAGAGGAGCTTCTGCATCTCTGAGCATATTACGCCAGGCTGCGAGGAAAGGCCTGCGCAGAGGAGTGACCTATATTTGAAGGTCTGTGTGTATCTGTGCGTTCTGCTTGAATTAGAGAGTCATTAAAATGCCTCATCAAGCAGCATCAGTACCATGAATCTAGGCTCATATTTTACAGCCTAGTGAGAGGGGAACATATATAGATAAGGTCCTGCCTGCCTAGCTATCTCCCTCCTTTGTCATCTCATTTATAAAACACACACACACGTTGAGTGACATATTTATTTACTCCTGTGTTAAATATTTATAAAAAGATGCATTGGAATTAGTCTTAATGCGTCGGAAACAATTCTGATTAATATGTCCTAGTTTCGCATCATAAAGCTGCCTTTCCCTAAATATCTCTGCATTAAAATCAGCTGGCTGCTGCGATAAGCTATCGCCTTCAGAGTCTCAGCCAGTTTAACTGAGTGGTGATCTCTGCAGGTTAGAAGCCCAAGCTTGAGCTTCTCTTTATAATAAATCGCTTGCGTTGCAGTTATGCACTCTGCACTCTTTGGCCATGCGTTCAGGTGATTATTTGCACTCAATAAACTGAGACATGAAGGTGTGCTTTAAGATCCCAGCTGATCCAAGCCTGCTAACCATAATTTCCCAGGGCAGATGCAATTGGAAACTATGGTTAATTGAAGACTTCCCAACTTATTAGAGCATGCGGAAAAGGGCAGTCCGAGGACAGACGACCCAGGCCAAAGGCTGATGCATGTATCTCAGTATGGGAAGACAGCCACTGATTAATTTAGGCCATTTTAGACTGTGGACAGTGGTCTTGTAGTGGAGGTAGGGAAGGGCTTTTTAGATAGACATATGCAGGGCTGTTTTGCAGCCAGAACTCACTGGAACTCAGTTCACTGGACCTCTCAGGCGGGCACCATTGCAAGAGAACAAGTGAGGCATTCAGAGTGAGTTCAGGCACCTCTTTTTCTGCAAAAATGGCCTTGCTGCCCTCCCCTCAAGTCTCATTATCCAGCTCTCAGGACTCTTCTCTTGTCACACCCCTCACCTGCCCTGCTCCACAGACTCCGAGTGCTTTTGCCTGGCTGTAATAATGTTTCTTGCTTGCCCGGATGGGTGATAAAGATAATGTGAATGTAGAAACAGTTGACGTTTGTGGGGGTGCAACATAGCCTATGGCTCAAATGTTGGGGCTTGTATTCATTGCCG
Source organism: Podarcis bocagei (assembly GCF_964188305.1). NCBI lineage: Eukaryota > Metazoa > Chordata > Lepidosauria > Squamata > Lacertidae > Podarcis > Podarcis bocagei. Next base: position 25,527,537 of record NC_138136.1, read on the forward strand.
CACCCCTTTTTGCCTCAAGCTCTGCCCCTGTGACGTTCCTTCCCACAAGGGGATGTTGCTGTTGGCCTGAAAACATTCCCAACCCGTGGAGTAGAGGACACTGAGCTAAAGAACCTCTGAAGATGGTTGGGAAACTTCAGCTGGTACAGAATTCAGCAGCCAGGTTGCTCACCGGAGCAAGACGGTTTGAGCATATTACTCCGATCCTGGTCTGACTGCACTGGCTATCAATTAGTTTCTGGGCCCAATTCAAAGTGCTGGTTTTGACCTATAAAGCCTTAAATGGCTCAGGACCGCAATACCTCAAGGACCGCCTCTTTCCATATGAACCTACTGTCAGGAAAAAGCAGCAATGCAAGAGCGAGCTGCAAGTTGCTGGAATGCAAAACAGGATGTTGATGTTTGGGACTGTACTATTGGAACAAAGGGGCAGTCTATTCACTGTGCTGAGCACCGGATGTTAGCTCAGAGTGTCATCTGACCTGTACTGGAAGTACAGGGGTGGAGTTTTCTCTCTCTACTGTTGGAGACTGGAGAGTGCAGACATGTTTCTCTGTACTGCTGAAATGACAGAAATAAAGCGATGTAAATAGATTTCTGTCTGTCTCTTTCCCCCTCCCTGAGGGAGGCAGGGAGGAGGGAGGAGTTGGTGTGTCCCTCTCACGCTTTGTGGGATCGCCGATAGTGACCTTGCCTGTATCCTGCCGGGAGACGCAGACGGGGAGGTCAGGCAGGATCTCAAGCCGAATGCCTGGAGAAAGGCCAGTTACCTCTGACTGCGGCTGAGAATCCGACACCTACCTGGACCCCGAGATCATCTTCTGAGGTCCTCCTTCGTGTGCCGCCTCCTCGAGATGTCCGGAAGGTGGCAACATCAGAATGGGCCTTTTCTGCAGTGGCTCCCCATCTATGGAATACTTTCCCCAGGGAAGTTCGCCTGGAGCCTTCATTGCACGCCTTTAGGCGTCAGTCAAAAACGTTCCTTTTTTACCAGGCCTTTGGTTGATCTGTTTGACATTCTATTCCCTTTTAAAATGTGGTTCTTTTCTTGGGGGGGGGGGGTTGTTGCGTTGATGTTTTTATTCTGATTGTACATGTGATCTTTTATGTGAACCACCCTGAGACCTCTGGGTATAGGGTGGTACATAAACTCGAAGAAGAAAAAGAAGATGACGGCGATGACAAATACTGTATAAGGCTGTTTCATATGATCAATAGCACTCCCAAGCATATGCCTAAATGTTATATTCTTCACTACCCTGAAATAAAGAGAGCTTCGGAGCTGGTTGAAGATTTAATTTCGAAGGATAGTTTGCCTAACCTGTTGGTGGCACTGTCACTGGCAGCTTGATGCTGACCCGTGACAGACTTTTTTCCTTCCTCTTTTGCAGGATGCCCTCCCTGGTGAATCGGTTTCCATCATTATTAACGTTCCAGAAGAATTCAAAAACATTCCTGGTTGACGCCTGAAAGATCCTGTCAACTGTGAAATAATTAGGTGTAGGTGATTGTTTTCAGTTGCTTTTAATTGTTTGAAATCTATATGTTTATTTTAATTGTATTGTTTTAAGCTCTTTTGTGTTGGCCACCCTGGAATTGCATCTATTATTGATCAATGTTATCATGATCATCATCATCACCATCACTATTATTAAATGTATTAGCTGCCCTTCCTGAGCAGGTCCCAGTGTGGGTTACAAGAAGCTAAAATTCAATATTAGAAACGCTTAAAACAAATGAGGCACAGGAATAGTATAGATTTAATAAATAATGAATGAATGAATAATACAAAATGCAAAACTCTTTTCTGTCTAACAATCAATGGATCCCAGCAAGCTTTACATAAATTTAAGAGCTGGGCTGTAACTATTTATTTAGATGAAGGTTCCCAAACTATCCAGTTGGTGGACTAACAGAAAACTAAAATAAAAAGTAGCTAACTTGTGACTTTCAGCTGATAAGTGCCATATCTACAATGGAGTGGGGGGAAATAAGCTATAGCCTTGTTATGATGTAGTAGTAACGCCCAGAGGGGGTGCAGGCACTGAGGTTCAAAACTGAGGTGTTTATTAGCTAAGCAGGATACAATGATTAACAAATTAACAGGGGGCTCCCTGATGTTATAATTAGGATTGTTATCTTGAGATGTAATTAGGCCAAAGAGAACAGTGAAATTTTAAACAGGAGAAATGCTATATTAAGACTGTCAAACTGGTTGGGTGAAAATTAGCTCAGAGGATTTCAAGTATAAAGGAAGAGCTGCATTAAAATATTTAAGAAAAAGAAAACAAGCAATCACAGAGAGCATATGGAAATCCTGGAGCTCTGGTGATTAGATCAAACCTGTACATTTCTGAATTAAAATTAATCACCTCCTCAAGTATTTGGGGCAGAGCTGGACATGATGGTGGCAGGACCCAAATTGTATCATTTCAATTCTCTATAAAGGGGAGCATGTAAGTGTATGAGGTGCACATTTTAAACACAGAATGCTCTGGGGGAAAGGACCAAATTATTTTGTTTCACTATTTGCTTAAAACATTTTTACATTTTTAAAAAATAAAAAAGCAACATAAATCAATTAAAGAAAAAAGAAAAAAGTTGGAGTTCTGCACAGTCATTTTCCACAAAAAGTGTCCACAAATAGTCATAGAGTCATAGCATTGTGGAGTTGGAAGGAACCCCAAGGGCCATCTAGTCCAACCCCCTTCAATGCAGGAATCTCAGCTAAAGCATCCATGACAGAGGACCATCCAACCTCTGCTTAAAAACCTCCAAGAGAGGAGAGTCCACAACATCCTAAGGGAGTCCATTCTCAGTGATTAAGGTGAAGCATAAGGAACCAGATGGTTCTTAAGTTCCTTTGGGCATAAATTGTTTAGACCTTTGTGAATTAACACAAGAACCCTGAACCTGGCCTGAATTAGATCTTTGAATCCAGACCTTAGATCTTTGAATCCAGACTCAGGCTAAACAAAGAGAAATGTATCTTTCATTAAGCTGAACATAATTCTTGGGGCAAATAATCACACGACATGGACAAGTTCCAACCAACATTATGGAATTGAGATTTTTTATTATTATTTTTTTTTTTAGAATGGTGAACTATCTAGGTTGATGCAGCATTTGCGAAATAAATTCATAGCATCATAACTAAACCTACAACTTTAATCCACCATGTCCTGGTTTTTGAGGACAAGATCGAGAGGCTGCCTTTACAAAGGTAAAGTCCATGATTTCATGAAGTCTCATTGCTTTATGCCACCAATAAATCCACAATGGTCAGGGCTGATGCAAGCAGTTGACGGACGCCAGTTGCATTTTGTTCCAGGAAAGATGATACACAAACTGAAGAAGACTATACTGGTAGTGTTTGGAAATGCAAAGCTTTCTGCAGATACCTGCATGGTCTATCTTATTTCAGAAACTTTATAGAAAATAACTCTTTAGTGATCTTGATAAAAGGAATATATTTGGTCCAGGGACCATTACAGTGCCAATGTCTTCTAATAAGAATGAGATTCAACCCAGCAACCCTGATGGTGATGATGATAATAATTTATTTATATCCCGCCTATCTGGCTGGGTTTCCCCAGCCACTCTGGGCAGCTCCCAACAGAATATTAAAAACACAATAAAACATCAAACATTAAAAACTTCCCTAAACAGGGTTGCCTTCAGATGTCTTCTAAAATCAGATAGTTGTTTATTTCCTTGACATCTGATGGGAGGGCATTCCACAGGGCAGGCGCCACTACCGAGAAGGCCCTCTGCCTGGTTCCCTGTAACCTCACTTCTCGCAGTGAGGGAACTGCCAGAAGGCCCTCGGAGCTGGACCTCAGTGTCCAGGCTGAACGATGGGACCCAGAAATGGGTCACAGCAGACATCCTGTCTCAAAGCCTCCCATCTATGTAGATTGTTACATGTTAGAAGAGCATGTTAATGTCGATTGGGGTCAGCCATTCCTCTCTTCCTCAAACAGCCCCAGGAACAATGCTATGTTACAATTGTTAATTGCATTTATCTATTCAAAAGCAAACAGGAATGCTATTGGGTTGTTTCACTGGTGCTTGAAAAGCAGCAGCAATATCTCTATTGAAGAAAGGGTGGGGGGACTCTGCCAACTTGTCAGTACAGTAAGTCACCACCCTAAAAACCTCCCCATTTAGCGGATGGATGGATGGATCCCAATCGAAATGTATGCATGTATGTTTGGGTGCGGGGGTAAATATTCAACCCCACCCCAATTCTGATTGTGAAAAGATGCACACAAACACCTCCCATCTGAAGCCGTTTGTGGAAGGCAACAGATATGCAATAATTCTCAATTGTTGCTCGCTCTTTTGTTAACTCCATTGTTTTTGTTGTCTTACCAGCCTCTCCTCCAGATAATTTCTAAAGCCTGACTTTCAGCTGCTTTCTCTTGAAAGGGGTGCACAGAAAAACCCCCACTCAGCTGCAGATGCAGACTTTCTTCAGCTTTAATGATCTGAACAATCTCTTAAGAATTTTAACAAAGCAAAGAAAGCAATAATAACAATTCACTTTTTCCCAGTATTATTCCAAACAATGAAGAGATTCTGGCACTTTTTACTGAATTCAATTTTCTGTCACTGAGGCAGAGAAGACAGAGTCAGGCAAAACACAGGGGAAAACAGAGCCATAATGATATATGAGTGCCTTCTGAAATCTTGCCATCTTGTGCTTCGTATCAGCACATTTGAAAAGGCTTGCTCTAAAATCCAAATTAACTACCAAGCCTTCCTGAAATATTAAATTTCTCCATGGCTAAGAGCAGGCAGAAAGCAATATTGATTTAATCCTCAGCTGCCTACCATGAATGAGATCATCACACTTGCATGAAATGTAAATTAAGGCTGTTAAGATATTAAGGATGCATCAGTCTATCATAGCTCCAAAATCAACATTATTATTTTCTTCACTGGGTTTTCATAGCACTCATTTCTGGCAATATATAATTGTTCCAGACAGTTTGTGCTGCTTTCGTTTCTCCCTTAAAAATTATTATTGCAGAGGACGCTTTACCCGTTATCTTTTCAGGTGTACTTCCACAGGGCATGACCTCTTAGCCCCATCCCCTATATGGATTATTTCAGAGAGAAAAAGCCTCCATTATGCATTATGGGGATTTTCTCTGGAATCACACAACTCTGGAGAGCATATGTGGATGGGTCTATGCACCTGAAAAGGGTGAATACAACACTTGCAATTTATAGAGCTCAGAATTTTCATGTTACTAGACATTTCTCTTTGAAGTGGAGATGTGACAATCTAGAAACAGTTACAAATAAACGTTTTGTACAGGCAATATGGTGCAATGGTTATCGACTTGGACTAATCCTTGCTCAGCCACTCAACTCACTGGCTGACCACTTACTGTATCTGAAAATAAAGATGAAGAGGACCACATATGCTGCCTTGAGGTCTGTGGAGGAAAGGCAAGTTATAAATACAGCACGCTATGGTGTAGTCATGCGAGTTTGTATGAAAACACCCACCTATCTTTGGGTGGTCTCCGAATAGTTGATATTCATGTGAGTGTTTATGAGCAATCTGTATGGCTGACCACCCAAACTGCCCTACCAGAGGGCTTTACCATTTGAATAATAGCCTGAGGCAGCTTCGAGAATTGCATTGCAGAATGTGAATTAAGAGTAATTTTACAAGACGGCTACGTTTCGGTTCTCGGGAATGTTCAAATTTGATAAATTCCAAGTGAATCAATTCTTTCCCCCCATTGCAACTCTGGAGTGATCAGCTTTTTAACATCTGCATCCACGTTCTCGCACACATACACAAAGAGAAAATGCAAAGGAGAGGCACAGAGAGGAGATAAAAGCAGCCAGGTTCACAAAGCGCAGTGTCCTTGTGTGACCCCTATAGCATGCTGGCTAACACGCCCGGCAGCTATTAGATGATGTGGACTGACACACACAGTTCCTACTGTCAGCAGTGGAATGTCACAATGGAAAACATAAATAATGCTTCCTGACACTTGGCAGATAAACGGCTTTAGAATCCTCCCCCTCCCGCACCACCTATCACCATGTGCGGGGATTCACTAATGAAAAACAGGGATTAAAGGCTGTCAATCACATGACAAGTGTGGGGAACTGTTGAAGTTAAGGCACAGACAGGTAGAGAAGAAAAGCTTGCCGGTCGATGTTAAATGTCAAACTCATTTTATTTTCAATCTGCATTTTACTAAACTGCTAATTTTTCGGTTTAGGTTTTGTAACTGGATTGCCTTGCATGCATTTTGAGAATGCATTTTGTTTTATGTTGCTGCAATTGTGTGTGGAAGCGGCCTTGAGAAGCCCTTGCAGTGCAGTGTAATGGTTAAGAGTGTTGGCTTGAGACCAGAGGTCAAATCCTTCTTCTACCATGAAGCTCATTTGGACCAGTCGCTGTCTCTCAGTCTAAGTTGGGGGGCTAAAATGGGGAGCACCACCTTGAGATCCTTGGAGGAAAGGCAGGATAGGTAAGGTAAAGGAAATCCTGACCATTAGGTCCAGTCGCGACCGACTCTGGAGTTGCAGCGCTCATCTCGCTTTACTGGCCGAGGGAGCCGGCATACAGCTTCCGGGTCATGTGGCCCGCCTGACTAAGCCGCTTCTGGCGAACCAGAGCAGCGCACGGAAACGCCGTTTACCTTCCCACTGGAGTGGTACCTATTTATCTACTTGCACTTTGACGTGCTTTCGAACTGCTAGGTTGGCAGGAGCAGGGACCGAGCAACGGGAGCTCACCCCGTCAGGGGGATTCGAACTGCCGACCTTCTGATCGGCAAGTCCTAGGCTCTGTGGTTTAACCCACAGCGCCACCCGCATTCCAGGCATGCAATAATAAAAATAAACAAATGTAACTTCTAAAATAAATAAGCAATATTTTATTTTTGTCACTGCATCTTTATCTTAATATTTTTACTGAACTTCAAAAGTCAAAGTGAATACGCTACAGAAGCAACACTTTTATTTTTGAAATTCAATTAAAAATACAATTCATCGTGTCTTCTGACATCAAAATTAACCTTAAGAATTTATTTTGGTTCTATTATTAAACAAAGTTACAATTCGTTGCACCTTTCTGACATTAAAATTAGTTATAACATTCTCTCCCACTGGTGTCTTCATTATACTTCCTCTGCTTTCTACGCACGCTGATTTAGCCTGATTCAGACACTGACAAGCACTGCCTTGTTTTTGATGAAATGCATATTTAATCTTGAGGGCTCAACACCACAGCTCTGATGGCTGCTGATGTGGCTTGGTCAAGTCATGCGGCAAGACACGGCTGCAAGCCTGAAACCCCCATCACATGGAAGCAATTTTTCACCAACAGCCACACCGTGCTATTTTATTAACTTAAGCTAATGCTCATGTGTTTTTGTTTTTTAAAAAAGAACAACTGGAAAATAGCTTAACATTAATGGGACTGTTGCCACCCTGTCCTATATTTCCACTGATGTTGTCCGCCCTTTTCCCTTCCTCTCCCTTTATTTGCCCACCATTTTATTGTGATTTAATTGATTTTCATGCTATTTCAATACAGGATTTCCAGAATAAGCAGTCCAACGAACATAACAGGAGCTGTTCCTCCATTTTCAGCTGATTTCAAAGACGGTGGTCATAGGATTGGCTTTAGCACATCTTTGCTGCACCTATTTTGGGCTGCTTTGCAACAATGTGCTGAATCAGTTGTGGTGATGCGCTAAATCCAACACACAGCTGGCTCAGAAATCAATAAAGTCAACTTGAGTTGATTTCACCATGTCAAGAAAAGAGCCAGAAAGGTTCATCCTTTATCATTTGAATAACAAACTAATTTTAAGGGTTCAAAAACTTAGGGAACGATTTGGAAAACATTACTTTGCTTCTCATTTGAGAACCTGTGCGTATTGATAATAGAGTCCTGTACACTAGAAGTGTCTACTGTGTTATACAGTGGTACCTTGGTTTATGAACTTAATCCATTCCGGAAGTTCATTCTTAAACCAAAGTGTTCTTAAACCAAGGCGTGCTTCCCCATAGCAGCAGGGGACTAAAAAATGGAACACACTCAACAGGAAGCGAAACATGTTCTTATTCCAAGGCAAAGTTCACAAACCGAAACACCTACTTCTGGGTTTGCAGCGTTCTTAATCCAAGTTGTTTACAAACTAAGCTGTTCTTAAACCAAGGTACTACTGTACTTTGGGAAGCCAATGATCTTATTTTCAAAATTTGTGGTGAAGTTTGCATTTCCTAAGAGATTACATGAAACCTTTAGATAAGGGGTAGGGAACCTGTGGTCCTCCAGGTGTTACTGACTTACAACTTCCATCATTCCTGACCATCGGCCATGGGGCTGATGGAAGTTGGAGCTCAACAACTTTTGCTTCTCTACTCCTGCTTTATATATTTTGTAGGATCCTGGTGGTGTTCTCATATTTAGACTTTCAACCAGACAACTGCCTTAATGTGAGGGTTAATAGCTAGTTGGACATGATCAACCCAGCGAATGGTGCCTTTTAGATAACATATCCTTGGTAATAATGAGTAAACGATCTAATTTAGCTTGTCTCGAACCATAACACGTACTCATGCTATGAAATGCCACTTCTGTTTCCCCACTCACCTCCGCTTTTTCTCTCTACCTACTGATAAGATTTGAGACTCGTGTTTTTCTGTTCAACGTAGCTGAATATAGCTCAGCTTGTTAACCAGATATAAGCAGCCCACAGAATTTCACATGCTCAAGGTTGCGCATTAATCATGAACGGCATTTAAGTCTCGTTTCCCCTTTCCTCTACACTGTTTTAAGAGAGATAAAATGCCCCAGAACCTAAATCTTTTTATTTCCCTCTTGACAAACAAAATCCAATTAAGCACACTTTTTGAAGTCTATATAAACACCTCTGAAATTTCCCCTGTAGAAATTGCTCACTAAAGAGATTCTCATTTGTTCCACAGACATTTTGCCTTCTGGCTTAGGTTCAGCTCATTTAATCATGGAAGCCACCACACTGGATTGGATGTGGAAGCCTACAGCTGTTTTGAGAGATAGATCTGTACTTCAACAAGCTTTGGGAGGGTGGAGGGGAAGAAGATGGCAATGTGCACGGATATATTTTTTCAAAAACAAGCGAACACCCCACACAGCATTTCCTTTGAAGAAAAGCCAAAAATAGAAGTTTACAGACAATGGCAAACATCTATCATCCTTTTCATTCTGGGTGCAGGCACTTTACTATGCACACAAGTATTCAGTGATCCAGTAAATGGGTATCTGACTAAAATGCTGATGTGTAGATTGCAGTTTTCATGATCTATCACTGCTGTTCCTTTAAGAGGAAAGAGTATCAGCTCACAACACTCAGCAATGCTGCACGACAAGCAAGAGGAAATACAGTAAATTCAAAGAAGCAACACTGTGGTGTGACTGAAAGGTTTTCCATAGCACATCTCTTAACTCAGCACATTCAAGAAATCAAAGTATGGGCTACACCAAGCTTTCTGGAGAAATGGGTACTCCTATTATCTCCCTGGAAGTAGTAATAAAATGACTAGGTTTAATAGCATCTAACCCACAATTTGACTTGTTAGGGTCATACCCCAGAAATAGGCTTGTTTCACCACATTTCTGCTCTGGAATATTCTGCCTTTTAAAATCCTTTTATCCATGGAGAGATCAGCTGAAATATGCAGGCAGCATTCTAACCAATTCCTCAAGTAGTAAGTAGAATTTGCTACCATTTTCCCGTGTTCTGACCAATAGGTAGAAAAACAATGGGAAAATTAAACAATCATTTAGCCCCCCTTTTAGTACTATACAGTAGTACCTCGGGTTACAAACACCTCGGGTTACAAACACTTCGGGTTACGACTCCGCTAACCCGGAAGTAGTACCTCAGGTTAAGAACTTTACCTCAGGATGAGCACAAAAATCGTGCGGTGGCAATGGGAGGCCCCATTAGCTAAAGTGTTACCTCAGGTTAAGAATGGTTTCAGGTTAAGAACAGACATCCGGAACAAATTAAGTTCATAACCAGAGGTACCACTGTAAAAACAAATCTATTAAAAATATTTTAATACACATTGCTTTTATAGATTATTCATGGTTTACAGTGACACTGGCTCACTACAAAATATCTTGCAACAGGATAGTGCAACACAGAAGCATATTTTTTTTCACGTGAAAGTGGTAAGGAGACGTTACCACACACACACACACCCTTCAGCATAAAACTGGCCTTGCTTAATTGATAATCTATTTGAAGCCCCAATATTTCCTTCTTTCCTCAACGCGGCATTTACTCTTCACCACAGCTTCGTATATCCCTGTACTGTACTGTTCTCTCCCATTCTTGCTTTAAAGCTTAATCCATTTGCAGACGGCACATCGCACAGTGCCTCTGAAAAAACTACTCCGGCAATTTGCTCCAAAAATAGAATGCTAAAAGCACTCGGAACGCGCTTGTGGAAACTGTGTATGTGTAAGAGGCAGAGGGAGAAACAAGATAATGTGCAGCCCTGCAGAAAGCTGTGGCTTTCTCCCACTTTTCATTAGGTGTTCAAACCACTAATGGGTAGCTGGAGTTCTTACAGGTAACCCTTGCTCATATCTCTTTGTCCTTCAGAGAAAGAAAGTTCACCGTCTTTGACAACAATAGAAAATGACCGTGGATTAGGTAACATCACCGACCCAGAGTACACAAAACAGGGAATAACAGTTGTGGATGAATCATTAGGAGTGTGCAAGTTCTAGGTTGCTACAATAAGCTATTATCTTCTTTCACATAGTAATTTATAGGGATCAAGAAGATTTAAAAACCACCACCACTGCCTTAGGTTCAGTTGTCAGGAAACCATACAAAATTATATCCTGAAGCATTGGGAGGGTGGAAGGATGTTCCTAGATGCCAAAGCTGTCTTTCCTTTGCTCAAACTTGTACTCTAAAAAGGTGCCTTATGCTTCCTTCCTACAGATTCCTGTAAAACTTAATAACCACCTAGATATAAATACAGAATTCCCAACACAAAACAAATATTTTTAAAAGGGGGCATTGCTGCTGGAAGGAGAGAGGAAACAAAAGTTACATGAAGAAGCTTGTATTTATGATCAGTGAATTAAATAAAGCTTGCTGCAGGCCTGTGTTTAGAGCCCAGCAAAAAAACTGCATATCACCTTCTTAAATAACTCTGCTAGTTGCCAAAAGCTTCCTGGAGTCAGAATCCAGTAGTCAAGATTCAACAGAAAACAGAGGGATAGGGGGAGATAATTTCTCATATATGTCAGATTGCCAAGCACATTACTGAGCTGGTAACTATTAACTATAGAAGTGCTCAAATGGTTAGCGCAAGGTTTACTTTCACAAAGGATAAATAGATTGAGGATGTTAGCTACACTTGTTCTTTGACTGAGCACCTGGTGATCCTTAATATTTTGCACATCTTCTTTTTCATACCTAATATTTGATAAAGGCTCCGTCTCCTGATGTCCATGCGCCACATATAATTGTTTATCCACATCCTCAAATCCATGCTGAAATCTAATCCAAGAGACATAGATGCAGGTTTCATTATTTGCATTCAATATAAGAATTGAGGAGAATTCAGTTCAGTCCACAAACAAACTAACCTAATTCTTACCTCCAGGACTCGTACACAGATTGGAAAACCAATACTGTTTGGATTCTATACCTCTCCAAAATTTGCAGTACAGTTCTTAGCTCAATAAACACTCCCAAATGCAATTAAATAACAACAACAAAAATGGGTATTTTAGAAAATACTGTTATAAAGTTTACATTGATATACAAAAACATATTTAAACTAAATTAAATTAAAGCAGAACTTTGTGGGTTGTTTTTTAAATCAAATTATGGTAATGTGGAAATGGGACATAACAGATATACGAATAAACATATACAAAACTGACCATTTCCAGATTTATATTAAATTCAAAGGCCTGAACACTGGATTAAAGTTTTTCTTCTCTGATTGGAAATTCTGAACTTAATTGGCTTTGGGGGGGGGTGGGGGAAGGGAGTGTTGCCACACACTTTAGGCACATCACCAAGTGTCTAACTCTCAAAGCAACAACACACGCCAGGACCATATAAAAGTATGCACGTCATCCTTTTTATTTCATAGTCAACAATGTCGTTCCACAGGGTAAAATCAATAAATAATGTTTAATCAATAAGTGTAAAAACCCTCTTTGGCATTGGACGGTATTCTTCTGGTCAAACTAAAAGCTATGTAGGAATAGTTCCTTAAGAAATCATTCTTCACTACAATATAACGGTGCAAGTTGTAATAATTACTAGCGCTCCCTCAAAGTTAAACAAAATCTTTTGACAGATTCTGCAGGTTTGACATAACTGTGGGGGAAAGGTGTCAAAGATGAGACAAAGCCTAGTTTTCCAAAGCATGTGCTCCCTTCTCTAATTCTTCCCAAGAGATAAATAACCCTGTCTTTCTACTCAGAAAAGTCAGAACAGTGTCAGGAATTATTAGAATTATTCTTATTATTCTTTTTAAATGATTTTGTTTCACAGTCAATTTCTTCAAAATTGAAGCTTTCACTTCTAAATAACTTACAGATCAAAAACATTAAATGGTTGTACACTGCTTCAGTAATAAACTGCACATCCTAAAGAGACTAACAAACAAAATTATCCATTATTTTTAAATGCTATGGTTAAGCCAAGATAAATTAGGATTTTTTTTGACATGATTTTTCAAAGAAACATTTTAAATCAGTGCATTCGACATGATTCATAATCCAGTAAAAGCCTTCAAGGCTTTTTTTTTAAACAAACAAACAAACCCAAATCGCAAATCCAGGTTTAAAAAGTAGTATTCAGTGCTGTAAATAAACTGGAATGTTCAGGTGCAGTGCTAAAATGTGGTCTAGCAAGACCCTCCCCGCAACAATAATAATGTAATATGATAGTTCTAGAATCTAAACTAGTATTTGTATACTGCAGATGCAGATGCAGCTGTTCACGATGTATATACACAACATAAAGATCCTCATGTAGGTGTTAAGACAACTTTTTAAAAAGAAACAAACAAAACTAAATTAAAATCAGTTAATGTTTGCCTTCCAATATTCCATTTTTCTCCAAAACAGTTGAAGTTTGTTTTTGTTTTAATTACAATGAAATCAATTTGAAACTTGAAAAGTAATTCAATTACATTTTTTTAAAAGTTGTAGTAACTTAAGTACTCAGGCTTAATTTCATCATTGGATTTTTTTTTTCGTTTTGCTTTTTCCCCAGTGCAAAACCAGTTACGGCAAACGTAAACTGGATTCTTTTAAAGAGCACATGGGCTTACTCAAACATATTTTTCCTATGATGCAAAAGTCATTACATTTACACACATATGCTTAGTATTAAGTAAGAGTGTGGTTCAGTGCTTATCCATGAGTAATTTCTTACAGCAAGTCCAGTTAGAAACAGAAGTCATAGTACACCGATTTCCGAATTTATATCGTCACAAGTCCAGGTATCCATGTGCAAAACCCCGTTTTGTTATACTGTTCTAAAGATATCTGCAGACAGAATTTCCAAGTAGTTCCTTCTACGTGATTTCCACCCCATGCTGTCTTCACAATCTTACTCATACAAACAGCGGTCTGGTAACACTTTGCTGCTGCAGCAGCCAAGAACCCCGTGCATGGCTTGTCCACCTTGTAAAGAGCTTTTTGATGCGAAGATTAGCCAAGGGCAATTTATCTTCATGTGTTGTTCTGAGCAAACATACGGTCCCCTCTTAGGGTGAGGTGTTGGAGCTGATACTGAAGTACGTCTGTGTCGGCTGGTTCCTTGATGTTCATTCTGTCCAGATTGAGGTAGTCTAGGGATTTAGAGTGAGCCCTTTTACCCTTGAAAAGGCAAAGAGGCAAAGGACCGTGAAAAGCCTTGTAGGGTTCATAAGGTAGTGGCTTGGTGCATTTATCCCCTGAGCTGGGCATCCGCCTCCTTCTCCGGCCATTGATAGCCGGGATCTCGTAAGGCTGGTAGTACCTGCTTCTGGCTTTACACACCCGGGAGGAGCGGGAAAGTCCTGAATCGAGCTGTTTGGAACGCAAAGTAGGCACTACCGCTTCGACTTTGTTCTCCTCCCCTACAGTGCACTTCTGAGCTAATTTCAGCAACTCCTCCCCTGTCGTGAAGCCAACCAAATAGTTAGAATCCATGTGGAGGATCTGGTAGCCTGAAACAGTTTGGCGCATCGGCGAACATGGGGTGCTGGAGCAGCGAGGTTTCTCGGACTCGGCCTTGCCGGTGGCACTCACATCAGCAATAGGCAATGGGAGAGTAGCTAGGATAGACCTGGACTCCCCATTAATGTCAACTTCCATTTTAAATATGAATCGGCTAGCCTGGAAATACAAAAACAAAACAAAAAGCAGTTTGATTAGTGTGTTGCAATGCACAGAGCGGCATAATAATAATAATAATAATAATAATAATAATAATAATAATTTTTATTTATACCCCGCCCTCCCCAGCCAAGGCTGGGCTCAGGGCGGCTAACAAGCAATAATAAAAACAAGTTGAATGAATACAACTTAAAAACAAGATTAAAATACAATTAAAATATTGAAACATTAAAATATTAAAATGCAGCCTCATCACAGGAGGAGAAAGGAAAAAGGAAAAAGAAAGCGGGGGAGCCAGGTTGAAAACCCTGGCTCTGGTTGAAGCTAATCTAACTTCCTTAGGGCCCGGGACCACTAGGGTGTTGCTATTTATGGACCTTGAGGCTCTCCGTGGGGCATACCGGGAGAATTTGAGATTTGCTTCTTTGTGGCCGCCATTTCTCAAGTGATCCCAAGTTCCAAAGACTAGGCTAGGGTGGAAAACCTGCAGCTTCATGTTGGTGGGGGAAACCTGGGGGGGGGGGAGGACGGTGAGGGAGAGGGGAAGCCAAAACAGGCAGAGCAATGGAACAAGGCGGGGAGCTGTCTGCAAGCAAACAAGTTTAGACGTCTGGCAAGGAAAAGGGAAACCAGGTGGTGTGGGTAGAGGGAAAAGAGAGCCCCAATGGGCTAAGTGGTAAAAGGAACGTGTGAGGCAAGAGCGATCCATCCCTCCCCTAAGCAAGCGAGGAAGGGGGAGAAAGTGAGAAAGGGGTGGCAGAGAGAGAAAGAAGGGGTGGCCTGCCCTGCCCATTTCCAGCATCCAGTCCCCAAAGGAAAGGAAAAGTTGCCCACCCATGCTTTAGATTTTCATGGGCCAGAGTAAGGCCATGCATTGTAAGAGAGTTGGACTTGGATTCAAGTCCCACTTTTGTCATGAACCTGCCCTGTAGCCTTAAAGACCTTGCTTAGCTCCCAGGTTCTGTTCCCAAAATAGGAACTGTGGCCTGTCTACAATGTGAAGCCAGACACAATAACCACTGCAGAACCCCATGGATATGCAAACATTATATACTGTACACAATAAATAAGATTACAGTGAACACAATTCCCAGGTCTTGCCTGGTACTGAAGCCACACAACAGATCAGCTGAAGGCATTTTGACTAAGCCCAACTTGGACGTCTGAAAGAGAGACTACTAGCAAAATAGTAGATCTTAAGTTTTCGCATGCTCACAGTTCAGAAGCTGAACTGGTGGATGTGAAGGTCAAAATATCACTAAGTTTTTTTTGAAGACATACACACACATTAAAAAGCAGCTACTTTTCCAGAAGGTATCTTGGGCTTCCTCCTCTGTAGACCTCAGTGAGAACAGCTTCCTCTGAAGCTGGTCTGACCTTGTACATCTCCTATTCAAGAACCACTGAAGCAACTGGTGCATGCCAAGTGAAAAGCTACGAAAGTAATCTAACTACAATCATGTACATTTCTCATTACTTTCCGTGGGACTGCTTATTTATGTAAAAAGTCTTTTTCCACCTCTCAGTGAACATTACCTTTTTAACATCTGGTTTAGAGAGGGAAGAAAGTCAGCATGTCCTCACACAAACCTTCCAAAAGTAGATTAAGAGTACGTGATCCATAATCTGTGTTCACTGTGAAATGCTCACAGACAGCTAGCTGCCTGACCCCAAGAGAATCAGCAACCTTGATTGCATCTATCTAGTACTTGACACGACAAAAGCTTCAGGTGAATAGGAAGGCGTCTTTGAAAGTTATTTGCACTAAATCTACTATAGGGATGTCAAATCAAGTGGCAAACAATGATAGAGTCTTCCAAACATTTTTCAGTCATTTAGAAGCTTGCCTTATACACACACCAATCAAAAGAAAATATACTCTGAAAGATCTATATTTGTGACTTCTTTCTCAATCCTACTCACAGTTACTTGGAAACACATTCTGTTGATCTTTCATGGACTCATTTTTACTTTAAGTAAATGTATTTAGGTCTAAGATTCCAAGAAAAGGAAGCAAGATATCAATTTCTAGAACTAAAACCTACAACTTTTATAGCTTTAAGTAAATTTCAAAATGTAGAATTTCATACCAACAAAATACACATTTTAGCAATCTGGTTTATCTTTTTTCAAGCTGTAAAAAGAGGCACATCTCATCTAAACATATGCTCATAAACATTATTATAGAATACGTAATATATTGTCAAAACGGAAAGGGGGAAATCTTGAAAGCGAGTTTCAAATACAGTGGTACCTGCGGTTGTGAACGGGATCCATTCCAGAGGTCTGGCCGCATCCCAAGGAATTCACAACCGGAGGACCGCTTCTGCACATGCGTGTGGCACGTAGAACGCTTCTGCGCATGCACGTATGGCGAAACCCAGGAAAATACAGTGGTACCTCTGGATACGAACAGGATCTGTTCCAGAGCCCCATTCGCATCCTGAAGTAAACGTAACACGCGACTGCACGTCTGTGCGTGCGAGGGTCGCGTTTCGCCACTTCTGCGCATGAGCGTGACGTCATTTTGAGCGTCTGTGCATGTGGCGAAACCTGGAAGTAACACGTTCCGTTACTTCCGGGTCATCGTGGAGCGCAACCTGAAAATACTTAACTTGAAGCTACTTCAACCCAAGGTATGACTACTTCTGGGTTTGCTGCATTCGCATCCCGAAGTTTACATATCCAGATTGATACGTAAGCGGAGGTACGACTGTATTGTTATGGAAGCTGCAAATGTTGTAGTAATAATGCAACTGAATGGACTTTTCAGTGGTGGCCTCCACTTATGGAATATGCTCTCCCCAGGCACCATCACTGCCTGGCTTTAGACCAGGCAAATACACTGTTATTTACCCAAGTCTTCGGCCCTTAAATTGGAGGGTTAACTCATTATATCTATGGCCTCTTGTTGTGCTCATCCTTTTAAGTGGGATGGGTAGAATTCAACATTTATATATGCATATAAATATCTAGACTAAGATTTTAGGTTTTTGTTTTATTGCTGTTGTTATATTTGGTTTTAATATTTCTTGGGGGTTTTTTTCCTATTCAAATGAAATAAATAAATAATGTGACTGGGAACACAGAACATGTGCACAGCATGGATGAAAATAAATCCACTGCAGGTATTGAATAGAAAAAGCCCCTTCCTAGATTTTGAACTGTCTTCCTAATATATTCCAGGAAAACTGGAGCTTGGGTCGTATATACTGAAAATACCTTCCGCTCCTCCCCTCTGTTCCACTGCAATTTCAAATGTCAGCAGAGAATTGTCCATTGATTATAACCATCAATGCCCTGTGTTGGGAGAACAAGGACATAACTGTGCCACTCTCAAGGGCCTTGGCCAGTTTGGGAAGAATTTTTATGGTGTGTGTTTTTTTCTGAGCTGTTTAGGAGCAAGCTGACTCTAGGGTCAAAAGAAACAGGAACCTTTTTGTTTTATACCACAGTTACATGAGAGTAAGCATACTGACTTGAAAGATACACACTTCCTATACAAAAAGTGCTTTCATGAAGGAGACACTATAGAACAGAGATGTCCAACAGGTCGACTGTGATCTACTGGTAGTTCCCCATGGTGGATCTCTGACTCCTACCACGCCCCTTCACCCCACCCTCCATTCTTGTATGATCTCTGGAAGGGAAGACGGAGCTTTCTCTGTGCTGCTGTTTTGATCCACAGTGATCTTTTTGTGAGTGACTTTACCCCTTTGTCCCTTGCCTTTAACCCCCCCCCCCATGGAACTGCCCTCCCAAAAAGCTTTTTTTGTAACCCCTAAAACCCCCAAAATGGAGGTAGATCACTACCAGTTTTTAATTCTGAAAGTAGATTGCAGTCTCTTGAGAGTTGGCCACCCATGCTATAGAAGATTACCCTGAACCTTGGGAAAATGTTAAGACAGAAATAGTTTCCAGATTTTTAAAAATGTAAGCCACAATGCTATAGAAACATTTACCTAGGACTAAGTCCCACTGAACCTAGCAGGAACGACTTCTGAGTAAGTGAGCACAGAACTGCGCTGCATTTCATACAAACCAGGAAGGCCTTTCGGACATTGCTGGACTCCAACTCCCATCAGTCCCAGCTGGAATCATCAGTGGCCAAGAATGATGGGAGCTGGAGTCAAGGAGCACCTAGAAGGACACAGACTCACCGCCCCAATGTAAACTAGAAGGTTAGTAAACTGCACAAAACCTAACATCATTGTTTTGTCCAGGGATAGGGTGAGATGGGGAAACTGAATTCAGTCTAAATTTTGGTAATGCCACACCTCCAGCCCTTTCATAACTGGCCTCCATAGCACTTTCTCAAAATTCTAAATATGCCACTGGTCCAGAATGATTGGCAACCACTGAATTATGTGAATGGCTTACAAAAAAAAGAGTAAGTTAACAGCAGACCTTGATAAGGGTTAGAGAGGCTTTAGCCTCTACATTCCCTGCCCCACAACTACAGTCCCAATATGAACTGTGGGGGCCACAGCTTCTATTAACATTCAAAGAAAAGCTTCCATTAGTACAGTTTAATACAAATAGGTGGTGCAAAGGGACCAATCTGGGCCAGGTATACAAGGGGGAGAAAAATATTAAAGCCCCCCCTTACTGCACCAGGGTCTTGATCTGGATCACACATGCATATACAGGCACACACACTTGCTTTTAAAAAAGCAATTATGTGAATGGTGTCTTGTCCAGTTTGGCCTTAGACTGACTCCAACTACATTCATCCTAAAATAGTTTCCTCGTGTCAGTCTGATGAGCTAGCAGCCCATGAGATGAATGCAAGAAAAGGCATCTCTGGAAACAATGGTATCATAAGCATTTTACATCACAATGGAGATTCAGTTTCTGACTATAATGGCAAAACTAAGAACCTTGAGGAATGGTACTGAAACATTCTCAAGATCACAACACAGATTAGGTATGCTTTTACACACACACACACACACACACACACACACACACACACACACACACAAAAATATATTGCTACTAAATAAGAGTGACTGAAGTTGTGTTAGGTTACTACTGAAGGGCAAAGAAAGATTGCAGAATATACTGGTCGACTGTAGGTACAAAATTAGAGGTTAACATTTATTTCCAACGGTCAATCTGAAAGTGAAAGGTAGTAAACTAACCAGATGTTTAATCTCTATTCCAGTTACAACTCAACACCTCAAGAGGCTTGAAGTCCTCTGAAAGGCAAGTACAAATAAATGCTGAAAATGAGCACATATTCCATAACGCTAAACACACCCATAAAATATTCAAATCTATACTGCATGTGCTTTCACATCCACAGGATTTAGATTAATCGAGAAAGCTGTAGTCTAAAAATCACCTGATATCTTAATGAGGCAGGATTCTCAATATAATGCATCTGCACTTTCAAATGACAAATCAGTCATTTTACTGATTTTATTCCTGGACTCCTAAATATGATTTCATATGATGCTATTTTTCTCTTAATTTTTTTTGGTTCAATTGTTGTGTTTTTAACATTTTTATTGTAAGGTGCCTTAAATGGAGGGATAAAAATAAATACCCTGAGTACAGATAAAGGCAACGGTGCCTAGCCAGTGTGGTGTAGTGGTTAAGAGCGGTAGTCATGTAATCTGGGGAACCGGGTTCGCGTCTCCGCTCCTCCACATGCAGCTGCTGGGTGACCTTGGGCCAGTCACACTTCTTTGAAGTCTCTCAGCCCCACTCACCTCACAGAGTGTTTGTTGTGGGGGAGGAAGGGAAAGGAGATTGTTAGCCGCTTTGAGACTCCTGAAGGGGAGTGAAAGGCGGGATATCAAATCCAAACTCTTCTTCTTCTTCTTCTAGCAAGATCAACTTGGCTCACTTTCTGCACCAGAATTATGTTCTCATTCAGAGCAACAGTTCTTCAGACTTCTTACTAAGTCCCGACTTACTCTGTGCTGTATCCAACAAGGTCATCCCATCAGCACAAGGACTTTCATTTGTGCAACTGAACATCCCTTCCCTCTGCCTCCCCCTGTGGGATGGGGGTGGGTGGGGGAAGGAAATGATGTTGTGTGAGCAGAAGTCATTCATGGAAGCATGGCAATTTCATGGCATTGCCCTCTGTGCCCCATGCTGCATGCAAAAGCATACCCATGCAAACATCCCACATGCCCAGTCACATTTAAACTTCCAGTGTTAGAAACTAAGATATATAAGCTAGGTGCCAAATGGCTCCTTCAACCAGGGTTACAGCCGCCAAAACTGAATGCCTATTTTCTGTTTTGGGGCCAGATGGCTTGGAAGTCATATTTTTCCATACGACTTTTTGGTTCCTGAAATTCATTCTGATTGTTCAGATAAAATATGGTGGATAGAATTCTCCAGGATGTGTTGCTAGTGTGTGAAAACAGTCAAGATTCAAGGATCCCCAGGCACACACCTCCAGATGGTGGAGAAGTCAGGCACCATTCTGGTGCCTGGGCATCTTCACTAGGTTGCAAGTGTCTGATAGCCAAGAGCAAAATGCACCCAGCGCCTAGTGAATTTCTAATGCTGAACATAGCTGCCATGAGTGCTGATCCACACACATATAGCGTTGGCATGACGGCAGAACACCTGTCCAGTCTGTGGGTCACTGACATGCCAATATTACACATCCATGTGCCACCCATAGTGTGTTACATATGACAGGAAACATGTAGAACACCTGCACTTCCCCCATGGCTTGTGTCACAGAAGATGCATTCTGTTAAAAGTCTTTCATGGAAGCCTGACTGCAGGCATCCAGAAAAGCCAATTTGTCAACTTAAGTTACTTGTATTGAGACAGGATTTTAATTTACCTGTTCAGAAGCTGTTTACCTCTTAATTCTGTTGTTTATGGTGACTGTTACCTGCTGCAATTTTCTCCTACATTTCAGTGATGTTTTAAGACTGCAACTTTTGCTTTCAATCGGGCCTTGAGCATGGTTCCCAACAATGGAAAGGTGTGATATGGCTATGGGTATTAGGGAATTTTTTTACAGCACTACTGCTATAGAACTCCCACCCATACTGACAAGCTTTTGTAATATTTGCTCATTTTCTCCTGCTTTACTGTACAAATAATACTGGAAGGACACTTGCTTTCCATGTGTTGGATGTGTGAGACGTTATTATACAGAGATCTTTGGTATTTGGCATGACAGCTGACACTAAGAGTGTGGTTGTGTGCTTTCAGTTCTACATGTATTGCACATGCAGGTGGCATTTGTGTACAATGTATGTATGCGACATATCTAATAGACAGACAGGATGATGCACACACAGAATAATGCACACACATACACAGAGAAACACTTGTGAGCACAGAGATGTGTATAAACAAAGAGAACTCCATGTTGGCAGGTGACTGAGGAAGTGTTGGGGATGGGGGAGAAGACAGATTATTGATAACCTTGTTCTCACCTTGGCCCTATTCACTACAGACAAATAGCTTTTTGTTGCTCTCCTGTAGCCCATACAACTGAAAACAACTTTCTTGACTACGAGCTCTCTCCCAAGACATTGAAAAGGAAGCGTCAGCCAGGACAAGAAATGGGCTGGGATTTCACATGCCATCAACTGCTCCAGAAGCTTCCAGGACACACAACATACATATCTATCCATGAATCTAGGGCAGTCATGTTTTGGCTTTGAAAGGGATAGCAGTCACTGAAGTCCCCAAAAACTGTTGCATGGGCAGTCAGTTTTCTGTTACTGTCCATCTCCTTAGAGCAGAATCCCTGATAATGTAACATTCCATGGAACACAGTGTGAAAGCCAATGATGTTAAGAACAGGAAGGTAGTCAGCACCACTGGTCCACAGTTCTATCAAGAAGCACAGTGACCTGTGAACGACCCAAGACTGTCAGACATGAGGATGTGGTTGAAAACATCATGGAATTCCTTGTTTACATACTCTCAAGTGATGATGGAATTATCTCCTCTAAATACTGCAACTTGTCCATACTGTCATAAGTAAAGCACAGATCTCTTGGGCCTATATAAGATATCAATACTGGTGAGAAAAGCAACAGAAACATTTTCCCTCATTGTATTTGCCATGAAAAATATACATGGAATAATTATGTTTCTCACACAGGTGATTATTTAAACTGGTTCATTGTGAAAAACGAGATCATTTTAGCCAGCCTTAGTCCCTCGCCACTACTATCCCTAAGCAACAGATGTTTCCTAATGCTTGCAGCGTGCAGTTACATTCAAACCCAATGACTGAAAGCTTTTTACGTCATGCATGCGCATGCTTGCGTTTTGTGGGATTTGCCAAGCAGAACCACTTGCCTGTATTTGATTAGACAGTTCTGCATGGATCTGTGTACACAGGATATATCATTCCGGCTGCATTAAGCACCCCGGACACAAACTCTGGCACATATAACAAAAGACTATAAATAGCTTTTTCAAATCAGACCTGCAGCATAACAACTCTGGCTGTTTCTTTTAACTGCGATAGTTTTTCACAACTGGGGCTTGCAGTATTTCTTTTGATGAAATGCACACTTAACCACCATAATCACACAGATTAAACCTCTTGAGTCATTTAGCACCCGTGCATTAAAACTCCACAGAGGGGCTTCCAAGATGGCACCAGCTAGCCCCACTCCATAGATGCAGACTTCCACAATCAGTGTCATTCTGAAGCAGGGTCTGGGTGTGGGGTGTGCATATGGGTGTTATATGCGCAGGGCTCCCTTCACTGAGATAGGAACACTCACCCATTAACACAGTAGATTCATATAGTGGACAATAACCAGAAAAGGCGGGAGAGAAGACCTACAGCATGGCTTTTTCTGCAGCACCCTGATTATGGAACTCCCTTTCTAGTGAATCTCAAAATGTTTTAATTCACCCAGGCATTGAGTACCTGAAGTTTTTAGCAGCCTTTGAGGTTGCTGGTTTGCGTTTTAGTTTGTGTATTATTTAGGGACGCGGGTGGCACTGTGGATAAAACCTCAGCGCCTAGGACTTGCCGATCGCATGGTCGGCGGTTCGAATCCCCGCAGCAGGGTGCGCTCCTGTCTTTTGGTCCCAGCACCTGCCAACCTAGCAGTTCGAAAGCACCTCCGGGTGCAAGTAGATAAATAGGGACCGCTTACCAGCGGGAAGGTAAACGGCGTTCCGTGTGCTGCGCTGGCTCGCCAGATGCAGCTTTGTCACGCTGGCCACATGACCCGGAAGTGTCTGCGGACAGCGCTGGCTCCCAGCCTATAGAGTGAGATGAGCGCACTACCCTAGAGTCTGTCAAGACTGGCCCGTACGGGCAGGGGTACCTTTACCTTTAGTATTATTTAACTTAACGTTGTATGGCTGCCCTGGGCTCCTTCTGGAGGAAGGCTGGGATAAAAACCCAGTAAATATACAACAGTGGAGCCCTATATCCCCCTCATCGGGTCACCTCTGGATTGGTGCCAGTGTCTAGTATGAAAGGTCAGCCAGCATGTACTCAGAAGCCCCTTCACACATTAGTTACCAGAAGAGGACTAATGCAACTTGCAAATCAAATTGTCTTTGTACACGGATGACCATCTGTCATGGATGATTTAGCCGAGTTTCCTGCATTGCAGGGGGTTAGACTAAATGACCCTTCTATGATTCTGTGATAAAACTTTTGCTTCATGGGTGCTCCAAAAACGTGCACAAGTGTATTGTAAATGAGATAGTGAAGATGACACAATACACTACACTCCCCATAAACATCATAAACACAATGCTCAAGGCAGTCTTTGGATTTTGCTAGTTGTATACAGAGCTTCTGGGCCTAAAGAGAACTCAGGATTTTTGCATCCAAGTGGGTTATGATTTGAGATGCAAAATTTCTGGAAACTTTGTAGCTGTGGGGAAATGAACTTTTTTTGGGAGGGGGGATGAAAAGATGCAATATTCCCTTTTTAAAAAGCACCCTTTATATATTGAAAGTCATTTTTTTACTTTGGGAACATAAAATGTATTATGCATAACTCAGTTTACCACGTAATTATCATGTCTGATATATTAGCAGTACAGTTTATTTAGACAATAATTACAAATTGAATTTGTTTTTTAAAGTTTTTGTTAGAAATGTAACTACAAGCTACTGCCAAACTGTAAGGAACCTAACATCTCTTTGGTTTTGCCTGTTTATGAGGAACAGGCAAAAACAGAAACCATCAGCATCCAAACACAACCAAAACAAATTATTATTTATAGTAAAATTATTTTATCACCTCTAGTTCTCCACCGTGTCAAGCAGACATAAACCATCCATTTCCATATAAAGAGCTGAGAAAAAGGGGATGGAGGACAAAACGAATTGAGTACTATATGAAATTTAATCAGTCTCTTTTTCTAAGCTATCACTATCAGTTCTCTTTCTTCTTATTTGTTATTGTATTAATCAGGGGCTTCCAACAATTGAAGATTTGCCCCAGATTGAAACATGCTTCTACTCTTTCAACATGTCAATTTATTTATTGATTTGGTGCATTTTCAAGCATAGGCCAGTTTATTTTACATGCTGCAAAAAATGGAGGGATCTGAAGTAGGTAATAAACATGAAGACTCAGAGTCTGTGTTGTGCAAAGGCCTTGTCTCTCCGTTGCAGGAGGAATATTGCTTGGCAGAATCCCAGACTCCTTGACCAAACACCTGAAGATGTTCTGTGCTCTGCAACATTTCAAAGCACCTTTCCGAGGCCAAGCCCCAGGTGTACTGCCTGTTTTGTAATCCAGTCAAATGAGGAAGCTATCATCACTTAACATTCTGCCTTTAAATCTTGGATCCAAAGGATCTGTAGCAGCATGAATTGAGTTGCAACAAAATTATTTTGCTCTGTACTTTCTGCCACTCCCAGTACTTTTGAGGCCTAGTCAGAAGGAAAGAAAATGATCCACTATGCCAGCAAGTCCACAAGCAAATAAGATACTGGATCTTTCTCCCCTCTGCTGTGACAATGGCTGTGCCCTTCAAGAGGCAGAAATGCATCTTCATTTTGCATTTGAGAGTTGAACTCTCAAAGTACAACTCAGGACTTGCCTGTTCTTAGTATACTGGAATTTTAAGGATATGATACTGTACACAGTATTACATAAGTCTTCCGGTTACACAGTTTTAGAATTCTTTTTTGGGGAGAGTACTAAATATATTAAAAGTTGTTATGAAATATTTTATATTTATTTTATAAATATAAATATATAAATATAAATTTATATATTTAAGAGTTATATTTAATAAGTCTTTTTTCAGAAAAAAACAAAGCAAAACAAAAGGCTTTTGGGGAGGGGATCAGTTTTCCCATGGATTTTCCCAGGCCTTCACACTTCTAGTCGTGTTGTAGGTATACATTACTGATAATGCATTAGAACAGAGGTTTCTGGAATTTCAAAATATGCATAAATACGGGTAGCTTAAGGTGGCAGCAAAGGGGACCTTTGCTAGAAATATATAATAGTTTTGTAATCTGAAAATGTTTTGTACTTGGGCAACCACCATGGCTTATCATTGCTGTTGAATCAAGGTGTTAACCTTTAACTTCCTTTAAAGCTACAACCTCTCTCTTGCCATGCGTGGCTCCTGGTCGCCAACATGAAGGCGCTTCTGCAGAATAGAGATGCAGTGAAAATGGTATGCAACAGTGAAGATCAGACTCCATGAGAACGGGGTCAGAAAGATTCCAGTCTGTCATGCAGAGGAATCCTGGCTGCCAAGAGCTCTCCATAGTGCTACTTCCTTTTATGGACAATGAGTCAAAGCAGCAGCACCAAGGAGAGTCATTGAAGCACGCTCAGAGAGAGGGAGACAGCACACAAACTACGCTTCAGCACTATTCCTTGGCACAGCTTCAGTACTCTAGCTCAGCAATGACAGAGATGCATTTCAGCAGACTGAGAGGCAGAGGCTGCACAGCAGCAGGCAACTAATTTCGGTCACCTTATTCGCCGAAATTAAACTTGCAGAAGAACAGGCAGTGGGGCGGCACCTGCTTTGTTTTAACGCTTTGCCATTTCTTTCTGCAAGACCTTGGGAAACACAAAGAGTGTGGTGTAGCTAAACAATGTTGCTACCTACAAAGGCCTGCCATTGTGTAGAAATGTTTGGCATTTTCTTGCAATGGAAAAAAATAGTACATGGCGCGCGCCCCCCTTGCAAAGCACAGAGAGCAGCGCAAGATCAAAGACCCTCATGCCACACTGAAATAAACAAACACACATGGATTGCACCTATAAGTCTGGACTTCATATTGTATGTAGCATATATTGCACAACCTAGACAACATCTTACTGCATATACAATTGCAAAATACTGTGCCCATCTAAGTACAACAGCCTTAAGAGAGGCCACACAATACTACATAACTATTGGCATACTCTAGCAGTTTTTTTTTAAAAATCCTGCTATCCAGAAGCTAGAGAAGAGAGTGTGTGTTCTAAAGCCTGGCACATGTGTTGCAAGGCTGACATTTCTGAGCACATGCCGTATAAAAAAAACCATATGCACATGATTTATGCTCAGTCCGTAGAGACACACTTAACATAATGTATATAACCTACACAACGTGGAATAGTTTTTTTCAGACCGGCACTTGAGGAAAAAACAACACACACACACTTTGTGAATGCAAATGTATTATCTACTTATGGGCGCACACAAAGCACCATTGGAAACAATATTCCTGAAAGCACGAAGGCATTTTGCCTTTCAGACTTGGGCTACATCGCGCCAAGGAAGCGGACCGCCAGAATCCCGCGGCGTGTAACGAAGGGAGACAAACGTACACACAACCCAAATGTTTACAAGCGCGCGCGCGCCCGCAGATACACACACAGGCGGTGCGCTGCACCTCGGTCGCCGGGCGCGCGCGCCTCCTCGGCCGCTAGACCTCCTCGCCTCGCGGGCACGGCTCTCGGCGGAGCCTCACCCAGCCCTTCGTTTCTCCCCGGCTCTGCTCACGGGGCTCTTCCCAGGTGCAAAGGGCGCGCCTTCTTGGCGCATCCGCAGCCGCCGCCGGCCTCTCCTCAGCCCAGCCCACCCCGACCTTACTCTCCTTGCCGCAGCGGCGGCGGCGCCCCCTCGCTTGCTCGCCTACCTGCCTTCCAGGGTGCCGGGGCCTGAGGGGCCGCGTCCCGGCCGCCGGCGACGCTGCGACGGCGAGCGAGCCAGAGAGGAGAGGCCGGCCGCCCCGCCCCGCACTCTTATTCCGCGGGCCCGGGGCGGGGATTGTGTGTCTGGCGAGGCGGAGGAGCCACTCCAGCGCCTGCCTCCCCGTCCGCCTGTTCGCAGCTTCTGGCCCGCCCACCGCCGCCGCCGCCTCGCTCGCCTTCCTGCCTTCCTTCCGTCCTTCCTGGAGAGACGGACTCCGGCCTGCAGGCGGCGCAGGGATTGGCGAGTCCTTGAACCTTCTCAGGCTCGCGGGGGCCTTGGATGGAGCCGCCCTGCGAGGCGGCAGTTTCGGGGTCCCTGCGCGCGCCTTTGCGCTCGAGCCACCTGATGGAGCAGGTGGCGACGTCCCCAAGGGAGAAAGGGCAAGTCTTGGGGCGCCTTAAAATAGGGGCGTGGTCAGGATTTATGTAAAGGGAGGGAGGACACGCGCCTGGTCCTCCTCCTCCTCTGCATGGCTCTGCCTAACTGCAGATTCGGGATGAAAGGGCTCCACCTTAAAATACTTCCGTTGGACCCCAAGGACTCAGAAAAAAGGCTGCCCCAAATCTTCAGTCATTCGAAAACTAGGAAGTTTAATAATAATAATAATAATAATAATAATAATAATAATAATAATAATAATAATAATAATAATAATAATAATAATAATATAACATCGGGGAGTTCCTTTCATGTGGTAAATGAGTCTTGCAAAACTACAA
The DNA here is from genome assembly GCF_964188305.1 of Podarcis bocagei. Taxonomy (NCBI): domain Eukaryota; kingdom Metazoa; phylum Chordata; class Lepidosauria; order Squamata; family Lacertidae; genus Podarcis; species Podarcis bocagei. The sequence goes on from NC_138136.1 coordinate 25,555,788, forward strand.
AGAACACACCTGTTTTCATCTTTTTTGAAAAAGGAAAAAAAACAGTGCTAAAACAAGTTTTCTTGCGTTTGCTGAAAACCTTTTCGGCACTTCCTTCTCAAATTCCTTTTTCCAATGCAGTTTTCTTGTGCATATTCAGTAAGCATAGCCCATTCCTATTTTTAAATATTTGTATTTTTATTTACTTGATAGTTGGGGGGCTCTGGCTAGACTCTGTAACTTAAAAGACTAGCAGGTTGGCAGCGTGAGCCTGGCCATTCGTTCCTGGAAGTAAACCACACTATTTCTGTGTGTTGCAGCCTTATTGCAGTGTAACTTTTTCCTTTAGCCTGCGAAAACTTAAGTAACAGTAAAGGCCTCAAGTTGCCAGAAAGATTCCCATCAGGTTCTTTTTTATGTACCTCGGCTAAATGCTATGCCAGGGGCGTTGCTAAGTACGTAATCAGGATTGGGAGCGGGGATGACAGTTTAGAGATGTGAATGCACATATGCAGCAGGGCAGCACATCCATGTGGCAGACTGAGGCACATGGGTGCCCCACTCATCCCTATCGCAAGAGAAGTGGTCTGAGGTGATCTTGCAGGAAACGGCAGCTGTGCAACCCTGGTAAGTGAGGCTTCAGGACAGGGCGGCAGTGGCAGTTCCCATTTTGCCTCAGGTAGCAAAACAAGATGAGCCACCCCTGCTGTGTAGGGATGCCTCTGGCACATTCAGATGGGAGGTGGCTGCAGTCTCACAAGCATTGTGCATTACAATAGACCCAGGGGCTCTATATGCTAAATTTATTGGGGTGGGAACAATACAGTAGCATAGGAAGCTTTCTCAGACCATTGATTCATTTAGATCAGGGGCCAGCAAACCTTGTGGGGGGCCGGACTATATTTTGAAGGGGGGGGGGAGAACGAATTCCTATGGCCCACAAATAACCCAGAGGTGCATTTTAAATAAAAGCACACATTCTACTCATGTAAAAGCACACAGATTCCCGGACCGTCTGCGGACCGGATTTAGAAGGCAATTGGGCTGGATCTGGCTCCCGGGCCTTAGTCTGCCTACCCATGATCTAGATCAGTGTTTCCCAAACTTTTTTGGGCAACGGCACACCTGTTTACTGAAAAAAAATCTCGCGGCACACCACCATTAAAGCCCCGCCCCGTGACGTCAGCGCGCAGCGTCACGCCGGGAGGGACGCACGAAAGTGAAAGTTTTTTCCCTCCCCCCTCAGTCCCTCGCTCGGAATTCAGCTCGTTTGGGGCATCGCTCCGGCTGCTCCCTCTCCCGCCGCGCAGGAGCGATGCCTCTCTCTGGCTCTCCCTCCGCGCAGGCTGAGGGAGGGAGGAGGTGCGCGTGTGACCCGTCTCTGCTGGGAGACCAAACCCAGCGAGGCAGAGTCGCGCGGAGGCGCCCAGGCAGCGCTGCCGGCTGCGAGGAGGAGCGCCAGGCAGCAGCAGGCTTCTCCTCGCCGCCGCCGCCCCGCCTCTCGCCGCCCGACTCGCCCGCCTCCCTCCAGGCATCTCGCGGCACACCAGCCAATGTCTCACGGCACACTCGTGTGCCGCGGAACACCGGTTGGGAAACACTGATCTAGATCAACATTTTTTACAGACTGGCAGATGCTCTCCATGAGTCAATACTACCTTGAAATGCAGGTGACGGAACCTGAGATCTTCTACATGCAAAGCAGATGTTATGGCCTTTACCACAAGGAGATCCGGGGGGCTGCTGCAAAATAGCTTTGCCTTGGGTTACCCCCCCCCCATTGCTAACAACTCTCTTGCTGACATGGCTGAACTCTGCAGGAAGTTGTCTTCACAAAATAAAAGGGCATTCTGCCTCAAACATCTGGAATTAAGGGAGCGGCTTTCAGAGGAGATGCACAGCTTTATTTATTACATCTGCAAACCACCTTTCTTTGAAGGACCTCAAGCCAGTATGCATGACTCCTCATTTTTATTCTCAAAACAAACTTGTGAGGTCAGAAGTAAAGACAGAGTCAGCCAGTGAGATTCAAGGGTGAGTGTGGACTTCAGTCATGCTTCAGCACCCTTCAAGATACTAGTCATTCAACTTAAGACGGTTACGATATGGCAGTACCCCTTTTCCTATTATTTCTCCACTTTTGCTTTTGCAAGGGGCTCCTATGACACTGTCAGCAGGTGGTATCAGACAGGCCCTTCCAACTCACTTTTTTTCAGCCACACTCATTTACGTATCTGCATATTTGGTGGCAGTGGCGTGTGTGTGTACTATTGCAGTCTATTGACAAAAATAAGGAAGTGGTATATTTCAGCATTTCCCCTTTTTTCTTTAAATTTAATTTTGTTTTTTTAAAACAGGAAAACACATTGCAATATCCAGTTGCTGCACCCTAATAGCCATTTGCCATTTGCTATTCCATGTGTGCTTAGATTTATGCCTACCTTCGTCTTTTTAAAGAGACGACTTATGCACCACCGTTACCTCTTTAAGAATTATGTTGCGTTCAGGTACTTTGTGCATTAGCATGCTAAGTCTAATTCACTCCTTAGCCTTGGCCTGATTTGAAGAAAAATAGGTCATGCTAAACTAAGAATAAGGATTAACATTAGGGAACTATGTTACCGTTTACACTATCATCATGCCTACGGCAACTCTTGGCAATGAACAAGGACCTGCACATTTAAAAGTATTGCTTTTCATTGCTGGGGTATTGAAAACTGGCAGCTATGAACCTTATAATTCCTATATAGGAATTTAGAAATACTTGCAATGCTGTATTGTAACCTTGTTTACCTAAAGAATCCTTAGCAAATTCATTCTGCTTTATTTTAAAAATTAGCTGATAGCAGAAAGAAGTTTCTAGAGGAGCAGTTCTTGTTTGCTACAGCAAAAACACTATTGTGGCATCTTTAAGACTTAACAAATTTATTATGGGGTTGGTTTTTGTGGACCCGTTCATCAGTTGCTTCAAGTACAATCCTAAATTGGCAGGCACACACATGCACGCACGCTCTCATACTGAGAAATAATCTACCATAGGGCTAATCTAGAAGGAAAAAAATAACAGAACACCACTTCTTATTGCCTATCACTCCTAGGTGAAACCACTCAAACGTGTCATTAATGATCTACAGCCCACACCATACAATGCTGCTTACCTGCAGTGTGCCCTGGGGGGTTATTTCTAACAGAAAAGGCCCCCAAACTAAAATAGCTACTCTTCAGCATTAATGGGTCACATAGCAGGAAGACAGGGAGCAGGCCTTGCAACAAATCCAGATACAAACTTTGTTCCCATATCTCATGAAAGTCCTGTGTATGTAACAGTTGTATTAGCAGGCAGAGATTTAACATGCTAGGGGATACTGAGCCAGGTGAATTTTTGCTTGTTACACATCTTACAAAAAAGCCCCTGGATTTAATAGTGCTATCAGTCAGGATAACCTGTTTTGCTGTTTACAATTGGGCAGTAATTTCCACACACACACACCCATGAACAATGTACGTAGCACCATCCTGAATTAGCAAAGCTGTATTTAGACATTTATATGTCCTGTGTAGGGTTATCTACCCCCCCCCCCCTTTTATGAGTCTCAGTGTTCTCTACTTGAAATGTGACTACGGAGATACAAATGTGATGTAGTTTTATTTAGTAAATATTTCCATATGCAACACTCACCAGTGGGCATCAGACCCTACTTTTCCTCCTGTCTTCATGCATGAAGTGTTCAGCTGTATAGCAGGCAGAAGTTCAACATGCTGGACATTATACCTGTTGAATTTTTGCTTGTCACATGGTGGTAATTCAGAGACTAAAAACATAAGCTACCTGCCTGTACACCTGACCAAGTTTTTTAAAAAAACAACAGTGATATTGCATTGGGGTGATTGCTGCCTTTCCCTAGTGGCAGAATGGTCAGTCTGAAACCAACTCCCACCTTGTGGTAAAGGTAGAAAGTGCAACATAAAGAGTATTTTGGCCTCTGCAATATTGAAGAAGCAATACGACTACATTCCAGGGTTCAAAGGCTTCTCCAGTTACCCATTTATTCCATTTGCCACTGATTGCATGAAAGGTTGTATCCTAATATAAAAAAATAGCGCTGAATGTGTGGGGCGTTATATGCTCTTTATGAGCAGTGAATTACATAGGCATGGTTTTGATATGTGGATTCTGTCAAATGGAAGATGAAGATTTAGATTTTTGTTTAACAATTATAGCTCTACCTGTGCAAATCTGAGCAAGTCAAGAGAACAGACAGCATAAAACAGCTTACTTAAAAAAAATTGTTTAGCAGAAACCTAAAAAAAGATAGTGAGCTCATTTTACCCTAACATAGAAACTAATCAAAATCAGTGTGCGCACTTTAAAGATACATTGCCACAAAGGAAATAGGACAACACAAACACTATTATGCAATGCAGGGAGAATAATTAATTTTATAATGGAATGATTTTAGAATGTTGTATTATTTTATTGTTGTTAGCCGCCCTGAGCCCGAACCAGTATGTTTCCATCTTCCTTATAATACATATTAGTAATAACAACAACGAATGAAACCGCCATGGAGACTGAACACCTGAACACCTTTGCCACTGGATACTGAGACACAATTTTCCAAGGAAGTTTTCACCCTTATTTTAACTAGTAATCTGCATTTTCCTTACCACCATATAATACAAACAGTGCAAGTGCAGCATGGTGTAAGGTTGGCATAGAGCATTAATGGTTGTTGCAGTACTGCAGCAAGGTAGTGAATGAATGGTTGCTGTGTGAAATGGTAGTAATTAAAATGTACATCTTTCTCTGAGAAAAGTTCCACTTGGTCTGGACCATCTCACTGATACTAGGAGCTATACAGTGGGGAGAAAAAGAGACCATAGGCTACTTGATTTCAATCAGCTGGTGAAGAAATTCAGATACTGAATTATTTTGACTAAAATATGCTACCAAAAATGTCATGCGCGCGCGCACACACACACACACACACACACACATATAAATGTCTTAGACTTTTGTATTTCAAAATAGCCAGAGAACGATTTAGAGATATATGCAACGCATAAAACATCTGGCAATAGAAGGAAAAGGAAAAGGGGGGAAAAGAAAAGAAATATTCGAACATATGCACTGAAGGCCTTAGCTTTCTCCAAATAATTTAGATGGAAAGTTTCCCAAAACTAAAAAGGCAGGAAAAACATGAACATGTTTCAGTGGGTGTGAAAGCAAGGAGGGAATGGGAGATGAGTGGGAAAAGGCTTCTTCCAGCACTTTGGGTCACTAGAATTTTAAGCCTATAAGAGAAACATCTCAAAACCCACAGAAGGAAAAAGTACAGGAGGTCGGTCAGAATCTGTGAACAAGAAGTGGTTCAGAATCATTAGAAGCATAGCCTGTATCAAATGAAACATATTTTCCAACATAAGTTTTTTTGGGGGGACCTTGTTATTTGTGCATGAGGAAACCACTTTGGTTAGTTTGTTACCATTATAAGTGAACAAGCAAAACAGACATGTACATTAACTTAACACACATGCATTGACACATACACTTTACCTGTACTGATGTTAGTGGAAAAGTAAGGTATTCTACATATCCCTTAGTAACCATATCAAGGGCTATTTCTAGAGTATTGCCTTTGTGGAGTACTGCTCAAATGCTAAACCATACTGACCATTTCTTTGAGTAAATGCTTTTTTTTGGGGGGGGGGGGACATCTGGGCTCCTACTATCAGTATAACAGCTACAGATGAAATATAGCCAGACATGTAAATTGCAGGTTTGTTTACCTATCACTACTTTTCTTTGTTAGTGTGCTTTTGCAGTTACACCCATCTGTGTAAATGAATGCAGCACAATTAAAATATATACATATAACAATCACCTTTTTTTTTGCAGCAGTGATTGCAAGCTTTAAGTACATTTTATGGGCCCTTTCTTACAAAAAATAATAAAGAAAAAAGAGTAAATCAGCATTGATCTTAGAATTAGTATTTTGGACACAAAACCACATCAGTGGCGCTTATAAAAAGTCCTTGCTAGTAATAAAGGTAAAGGGGCCCCTGACAATTAGGTCCAGTTGCAGATGACTCTGGGGTTGTGGCACTCATCTCGCTTTACTGGCCAAGGGAGCAGGCGTACAGCTTCCGGGTCATGTGGCCAGCATGACTAAGCTGCTTCTGGTGAACCAGAGCAGTGCACGGAAACGCTGTTTACCTTCCCGCCGGAGTGGTCCCTATTTATATACTTGCACTTTGATGTGCTTTCGAACCGCTAGTTTGGCAGGAGCAGGGACCAAGCAACGGGAGCTCACTCACAGGGATTCGAACCGCCGGCCTTCTGATCGGCAAGCCCTAGGCTCTGGTTTAATTCACAGTGCCACCTGCATCCCTACCTGATGAATTTTTCTTCAACAGGGTGTTCCATAGACAAGGGGCCACCACTGAGGTCATTTCTCAGCATCTGGCAGGGGCAATCAGAAGAGGGCTTCCCTCAAGGATCTCAAAGCATGGCCAGGAACATACATGAAGAGGTGATTCTTCAAATACTGAGGCCCCAAGCCATGAAGGACTTTAAATGCCAAAGCCAGCACTTTGAATTGGGCTAGGAAATGTACTGGAAGCTAGAGAAGGTGATAAGAGTACTGGCATAATATGCTTGCATCAACATTCCCAGTCAGTAGCCTTTGCTGCCATATTCAGTACTTTTCCAGACATTTTCAAAGCTCAGTGTGCAACACGTTATTGGGTGAAATTCAGTACTGTACAAGTGGAGTTCTTCTTCCTCACCTCCCTCCTGTAGTCTTCACGCCTCCCTTCAAATCTCCCAAGTTTTCCAAATCTCTGAAATAGATCTTTTGGGGTTACAGAGTAGGGTTGGGGTAAAGCGGGCGTGTGGAGAAGAAAGTGCAAGTGGAAATCCATTCTGCTTACACATGGACACCACTGGATACAACCAATCATAGCAATCTAACAGGTGGTCACGCGGGCACAGAACACAAGGACATTTCCAACTCACCTTTCTCATGCAAAATATTAATGTGTCAGGCCTAAGTGTTTTCCAATATAAAGTGGTGCATGTCTACCGCAATTTATTTTAAACACTTGTAGTTTATTAGAATGGAAAAGTAAAGTGAGAGTTAAGAATTTATTATAGAATACACAGAACAGACACTATCTGTTGCTATTGACTCTTTTATTTAAGAGCAGATCAAAAATATGCCAAAGCTTTGGTTGTCTGGAATGATACGCACACTTAAATTATAACATTTTCTTATAGAAAAACAGTAAACATAACTTATACATTCAGAGGTGAGCAAGACAAACATTGTCCATATTATAAACTTACATTATAGATAATGAAATGTTTGCAATGAGAAGTTAAGAATCTATTGTATATTTGGTATCTTAAACCATACTTAAGAATTTATCATATGACCTCATATGAAATATGCACAGCAATGCAATGGCAAGCATAATTAGCAAATCCACTCTCATGGACAATTGCCAGGATGAGAATCAGCCTTTTTAAAAAACACAGAAAACAACAACAATTATATTTGAAGGTAGGTCTCCTGGTATTTAACAGGAAAATATTGCTGTTGATGAGAATCACATTAATATTAATCCCTGGGTTGGACTCAGATTAATTAACAGAGTACACTCACTGAGAGATATAGAACAAGTTAGTTAAGCCTCATTGATTTCAGTGGGTCCAAACTGACTAAGCCTGGACCCAATCCATTATATTTTATAATGAAAATAAAAGGCATTCAATTAATCATGTCACAAAGGAAATCTTAGGACAATTGACAAACCTGAATATGTTTTGAAAGAACACCCAGATTTCTCAAGATTTTCATAGCACTAATAAAATCTTCAGCTGTCTTTAACTAACAGCAGAGATGAGAAGGACAATGATGGGAACATTAGCTGTATTGGTTTATGTTCAAGTGTTCAGTGCTGAAACAGTAATTATGTAGATTTGGTAATGTTACAATTTCTTTTAATTTCAAAACTTGACAATATAATCTGCACATATAGAAAGTTCCCAGCATGGAATATTAACAGACCAGCTGTTTCAGCTTTGATGAAGCCCTGTAATCCACACGTGAACCATGCTTTAAGCAGTATTCTGCAGAAATCTCTTGAAGAAAGTCATCTTTGCAACAAAATAGAAGAGCATTTAGGAAAAGTGTAAACAGGAAATTACTTTTAGGAGAGGAGCTCATAAAGCACAGACACTAACAACCAAAGTATATTTGAATGTCAAGGGCCTGGTGTAAACATACAAAGAACAAGGAAATTAAAGGGCATGTCATCTGCACCCAGCATACCTATACCCAAACAAAAAAATGCTCTCTTTGGAAATGTATTTAAAAAAGAGATGCTCCCAGGTAAAGACTAAGTGTGCCAGGTGTCAGTTTAGGCAACATACTAGTAATTAGCTCTTAATTCACAAATACAATACAATAGAGACCTTTAATCACCTAAGCAGTACCAGAATTGTTAACCTGTACCTCCATATGGCTGAAAGCAACAGGAAGGCAGAGATATTCGCAGAAGCCACATTTAAACTGGGGTAGGGATCAAAAAACAATATTTTGCACTCAGGTATAAGATTGAAATACTATCCCTGACTTTAGCCCATTTAAGCAGGACTACCATGGACAGGAGTCAAGACCAATGTCTTTTCCCCCCAGCACAGTTGCTGATGAAGGTGAGTTCCTTAAATTTGGTAGTGGGCATATGCCAGGCCCTTCAGAACTGGAAGCAAAATATTTCCCTATAAAACAATGGTCTCTCGTGTTGCAGGTGTTTTTTGTTTTAATGTTTACTATTTCATCTGCCTTTAAGTTACTTGGAGCCTTGAGAAGTTCCAAAGAAGGTATTGTTCAGCCACTTCATATTACAGTTTTCTGCTGTTTTTCAAAAACTGGAGTCAGGCTCCAATGAAAACTCTCTGTGAAATGAGTTTCTTCCTCATAAAATAACACAGCTTTCTTTCTAACAATGAACCTTTCTAATATTACAATTATTATATTAGCACTTAAGTGGCTCAAAGTAATCTGACCTTTTATTTTTCAGGTAATGGTGTATGTACCTTCAAAGTATGAGGGCTTAAGTGCTTTTCATTTATCATCCAGCTCCATTATGCATTTCTACCAGAGGGGAAAGAACCAACCACTGAGATGCTGTCACAGATTGACATTCATAAAGGCATCTGTTAAGCAGAGTCCTATTAATGTGCTTTGGTGATGAATAAGTTTTCATGTCCGGGCTTTAAGATCTACTGTAGGGCAAAAAGGAAATGGTGGCTTTTTCTACCCCTCTCCTATCTCCCTATTAGCTGCTCCTTTATAATGCAAACCAGTATGTTAGGCTGTTTTGGTTTGTGCGTTAATTTAGGACAACAAAGATGGTAAATGTCATGTGCAGTTTCTCTGTTAAAAGATAACCATTTCCTTAAAACAATGGTGTAAACATCTTTGCTTTTCATACTTTAGAAACAAATAAATCACCTTTCCTGAATATATACTATATATGCACTTCAGTAATTATTTTATATACAGGGAAACACATACTTACACAGAGAGAAATGATTAGCCTTTTAAAGCTAACTTATTTGTCTACAAAGAAATATACACTGCTAAAGATGGCATTGGCAGCACCTTCCAGTTTTGCTTGAATTGCTTCATTTCTTCTGAGACAGTTTAACCACCAGTGCTAAACAAGTATTGTTTTAACTCTTTTTTGGCATTTTATGATGTATCAAACAGGAGGCGAAAAAACACTGGTACCTGCACACAAGCAAAACAGAATCATGTTTCTTATGGTGAATAATAATAATAAAAAGACATGATCAAGACATTTTAGTGTCCGTTAGCTTCCAGGAGGAGAAACTTAAAACACTGAAACCAATACAACTTTGGCTATGTCATGCCCAATATTACGATATCTCTGAAACTTGACAAAAATAAAATTAGAAGGATGGGAGCCCGGGGCAGCCTTTCCCTGGTCACTGTCTGAGGTGAATGGGAAGCTGCTGCCTCCCCTCTGACGAAGCCTTACTGAAATCATGTGGTTGCAGGTTCCAGTGAGATCCTGTGAGAGATCCATGAGATCTCGCTGGAGCCCCCAAACCGCTTTTTGTCTAATGCATCATAATGAGACAGAAAAATAAGACCAATCCACACCAAAATGCTCTCAAATTTCTTAAAGTATAAAGCAAAATGATTCTGAACAATCTCAGACGATTCTTGTTAATAATTAAGATGGATGTGAAAAGGTTTTTTTCAAGTATTACTTACTTGACATAGTCGAGGAACATTCTCGCCTACTCAAAGGGTCTTCTTGTGGCGTTGGTTGGATTTTTGCAGGGGTGTATGTATTTAAAGAGTTTTTTCTTGCATCCAGAAATGATGGCGAAGCTAAAAGGGTTAATAAAAGTTACAAAGCTATTTTATCTTATTCTTTCTCAAGTAACTGGATGTTGTCAATACTGAAGAAGCAGAGATTATATAAAGTATCAACAAAGGCTGTATTATTCTTTGAACAATTGCCTCTGAAAAGTGTGTACATTGTTTTTATGCAAATAGTACAGTGAACATATTATGCTCCAATATTACTCTTCATCAACATGGATCTATAGGTTTTTGTCAACGTCATGTTTAAACTATTAAACAGTCATCTTTTTTGCTTCCAAGAAACCTATTTAGACAAACCTGAAAGCTGTCTCACTAACTGAAGTTGGCATGCATGCACAGAACATAGGTATCTGGCCAAATATGTATTTTGATATTTTTCTTATGTACTTCTTCTTTGTGTATGGCTTGCAGACTACTAAATTTAGCTATTGAAGAGTAGGATAATAAACTAGAGTAAGAAGGTCTAATACTGCCTGAATAAAGAACTTTTTCCTCAGAACATATTATCTCTGAGTACTAGGTATAGATACCTAACTCAGCTTCTACTCACTTTTTTGACTTAGTGCATCAGGATTTGCTAATTTAAAAAATGTTATGCTTCTTTTTACTGCTGTTTTCTACCACAAGGAACTTGTGAATTTTGTTTAAGTAAGAGGCAGGTCTGGAGAATTTTAAATTTACAAAATCAGACATTTTGTGTTCCTTCATCCTAGCAGGTGTAACTTGAAACCTGCATTGCACCTTGGAATGTGAAATATATTAAGTCTGTTACCTCTTCCCATGCTCCGTCTTGAGACCAAGCACAATGCAGGCTTCATGGCTTCAACACTAGGCCCATTTTTTGATCCTCTCACCTCTCGCTCTGCTTAAAATCTAGCCTGACAAAGAATTCTGGACAGCTCAAAAGCTTTCTCACTATTTTGTACTAGTTTGGATGCCCTAATAAAGGTATTGCCCTACTATGGAATTTGGGAAATTATTATTTACAGTTTGTTACAGAAATATCGAGAAATCTGCATGGCAGTGTTCGAGCGGAAAGAGAATAATGTGCTATAGGCATCATAGTGTTCAGGGTCCAATAAGCTACTTCAAGTATACAGAGAGGTATGTGCCAAGCAGGATCTTCATTCCCCCACCTCAGCAACTCTATCTGAAGTTGCCTAAGTTTTTGAAACAAAGTTTCTAGCTTAGCTATGGGACATATGTGTGGAGTGGAGTGGTAGAATGGAAGCCCCACTTCTTTGGATCTTAGCAGTTTTTAATTGCACAAATAAGTGTTGTCATTATACAGAAATTTTGCACAGCATACATGCAGGGTATGTGTTATAGTCATATTGTGTGACTAATTTAAGTTAAATTGCATTCTCTTACACTTCCAAGGACAGACAAGAAGACAGCTGCAGTGTGGGTAGTGTGGTTATATGCCAATTCATGGGGAAAATGAGGAAATACTTATTTGATTAAATCTGAAACAGTTTATCAGTCCCACACCAGGAAACACTAAATCCTAGTATTCAATAGAATGCCTATGGCCAGCAGCGTTTTGCAGTTTGCGAAATAAAAGACATAAAAGGTAATTACGCAGAGAAAATGTGGATGCGGCTTGAAATCTGTCGTACAAAGGAGAGGCAGCAATGGAAGCAAGAAATTCATCCACCTGCTTTAATGACAAGGAGTTATGGAGGGTTTCTAGAGGGCAGATTGAAGGCACCATGGAATACAATTCAAAGCCTGAAAAAGAAAACACAGACACACACACACCACATATTTCCAACATAAAAGGAAGCAACTGAGCAATTATAATGGCAAAGGTATGTTCTGCAGAAGTATGCTTAACAGGCCAGAATACAAAGAGACCCGTGCATGCCATGTGCACCAAAGCACTTCTGAACCCAGTGCAACTCTCCAGATTTCTGCTCCTTTTGCACTGCATCAGAAGCAGCTCCAGAATGATTGCTTGACTTTCTGAAGGGAGTTTTCTCAGGTAGACACATGGCACATGCAGGCCTGCAGTGAGAAAGATGGAACCAAAAAGCCTCAAACATGATCCTGGCTCCATCCAAACACATGCAATCATACAGTAACACTTCAGATACTGAAACAATATGGAGCTGGACTAAAGGGTGTCAGAATTTCCTATACAGGAAGCTCATGGTTCTGCATATACATAATATAAAAACATTTTTATTTAAATAAGTCTAAGGCAGCAATTTAACCACCACTTACACAGATGTAGACCTACTTATCCATTGTACTCTCCGATAACTCTAATCTAGGTTTTCATTCAATTTATAAATTTCTATATAAACCAATGAAGTAGAGGCTCAGCATGTCCCTATGTTACTTCCATAGGCATCAGAGCTGGCTCTTCAAGTCAAAACTCCTGGTCATCTAAGTCAGAAAGTACTGTTTTCTGAGAAGAAAGCAAGGACAACCCTCTTCCAGGATTATGACAAGTTTCCTTAATATTATTTACATCCAGCTTCATTACTTTTATAACAGTTATTGTCAAGCCACAAATAAATCTGAAATCCAGGGTTAGGCATCATAAGTAAAAACATAATCAACCATGCATACCTGAACTAACATTAATTTAAAACTCCATATGCGTACATAAGCTTTAAAAAGCACTTGTGAACTGATTCAGACAGCTCCCCACAAAAAATTGTACGTATAAAGTTTCACTATTATAATTCCGAAAACAAAAACTGTAATTTTACTTAAGTTGCTAAATTTCTCCCAAGACCTTTTTTTCCAATGACATAGATTTGCTAATGAATAAGTATTCATGTTTTTAGTGCAAGGTACATTTAAATGTAATATGAAGTAAACTATAGTGAACTCCAAAACTAAAGAATTCAAATTCTTGTTATCTGAAATCACTTTTCTCTCCTTAAATTTCTAGAGAAGGAAACTTTGAAAAAGAACATTTTGGTATCTTATTGAATTGTAGCAGTTAAGCCTCTGTGTGTGCTTCAAGTTAATTGTGTTTAATGCATAATAATTCTTCTAAGAATACAACACTACGCATGCAGGCAAGCGCGAACCCTTTCTTTGCATTACAGTAAATTCCACGAGAACTGCAGCTTTCCCTGACTGGAGAAAATCCACAAATGTGTATGAGTATCTATGTAAGGAACAATTTCATGGGACTATGGCAGGCTATTTTCTTTAAGTGCTCATGTCTATTTTGGTGCTTAGAATTACCTCATGTCCAATAAATATCATTTGAAACAGTTAAATCTGAAGCTCAATCATGTCATTTATATTTCTGCATACTTCTTTTAGCTTTATTTACCTAGGAAATAAAAACCAACTATTCACTTGTGCACACACCCATCTTTTAGCAGCTTCATTACTGGATTATCAAGCATTGGAAAAATACCCTGAGACATGTGCCGAGAGGCCATTTCCACTGGACTGAAATTGAAAATGATAAAAACCTATTCATTTGTGTTCTTTTGTTTTTAAAAAGACACCTACGTATTGGACAGTATCCCTTCAAATGTCCGATCTGCTAACGTGAGCTGACCTCTATCTTAACATACCAGTTTCCATCAAAATGAAAGACAATGAAAGGGTTAGCGCAGCAACTTAGAAAGCCACCCTGCCGTCTTACATTTGAAAGCTATAAAGACATACCACTGGCGCCTAGAAATTCCTCAGAAGAAACCGACCAGCACCTAAAGAGGTCTGGATGTTCTGCACAGAGGCCCAGAAAATAAGTAAAGCACTGTCAGTAGATACTTGTTTCACCATGTATCTTGAACTCAAGATGAAAGGAAGGGGAAGGCTGAAATGGTTTAGAAGTTGCGTTGTTATCTTAAAGTTATGGAAGTCAAAGAAAAGAGGAGGCCCTCAATGAAAGGTTAAGAACAAACAGTACGCCACGCCTCATTTTCAAAGCAGCTGGAGTGATCCCAAGTTACCTGAGGAAGTACATTTAGGCTTCTGAGAAATACATATAACCGTGCAGTAAATTGTGAAAGTTGTGAGGATACATATTAATAAGATCACAGCAATCTGTGTCAACACCGCTGTGATAAAAAATATACAAATTTTAAGCACATACTATTTGGATAAAATGTGCTCTGCCAGCTATTCATGATATATTTTCCCCCTTATTTGTAAATATTTATTTTTTAGCTCTCATACCTCAACTTTCAGCTGTTTTGCATGCTAAGTTGAGCATCTCTCTTTAGATGACTTAATTTTAGAGTCAATGTGCACATTTTTTTTTCATTTTCACAACTAATTCTATATGTAGGTATGAAATACTGTAGTACTATTAGTAAAGATTATTTGTGACTGAAGCAAACCTATCATTTTATTATGATGATTTGGGAATAGACACAAATCTACAGCTTCATGAAGACATTATATTACCTTACCACTGAAGTCAGTTAATAAATGGCTTTGGAAACTTTTGAATAAGGATAAATAAACTGAGAGCAGCATTACTGTTTCATCTATGATGGAGGAGTGGCCAGCTCAGTTTCTGTGATGAAAGGAGCAATTCAGTGGCAAAGCTTTGCAAAATGTGTTATATGTTGGGGCAGGATGGGGGCGGCTTCCAACAAAATATTAAAATACAATGGTCTGTTGAACATTAAAAGCTTCCCTAAAAAGGGCTGCCTTCAGATGTCTTCTAAAAAGTCTGGTAGTTGACATCTGGTGGGAGGGCGTTCCACAGGGCGGGTGCCACTACCGAGAAGGCCCTCTGCCTGGTCCCCTGTAACTTGGCTTCTCGCAGAGGGGGAACGGCCAGAAGGCCCTCGGTGCTGGACCTCAGTGTCTGGGCAGATCGATGGGAGTGGAGATGCTCCTTCAGGTATACTGGACCGAGGCCGTTTAGACCTCTGGAGGAAAACATAGCGGCAAGTAACTCATTACAGAAAGCACTTAAGCTGTCTGTATGAAAGGAAGGAAACTTAAACAAGGTGAAGCAAATCATTTGGTTACTGACAGAAATGTAGGGAACTTTGTTTTCAGTTAACTTTTATTTTAAGTCTAATGTGATTTCAAGATGATAGCAAGTTCCAGTTGTTATTTATAATGAAATCCTGAGTTCACATAGAATAGGCTTAGCAGTGGTTGTTACCTATGCTAGATAATCAGAATCTTCATGTTCAAAGGCTGTATACCTCTGAATCCCAGTCACTGGGGGACAAATAGAGGACAGACCACCACTTTCATGCCCAACTTAATGAGTTTCCCAGTGCCATCTGGTGGTTGCTGTTGGAAATAGAGGGCTAGAGAAAGTGGACCATTTGGTTTGGTTTAGTAAGGCAGTTCTTACGCTGAGTTCCAAAAGTTCAGAACAGAGATATCCAACACAGCAGGATGCCAAAGAATATGAAGGGGAAAGGAATAGGAGCTGTTTAGGATCAGAAAGCTTTTAAACCATACACTATGTGTACTAATTGGTTGTGTCATTAAGAAGACTGCGTAAAAATAGACATGGAATTCATTTAATTCCCCACCCCATCCCAAAAAGGATTTTGAATGTGTGAATTTTAAAAGACTAGATTATGGAATTAAAAAGGGGAAAGGGATTTAAATTATCAGAATTTCTAATAATTGACAATATGGCCATGTAATCAGCTGGAATCAGGGAGGAGGATGGTGGACAGTACTATACACCCCATAGTTTGGAAGGGATGAAGCAAGGGAATACTTTTTTTTTAAATAAAAGCAAAACATACCATTGGTTGGGTGTCGAGCAAATGAGATAGAAAACCTTTTAACAGCAGAACCACGTGTGGTGTCTGAGAAAGAGAAAAACAGGTACCTGAAATTCAAAACAGCTACCAAAAGAGGGATAATTCAAGAAAGGACAGAAGAGGGGGAAACAATGAAGAGTAGGTTAGAACTGAGTGGCATGCAGAGGGGATTGGGAGAGGTGCAAAGGCCAAAACAGTTTTAAAAGCAGGTAAAACTTTGCTGGTTGTTACTACTAGAGGTTTAATGGAGTGTATGGAAGACAAATACGGGTGAGCTTGTGATTTTGGCATACAGACATACATGGTTAGAATTGAATATCATGGATGTGACAGTAGGAGAAAGCTGAATGTTTCTTACCCTCAAGAAAGTTAACAAACATTGTAAAATGGTGGAAATCTGGTGCTGACATGTCTATTCTGCTTGTTACTCTGAAGCCCCAAGCCAAACACTTTCGGGATAATTTTAAAAATAATTTAACAAACGTACCTCTTTTTAGGACTTTACAAATATTAATGAATCTCCTTTGATTTCTCTAGTTCTCAATAAATGGTTTTTGTTCCATTTCAGGAAAAAATTACCAAATTAAATGGTTTTAAACATAGGTTGAACATAAACTTTTTTTAAAGTTGGTTTGTTACGGAAGGGAAAAAGCCCTCCTTCCATCGGTGTGCCATTAAACACAATTAATCTCTGAGAAATAAAGGGACACTACAACCCTCTACAAATTAATATTAGTGATCGGTATTATAGGCTTCTACTCTGTAAACAGGCCTAGGACTTTCTTTCAAGGTTTAATGTGTGCATATGAGTGGGTGGGTGTAAGTGCATGTGCGAAGGTGTGCACATACCATCTATGCAGCCAGAAGAAGTCAGCTTTTTACGATGAATACGAGCATAATCCTGTAGGTTAGGTGCACTTGAAGAACCCCCGAGCACCGAAGTGCTAAACAGGCTCGCACAGTGAGACCCTGATGGGAGTTAGAGAAAATACATACAGCAACCAGGTGTTCTTCTGTTCACATCGGGGATGCATGCAGCATGCAAGCATATCGCTCTTACCACACAAGAGGCTGCCTCTGGCATTGCCTTGAACAGGTTCACAATATGCTTATAAAGTCAGTGGTACTTTCAGGATGTAACTACCACAAATTACTGTGCTTCTACTTATCACAATCCCCTTACTAATTATATACAAAGAGAAGGCTGAACTCTAATGAAGGGAACTTGCTTTTGTTTTCTGTTGTTAGACTTCATAAAGAAAAGAAAACCTGCCTGATAGGCCAATGTAAAACAAAAAGGGATGGTTGAGGAAGAAACACAAGAATGAATATTTGCAGTTTATAACTGAATCTGTTAAAATGAGCACTGAACTCTGCAAAAGACAGAGATCAGCATATTTTCATGTGGCAATTCCACTTAAATTCATGGGACGTGATCACGTTTTCTTGCACGCGTTCCACTTGTGGCTTGTGGAGACATATCCCATTAAATGTGTTGAGTTTCTCAATGTATTTTTAAAAGTTAATGGTTGATCTAAAAACAAAAAAAACCATGGTGTACTGACTTTTGCTGTCTCATATTAAAAACCTTGTTTATAAAGAATAATTCTCTATGTACTACAATATTGGTACCTTCTCCCATAATAATATTTTAATTTACATTTAAAAACCTAAGAAAAGGGCTACTTTGGCTGTAATATATTTTGGACAATCCCTTACCAATATAAAATTCATTTCAATGGCACTTGCTCAGGAGAGGTTTCTCCTATCCTTGCCCTTTGAAACCTGATCTATTTGCTTTCTAATCATGAACCACTGATTCAAAATTTCTGTTATTACCACTGACAACCAAATGGTGAGGAAAACATTAGTAGCACATCTGATGAAACACATCAATATAAATGTCTAATCTGTGGAGAAGCTTTGGAACTTAAGAAATACCTGCATTTAGATCAGTTTTCATCAACATGTACTGTACTGGCCTGAATATAAGCCTCATTTTTTGCCCAAATTCCAAACGTGAAAAGTTAAAGCGTGGCTCATATTCGTGACCTTACGATATGCAGACAGGAGCGTGGCAAAGTGGCATCCGTCCTGTGCGTAGTCCCCCGTCCTCTCTCCAAAGGCCAGGAAGGGAAAGTGTGAGGAAGGGGAAAGGTTGCTAGCAACGGACACCCCCCCCTTTGCAGCCAGGAGCAGCGAGGAATGGAGCGGCTTATATTCAGATTTTTCTTTTCTTTTCCCTCTCCAATTTTAAAGGTGCGGCTTATATTTGGGTGCAGCTTATATTGGGGCCAACACAGTATATTTACGTGGAATATCACAGAGAACAGGATTGTGCAATTATTGAAGAACATTAGAAAAATTAAACTCCAGTAATCAAGAGCATCTGATGTATGCATTTTGCTAGGTAAAATTTTGAAACGCGAAGAAACAAAATAAAATAAAATTGTGTATATAGAAAGAATATAGAGTTTAGTAGACAACTGGAGAATTTTTTATCTTAGACTGCATTTAATGCTGTGTTTGTTTTGTTTGAAGTGCTATGAAAGTGTTACCCAAAATATTAAAACATTTGCAGAGCAAAAAAGTACCGGTAGTATACACTACCAAATGTAGTATAATACACTACAGTACAATGAAAATAGTATTCATTCTACAGTACTAAAATGCTGCTGAAATAGAAATCTGATGCTTGCTGTAATAAAACAGTTACAATAGCCAAGCCTGTATTCTGAAAGCTGTAGTTGATGGAATTTGGGGTAGTGCAAAGAACATTACTCTTGTGTTGTTCTTAAATGTATATGGAAAACAAAAAATGAGAAAAATAAAGGTTTTTGATTACCAGGAGAATCTCTTCAACAGTTCCCATCTGACTAAGGAGCAAGCCCTCAAAAGCCTAGAGATGAATCCTCTTAAAATGGTCTCTATTAACTTGTCAAAACAACAATATGGTTTGGGTTCAAGTGAAAAATTCATGCCAACAATGACAACTGATATTCCATATTCAATGACCAAATGACTTATTTGTATTAAAATATTCAAGATACATTATCCAAACAACGGAGTTAACTTTTAAAATATCTACAAGCTTGAATACTGAAAACTGAGTAGGTCTACTTTAAAGGGGCAGGACTTTAGGAAATATATACGTACCTATACCGCTTGCCTTTTGCTCCACAATAGTTCTTGGTGGTCGGAAATAACTGTTGGTTTCTGTTGGGACCTAGACATGGGAAATGGATAAGTAAGACCAAAAACAGACTAGTGGGATTGTAGAATCCATTAAGCTTGAAACAGCAGCCTGTTCATGACAGACAAGTATTAATAAGCCATATGATGCATTAGTAGAGATACCAAAACAATATGGAAGGTCATGCAATATTGCTGAAGGGAATCCAGTTCACTCATGAGATCCTTGCAATGAAGTGGTGCAAGCAGGCATTCATGATGACAAAAACAGGACAGACACCAAGAAAGATATGAAAACACAGACAACTGTGTCATTTTAGTTTACCAAATGAACACTCCTAAACTGCGCCTGTATTGGAAGGGAGAGGGAGGAAAAAAAAGGAAACATAGACAGGCTGATGAGGTCACCTTACAGTCACTGATCCATGCACAGGCTCTTATCAGGGTAAACGTCTGATGTTCACAACCTTTAACCTAAAACTCTTTTTTTCTATATCCAAGCAATTTTTAGTTTCAATAGGACATCAAAATAACATTCTTTTGAGGGGGGGGGGGAGGGTTTCCGGTAACAGGGCACCATCCATTGTTTAGTACAACCATTTGTAAGTATGTTGTTTTATATCCAACATTAGTCCTACTCAGAACAGACCCACTGAAATGAACAGATATGACTAATTTGGTTTCATTAATTTCAGTGGGTCTACTTTGGGTATATCTGAGTTGGACAAAAACTGTACACTATTCTATTTTACTGTTCAGTATATGTACTATTTTACTTAATTTCCCCAATATGTCAAATTTCACAATGTTATACATTACAATGGATGAAGAACTGTCTTCAAAACAAAGAGAGAGAGAGAGAAAGGACACCTCCAGTTCACAAGTAGAGAAAATAATTATTAGTACTAACAATTTTTTTCTTGAACAGTTAATAGGCCATTGAAAAGACAATCTATGCTAATCCCAACTGTGGAATACCAATATTGGACCCCAATCCAATTACTTCAAATCACATTTTGTTTCATTCATTAGCTAATCATTTTAATGCACCTGCCACCAAATTACTCAATGCTGTTTTTGTTTTGCTTTGTAAGTAAAAAAAGAAAAGTCTTAAAGGACAACTAAGCCAAAGCTGATGTCTATTTCATGAGGAACTAACTATTTCCATCTCTACAGTGCTGAAAAGAAACCAACTGAAAACCAAACAATCAACTACATTCAGTGAAACTTGTGTAGGAAAAAAAAAACATGCACTTGCTTTTTTCCCCCCCGAAGCATTCTTGGAAGTAACTAGTTTTTTTTATCACATTTTAATGACAGGTGAAATAATTTTCTTTGAATAAAATCCAGAACAAGGGATTAGATGTCCTTAAAGACAGCTGTTTTCTGCTTGGAATGCATAGTAATGTTTAATGAAGTAAAGTTTAAAAACCTGTTGCCATGAGCCAAAAATACTGGATGTGAAAGCCAATGATTTAGGGGAGACAGGGGAAGAAGTGATTTGTTCCCCTGATCTGCGTCTTCGACGCCCAGTACCCACACCACTGGTGTAATGCAGCCAGGTACCAATACACTCTGGGCTAGACACACTCAGGGGGCTCTCTTCCTGGAAGTGAGAAAGGGGGCAAAAAAACAGCAAAGCATGCAACGTTAGATTCATAGCCAAATGATAAGAAAATGAAATACAGTTTTGTCTGCACCCTTTGCTAAATAACTTTAACAGCATTATACAGTAATGAGCCGTGTTTCCTATAATAAAATCACACAATACAAACACAACTGGAATTACTCAGCTCCTATTTTCACCAAAGACACTTAAACAGTACTAATGACAAGGAAACTGAATATGTACATATTTTAAAAATGTCACCATTAATTATGTTCCTCTCGCTAAGCATAGCAAATTCTCTGTCTGTGCTGCGTTCACTATTAATAAAGCACATATTTCACAAAAACATGTAACTGGCCTCTGATGACACTAACAATATTTTCTTAATTTTAGTGTCTCTGTTTTTTCCCCTAACAAAACACACCAGTAAAATTTAATCTTCATTCTGTATCCACATGCCACATCTATCCTCTGCATAAACATTATACATCCTGCCTAAGCTCCAGGACCAACTCTAAGAACTAAACCAAACACCAGTGACAGGCTGGCACACCAACAATGCTGTTATAACTTAGGTCTAGATCAAGACATTCACAAGAAACAGAGTCAGGACCACACTGAAAGAACATAACAGATACATTTATGTTCAATATATATTTAGGGAGCCTTGATCTTCAAGGTTAAGTTGTTTGATTTTTCTTCACTTTCTCCAAATAGAAGAGAATCAGCTTCACGTTGCTTTACACACCATTTAAAAAAACAATCTTTTTAAAATGGTATTTTATTGAAGTGGGAAAGAATTCTAAATTCAGCTAAAAAGAATCTCTCCATGTTCCTATCAATGAATACACAGAATGTCCCAAGAAGAAAGAAAAATATAATGTAAAAATGAAGCCATGATTTCCAAATCTTTCTATATTAAAAGTTTCAGGCTAGTAAAGTCAGCAAAATAAAAACAGTGTTTATTGACAGGGAAAAGCAGAATTTACAACTATGTGTGAAAAATTACAAAGGATATGTAGTATACTGCTCAACATTAATGTTTGCCTGCTGGAAAAACCCACAGCATTTATTAGGATATTCCTGTATCATCACATAAAAAACCTGGAACATCATAATAATTAAAATATTTTTGGATCCCTAAGAAATATATATATAATATCTCTCTGATAAAGACTGCCATGATCAGTAACAAACGCATGTGCCCACATTGGGGAGAGAGTGGGCTGGATCGGAGGGGTGGGGAGGGAAAAGAACTTGGTTTAAACAGGCTACAAACTTTATTCACTACAGGTTTGATGAATTGGAAACACAAGGGTAGAACTAAGAAGTCAAGTGACCTGCCTGCTGTTAGAAGAGTCCAGGCTGCCTGCTGAAAAGTGGGATGGTCAAAAGGTGGCAGGATCGTCTGTAGCCTTGAGCAACCACCTACCAGAGTGCAGGTATGATGGCAGTGACTGGTAGTGAGCTGATGCACAATTTGTGAAGGCATCTCTTAGTACAATTAGGCTAAGATCCAAATAACAGCATAAATAATTCTGCACACACACAGAGGCTTAGTACTTGAAATTTTAGATGTTGGGTCCTGAACAACACATGGCACTTATGAAACGGAGAGGAGTTTTTGAAAAACTGAAATACAACATGGGATCTTTGCTTCAGAGGGAAAAGGTAAATAAAATAAAATAAAAATAAAAATCCCATAGGATATATACAAGATCTTGGATACAAAATGAATTTTTTTAGCCTTCATATTTATCACAGCTCAAGACAGCCAAATAATAGTATAGAATTCAATCAATAATATCAAATGGCCAAATTATTTGGAATTATTCATTTTGTAGCATGTAAGTCTGGAGATAGTACAACCCACTCCCCATAAGTCTTTGCTCCTGACTTGTCAAGGGACAAGGGCTGTTACACAAACTAGTGCCCACATGACACCAAAAATAAATTGTAACATATACAGCATTCACATATCACAGTATATAGCAGTTGATGGTTTATCATGAATGTGCAGAACGCTCCTTCCCTCTAGCTAGTGAGAGCAGCAAACCACACTCCCTGGCTTAGCATTCCATCCAAAATAGGAATATGGTTTGTTTTTGACTTCATGTCATGATTTGTTTGGAATAGAACAAACCATGATTCCTAGGTTCAGATGCAACACTAAACCAGGGATTGTGGTTTATTGCTCCTGCTGGCTGTACAAGAAGAGCAAAAGTGGAGTGATCTCTGCATTCATGGTAAACCATCAGTTACGGTTTACTGTGTTGTGTGAACTGGGCCATACTGTTTCTTGCAATTTTATTCTGTTACTGAAAAATTATTGGTAAAAAGAGAAACTCTCTCCTCACCTACTTCACTATTCTGAAGTAGCCCTCGTAAATATGACAGACCTCCGCATCAACCTTGATTCAGAATATTTAAGATTTTGGGACAGAAGACATCTCTTTCATATTGATAAGATAATGTCTTATCTTTCAGGGTACACTACAACAATCAGTTATATTAGGAAATATATATATTGGGATGAACCATAACATTCTTGCAAAGGGCAAAAAATGTCTTTAACTATTTATTTAGAATAATACATTTTGTAAGATTGTGTTTGCAAGCAATGTAGATTAGTCAGCCTGAAGACTAACTTAGACCTTGTTAAGTGATCCAAACTCCTCTGAATAGTGGTATCTTTCGGTTATTAATTTATGGAAGTGTCTGAAGCAATGTTAAAGTCCTAAGAGAACTACAGCTATGTATTTGCCATGCATTAAAAAAGAGAAAAAGAAATGTGAAAATCTCTCTAAAACAGGAGCCTGTTTCTATAGTAGTTAAGCATGGGAACAGCAAACTTACTTCTGATGAACCAATTTTCCTGGGTCTTGGAAGAGGCGACTTTCTGTGTATATGAATTGGATCTGACACCAATGGCTTGAAGATCATTACAGATCGATCTGTTTCATCCCTTCTACAAGCATGTGATTCCTCATCACTTTCATTTTTCTGGGAGTTTTTCCTTGGGCCATCATTCTGGAAGAAAATGGATGTTTCATGTGACACAAAACATTCGGCAGGTGGAAAACATAATTCCTTCAAATATTAAGGATTATGGCCCTTGGATACCAATAGCAACAAACCATGCACCACATGTGTTTGGATAAAGCAGCTTCCTATGGAGCTATGGAAATGTACACCAAAGCATACACCAAATGTTCCACCTAAACATTAGGAAGAACTTCCTGACAGTAAGAGCTGTTCGACAGTGGAATTTGCTGCCAAGGAGTGTGGTGGAGTCTCCTACTTTGGAGGTCTTTAAGCAGAGGCTTGACAACCATATGTCAGGAGTGCTCTGATGGTGTTTCCTGCTTGGCAGGGGGTTGGACTCGATGGCCCTTGTGGTCTCTTCCAACTCTATGATTCTATGATTCTATGATTCTAAGCACATTTGGTCAGGCCCTAGCAACTGTCTCCAACTCTGAAGACAATGATTTGTCCATTTTCTTAGTATCTGGCAGGGCAATCCATACCCCAACAAGGGAGCTGTTCACGCCATCTGGGGCAGAAGACAGTGGACAGGCAAAAGTCTGCTCTTGCCTACCTCTGTCTGGAGCTGGCATCGTGATCAGACCCAGATTGAGCCCAATGCCACCAAGTGGGACCAGCTACGGATTGAGCAGATCACAGGCTGGCCAAGTCCCTCCAAGCAGCACCCTGTTTTGGTGCTTTCTTGCAGACAACTGCTGATGGGAAGGCCTTTTGTTGGGTGAAACTGGGGGCTCCGTGGCAGGCAGAAGCCAGTGGAGCTGTTCTTGGCTGGGTGGAAGAAGACCTTATTCCCAACATTTCCTTCACCCATGTAAGGGCTTTTCTGAACATGGGTCTGGGTGTGAGGTGGAGTGCTCAAGTATGCTCGGTGTGTGATTGAGAGAAATGTACTTGGGCAGAGAAAGAAAGATGTAGGTATGTACGATGTGTGCACACGTGCACGATAGAGTTAGAGGGAGGTATTTGTGTGTGTGACTGTGTACACATGGCATGTGTCTGCGAGAGAAATACAAGTATGTCCTTGGTCTGCATGTGTGTGGTGTATGCAATGTGAGGGAGAGGGGGGAGAGAGTGTGATATGGCCACCTTGTACATTTTTCCTGGTAGTGGGGAATGCTTCTTGTTCAAGACAGCGACAGCATTGTTTTGTGGAGGTGACACTGTGTAAACTTCCACAACATAATGTTGTCCAGGGTAGCAGCAATGACAGTACACCCTCTCATTTTGTGACATGCCACATCCCCAAGGCAGCCATGTTGTGACTGATGGCCACAGCTTTTCCTCAAAATTCAAAATGTGCTATTTTCTACAAATAAGTGGGAAAGGTACAACAACACAAGCTGTGTTATGTCATGATACAATATTAAGCATTCAACTACAGTGGTACCTCAGGTTACATACACTTCAGGTTACATACGCTTCAGCCTTACAGACTCCGCTAACCCAGAAATAGTGTTTCAGGTCAAGAACTTTGCTTCAGGATGAGAACAGAAATCGTGCTCTGGCGGCGCGGCGGCAGCAGGAGGCCCCATTAGCCAAAGTAGTGCTTCAGGTTAAGAACAGTTTCAGGTTAAGTACATACCTCCGGAACGAATTAAGTACTTAACCCAAGGTACCACTGTATTGTGAAAAGTCCTGCTCAAATTTCATGTATGTAAGAAACATTTTAAAGAGTGTTTACCTCCCGTGAAGCAGGTCTGTATCCGAAGCCCGATGGTAAATTTTTATCTTCTTCACAGCCTTTAGCTCCTGGACTGAAGTGCAATTCCACATGGAAACGCTCCTCTGATGAAAGCTCCTAAAGAAAATGGACAAGGGGTTAAACCATGTTTCCAAGTATAGAATACTGGTTTGCTTATGCGCTTAGCATTTATTTACCTTGTTTGGATCCTCATACAGCATGATCACAATCTGAGTCATGTAATTGAGTTCACTGACAGCATTTAGATAATCCATAGCTCGTTTCCACTGTTCGTCTTTGGATGGCTTAGATCAAAAGAAATTCACATGTTTAGTACTGTAAGCGTATGGGTGACAATTTCTTTTTAATCTCTACATTCTGTTAACTTCTATTGTTAGCTTCTAACTCAAGGGCTGCAATTTGAAACACCAAGGAGTAAGTACATTAAGCACAACTGACTTACTTCTAAGCAAGCCAAATAGGATTGTACGGCGCTATAATAAAATGCATTCTTATACAGGCCAATGTTACATCACTTTTACGTCCTTTCCCAAAACCTATCACAATTTAAATATTATTATTATTTGTAAAGCAAAACTGAAATACAAAGCATTTTCATAACCATACAGGCAAAAATACTTCAAAGAGCATATAATTTAAAAATGATAACAATGGGTTGGGGAAGGGGAAAATAACAAGTGGTGATGATGGAAAAGTGCAGTACACATGCTGTGCATGTGGTTACAGGCAAGAAGGAGGATTACAGAGTTTAGGTTTACCAGCATGCCCACAACTGAAATTCTGTCATTTGTATAGCAATATAGCAGCAACCCCTTCTACAAATAGCTTGCGCCTCTCTTCATAATGATCAATTTGCAGAACATCAGTCAGAGAAATGTGCTAGACTGTGTCTGAGAATATTATATAGATTTTAAAAGGTCAAGTGGCAGATATTTCAAAACATGGAACAGATAAAATAACTCACAGTAGCCTTTTCCACACGTTTCAGAACAAAGCAAATCAATGAAAGGTAACAGAACTATTTCTGCCTATGGGGAAAAACCCCAACTACACTTAGTAGTATAAAGTTTGCATTATTCAAAACGTTTTTAGGACATGGCTCTCCAAATCCACCCAGAGCTCTCACGGTAGATTTTCTGTAATGAAAAGTTTATTCCCATGGGAGTGGCATTTTGAGTTGCCACATAATACTTCTACCTAAATAATAATAATAAAGTACGCTGCACATTTCCAAAAGTGATGAGCATACAAAACTCAACTAAAACAACCAGAAGAGGATATCACTTACATCACATAAAGAACCGAAGCGAAGAGTTGATAGTAAGGAATGGACATGGCTCTCACTGGTGAAGTATAGCCTAGTTCGGACATGACGTTCAGGAGACATAACCCCACTGGAATACCTAAGAGCAAAATAATCTGAGACAGTAAACAAGTATTATACAGGCTCATGAATACCTGTAGAGAAAGCAAGAGAGCTTAAAGTGCATTTCCCCATAATTAAAATTTCTAAAGATCAAAAAAAATCCAGAATAATTTCCCAAACTCTCTTAAATTGGTGAAAGAGTATCTGTGTAATGACCATGCAGTGAACAAATTTCATATTTCCCCCCAATTATTTTTCCCTTTCTGTTTCATAAGATCACACACCCCCCCCGGAAAAAATATATCTTGTCTTTCTTACTATAATAGTCTTTTTTTAAGGACTATTATAAAGACTACATTTTTTAATGTTAATGCTGCAGTTGGAGTGGCTGGGAGTATTATGAAGACTCTTTATCTTACAAAAATATGGTGGTGGTTACTGCAGTTTAATGGTAGGCAGGCAGGCAGGCAGGCAGGCAGGCAGGCAGGCAGGCAAGCAGCACGGGTGGTGGCTGGCCAAGACATGCCCTGAAGGAACAGTGAGGATGGGGGAAAGGGCAGTTCCCCAGCAGCAGTCTTGTTCTGCTGCTGCTTCTGTTTTGGCCTCAGCAGCATTGGAGGCTGATGAGAAAGCAGCAGCAGCATAACAGGACAGTTGGTGGGTTCTGCCCTGGCAGGCAAGCAGCCTTGGGGGTGAGGAGGCAGCAAGAAGGATTTAGCTAAATTCATGTCACTATAAAAGTAACAAGAAAGTACCACTCCCAAGTTTTCCAAGCGAAAAGGAACTTACAAAGGGTGGAGCTTGTTAACTGTATCATCATCTTGAGTTCTTTGAAGATCGGACCGGATTTTCCTCAGTAGTGGATTGCAGTACCCTTTAGCTATTTCTATTTTCTCAGCTGCAGTAATACCATATTCCTGGATGAGAAGAGCATAATTAAAAATAAGCTACAATGTGCACTGAATATATGCATGGCATGCTACAATATTTTGCTATAGGGCCCCATTTGTTCTTTCTATTTCAGATTCCATTTGCGCAGAAGCACAAAACATCACTAGGAAAAATCCTAAGGGGTGGGGAGACACTCAAAAGAACCCACGGAGAACTGAGTATATCTAGTGCCCACACAATACTGACTGTTGAAAGGGAGGGGGCTAAAACCAAGATGGGAGGGGAATGGAATACAGTGGTCACAACTCTGTTTGCTTGCAAACTTCCATTCCTCGTGATCTGATGTCAAATTCTAGATCATGTGTCTCAATAGGTTTTTAATGTCTTGCATTGATTGGTTGCAGGAACCTACTTGTCACTCGCTTATTATGGCTTGGGAGTTAATTGCACTTTGGCTCCATTAAAATAAATGGTGTAAGTTAGTCATTGATTAGGTCCTACTAATTTCAATGCTAAGCAATGACTAACCTGCCCCATTTATTCTATTAGGACAAAGTGAAAGTAACTTAAGCTGTAATCTTCTGCCTGCTTAACCAGGGAGTAAGTCTCATTGTACTCAATGGGAATTACTTTTGAGTAGACATGTACAGGATTGCATTGGATTTAGCCAATATATATAAAATATATGTCTATGTAATTATTAGATTACATATCCTCTAGATATTTCCTTATTTAATTTAATAAGGAACAGAAACAAACAATATTTCTTTCAATTCATTTATAAAAACTGGTTAGTGGACCACAAATTATTTGGAAATAGTTAAGCTATGGATTGCCGTGATGATTAGCAAGTATAACCAGTATGAAACATCTAGTTGTTGCAGAATACTATTTAAGAGTAGTTGCAAGGTACATACCTGTGGTATAACAATGTCAGCTAACGCCTTTGACAGTCTATATAGTTCCATTGTGTTTTCTAGTTTTAAAGAGACATTATGCTGGACATCATACTTAATACAGTCATAGATATCTGGAATTTTACTGATGTCATATCTTCCATTCTTTGTTTTAAAGTCCTTTTCAAGCTTGGACCATCTACGCAACATTAGCTCCAGCGTTTCACTGTGGTAAAGCTGAATATCTAGGTAGACAATTATTAGCGAAGAATAATCAAATCAGGTAACTTGAAGTAAAATCAAATGAAACATTAAGAAAAAATATGATCTAGTATATTCTAGTTAGAATTATCTCATGTATATTTGCTTTCACATCAAATATACCCTTTTTCAGATTAAAGAATGCCAGCCACTTACATGACAAAAGTCATGAGCTAAACAAGCTCTAGCAAAGGACTGCACAGTTCATATTGTTCTGATGGTTAGCTTTATTAGCTAAAGAAGGATAGATTGATACATTGGCCACAGAAAGAACATTTTTTTCAATTTTAGTTGTTTTCTTCTAAAACGATTTTTGTTAAATTCATTTCCTCTCCCTGCACCCCAGTGCAAACTCTCTCTGCACCATGGGTTTTCTCCAATCTAGTTAACTCTGCCCTTCCTTTTTTGTCTTCATCTCATAGCATATACTGTCTTCTCTCTTCACCCATATTTCTCAACTCGCCCTTTTTATCATTGCATACCATACCACCCACTCTTCTTTTGGGTCACCATAAATCTCTTGGCACCCTATCTTTTCTTCACTAATAACTCACTATTAATATATATTTTAGTAGCTAAATTTCACTGACAGCAATACTGTCTACTCAAAATTCTTAAAACTGCCTAAGCCTTCATGGCTAGCATCAACATTACAGTCTGCTTAAAATAATTGTTTACCTGCAGACTTAGGATCTTCCATCCGTCTTCTGATCTGAGATGTCAAACTCTGGATCAAGGAATATACCTTATCACATGTCTTAACGGGGTTTTTAATGACTTGCATTGATTTTATCAGAGAAACACTGCCGGATGGTGTGAGCTGAATATCAAATAAAAAGGGAATTCATTAGTTCTATTCATTTTTATTTTTGTTTGAAGGATAATAGGATACTATAACCTTAAAACAGGTAATCTTAAGAATCATAATTTGATTTTCAATAAATGATTGCTTTCAGGGTTTTTGTTCGTTTTTTACAGTCAAGTGGTGGATAAATGTTATAAAACAAAGAAATTAAGTCCCAATGAAGTAAATGGTGCTTGTGGCGCTAAAAAAGAAGTTTGTCTTATCTGAAGCATAGATTTGGTGGGTTAGGAAGCGTTCCCTGGGTTGGGTAATCATCATGAGCTATGACGAAGGTAGGACAGCAGAATTGTGGGGAGTGGAGGAAAAAACACAGCGTGGTGGAAAAAACACACAGCGACAACAGAATAGTGAAAGAATAAGAAGTAAAAACACTTAACTGACAAGGAATAGAGAGAGCCAGGAAGACCAAACTGCTTTCACCAGGCTAGAAAAAGAACCTGAGGAGAATCACTCCACTTTCCGCAGTTCTGCTCTCTTGCCTTTGTCATAGCTCATGATCATTACCCAGCCCAGTAAATCCTTCTTTAACGCACCAAAATTACTTTTTACACAGTGGGTGGTATTCAACCAAGTTTTACTCTGAGCTGATCCATTGAAATAAATCAAGATGACTAAGTTTCACCCATTAATTTCAGTAGGTCTATTTTAATAAAACTTACTTGAATACTACTTAATACATCTAAGACTGTTCAAACCAAGGTGCCTCTGCACTAGACATTTAGTGTGGATTTGCCATGCTTCACTCACCCACTTTCTCCAGGGCATCCACATGATGCCATCATCCAACCATTCTCATGCCATATTTTCCCTGCGGTCTTGAAAGACCAACTTTTTAAGGAAGGACAGGAAGCATAGGGCTGTTTCCAGTTTTAGATGCCTTTAGTACTACTCTCCTGCCTTTTAAAGAGTGGGGCTTTGACATGGACAGCAACATACCAGAAAAATAATCATATCACTGCTCAGCACACATTCATTATAACAATTATATTAAGTGTCAGTTTATTACTGCTTTTGTTATTTTAATTGATCTTTCAATTATCATCAAAACACTTTTCCAGTTATAATGTATGTGTTTTCCCAATTCTCCTTGTGCTCCATTCAGGAGAGTTTCAGAAGATGGCTAGAAGAGAATCCACTGATTTTCAACATTTGCCCACATTCAGTATTTAGAGCACAGTATAGTACTTTGTTATCTTCTAACCTTTTCATAGTCTTCATCAGTAAAGTCTCTGTCTCTCTGGAGTATTTCATTAAGGCGTGCCTTCGCACGATGTTGGCAGCTGCTAAGAGAGTCACTGTCACTGTCGAGTAGCCCATTCATATTAGCACTTTTGACCATCTGGACAAGTATAGGAGTAAGCTCTCCCTCCAATGCCAGGAGTCCCTGGGTAAACAAAATAACTGAGTGATGAGGGAAAATGTGGCAAATAGTCTAAAGCACAAAAGTGAACATTGGTACTTAACATGATAAGTTCTTTTTCTGTAGGGAGAAGGGGGGTCCCGTGTGGGTTGTCACCACTCACCTCTCAAACTTTCAAGAGGGTACACCTGGTATATCCCCTCACCAGTTCAATTTATCCTTAAGCAAGTAACTGTATACCTATAGGCACTAACTTTCTACCTATTGTTAATAGGTATTGCTTTTTAGTGCTTATTACACTATAGTCTACACCCAGGCAGGTAATACAAGAAAAACAATATGACTGTGGTGTCCACTTTTGATTAGAGAATATGGCTTGGAGCAGAGGTCATCAACCCAGTGCCCATGGGCACACCATGGCACCCATGAAGTCTTTCAGTGGTGCCCCTGAGGCCCTGGACTTTGAGCTTTCAATTGAAAGAAAAGTTAGTCTCCTGGAAAAAGGTTATCAGGCAAAATGTGCAGGTACCTTCTAAGCAATTTCTTTGAAATGACAATAGTAGGGATACCTTGTATATTAGACAGCAACACCATGTTTGTGTGGTGTCAGATCAGCAGCACATAATCAACTTTCCATGGCAAGTGTAAGGTTGTTGGGGGTGATTGTCTCTCTTATGTTGTGTTATGCCATACCTACCTCTATCAAAATTTTAAATGTGTCCATAAGCCCCAAAAGGTTGGCAGTCCCTAGATTAGAATGTCCAGCACCTATTCTTTATTTTCATTTAAAAATGTATACATTTTGAAAAGTTTGCCATATATACTTCTGTAAGTCATGAGAACAAAAGTACATGCATTTGACCACTACTCTTATATGACACATCATATAGCACGCCATTGTTTTACCACAACAAGAAAGAAGCAATTTATAAATTTCACACACAGAATGACTGGTGCAGGGACCCCAACTATAGGGGGCAGAAGGGGTTTTGGCTCCCTCAGTAGTGGTGGGCAGGGGGCTGAGCCCTCCCCAATATTGAGACGACTGCCACCCCCCACCCCCGCACGAGCACTCATGTGCCAAGCAGCGGCAGAGGTGTCATCACTGAGAGGGGTGACAAAATGACCAAAATATGAGTTTTAAAAATAAAAAACTGGGCTGATGAAACTTTTTAGTTCAGTCAACAAACGCAATGAAATGCGGCTGGCACCACACCGCGGGGGCCGTCACTCCTGGGAGTGACGTGGTGGCTTGGGCGCCTGCAGGCTCCATGCTGCCTGAAATGGCGTGTGACTTATGTCTGCCCTCTGCCTCTCCCTCAGCCACCCTAGAGCTGAGGGGGAGGCAGCAGAGAGGCTCAACGCAGTGCGCCTCTCCCCATGGGTGGCTCGCCCAGCCCCTGGCTGCAGGATGCACGCGCTGCCCCCAGCACCCAGGCAGCTAGCTATGCCGCTGATGCCAAGCAGGGGTGGGATGCATCACGTGACACCCCCCCCCCATGTGGCGGGCAAGTCAGCGCCCCTGGACTGGTGTGTGGGAAGGGAGGATTACTCACATTGAACTACTAATCGTAAGCGAGAGGAAAGCATGTGTGATATGAAAGTAGGCCAAGTAGCTAATTTTGCATCTCTTTAATATTTAAACAGTTTTTTTAAAAAAGAAGTTCATCGTACAATCTCCGAAATTTTCTTATAAACAGCCTGTATTCCCTTCCCATCTTTCATTATAATTATAATTATAATTTTCATAGTACCTTTGCAAAAGCTGCCGCAGTCATTTGAACTCTGCCTTCATCCGAAGCATAAATTTTGAGATCATGCCGATAGGTACTATGCAGTCTAAGTAAACCACATCCTGGAAATCCAGCATAGTCACCTACCAAAAGAAAAACAACCTTATAATTTTGCTTCTGTTTCTTTCCCCCCCCCCCCCAAGTTCTCGGTCTAAAGAAATGGCTTCCTTTGCCACCAATAAATGAAATGAGTTACCTTGTCCACCTGGGTACATGCATCGGAAAGCTCTTCCTAGTTCCTCTGCCTGAACTCTGCCTGCAGGTGTTAATTCTCCTCCCCATTTTAGAACTAAGAGTAGAGATGGCTCACGTTTGTGGCTATCTAAATGCATACAAAAATACCACAATGCAAAATAATAGGTAAATAA
Source organism: Podarcis bocagei (assembly GCF_964188305.1). Classification (NCBI taxonomy): domain Eukaryota; kingdom Metazoa; phylum Chordata; class Lepidosauria; order Squamata; family Lacertidae; genus Podarcis; species Podarcis bocagei. Next base: position 25,589,265 of record NC_138136.1, read on the forward strand.
AAACTGAGGAAGAACAACTAATTTACACCTAAGTTTCATATGCTAGAACAATTTTTAGCAGATAATTTTCTATTTCTGGTGAGCCGAAGTAACTTGAAAAACAGAGGGGTGAGTCTAAAGAAGCAGCAACAGAAATGTGTGGATGGAATATAACTTTCTTACCCACTCCTCATCCCAGCAGCCTCTCCCGAAAGTTTAGAAACCCTGATGAATGGGGTAGGCTATGGCACCTGGGTAGGGGGAAAGTACATCTCCCCATTTTTTGGTGAGCCCCCTCTTCTTTCTCAACCCCCTACACCACAGTCCACACCATTCAACAGAGCCCAGGGCCCATGGAAAGGCTGCTTGAAATGAAGGGGTAAGAAAGTCACACTTTGCTCACCCACTTCCAACAGTATTTGTCTGATTCAAATACAGTATGTTTGCAACACTGAAAAAATGGAAGAGAGAATAGAGATTATTCAGCTGAATAAACATTTTAATATGATGAATGGTGGGCTAATCAAGTACATTCCTGTCAGGGACCAAGACTGGCTAAGTTAAAGAAATATTACTTTTTCTAATATATAAAAATGTGAGGATCCAAAGAACAGTGATACTATTCAGAGCATCAGGGATGAGTTTCGGATTGGATTTGTAGATTCTGAAACAGCAGCTGCTCATGCTTGTATGGCAAATTGCTTCTGCAATTCAGGGGAATATCAAAAGCTGCTTGCAATAAAGCACTGGAAGGAGAGTGTTTGATGTTCAATTAAGAAGTCAAACATTGTACTTACAGCACAACCCTATTCATGTTTATTCATAAGTAAGTATCACTGTGTTCTGTGAGCTTACTGCATAGCAAGTGTGTTTAGGATGCACACCAGCCCTAAAAGTTGATATTTTGCTGATGACCAGAGAGAGCGAGGAACAAAATGTAATTAATAAACTTAAAAAAACCTTACATGTTTCCAACTTCAGCTTTTTTGACAATAAAAGTGTTAAAAAGCAAAATTCAGTTACACTAAGCTAACAGAGGGACCAACTTCTAGAATTAATTAGCATCCATACCTTCTTCTTCACTAGATGTTTTGGGACAACCATGAGGAAGATATGTCAGCTGAACTTTGCGGTTTATGCCGGAAAAATGTCCATACCTAAGAACGACAAATGGAGAATGGGGGAAGCAAGGAGCACACATTAAAAACGAACTTGATATATATCATGCAGCCTTGTAAGTGTGTGTGTGTGTGTGTGTGTGTATGTGTGTGTGTGTGTGTGTGTGTGTGTGTGTGTGTGTATGAAGCTATTGCATTGCTGCCATGATGAAGAATGCCTTTCCTGCACTGTACCACTTCATCCTGCAGGTTTCAGTACTTCCTGCATATGCACAGCAAGCATGTTAGGCAAAATGAATTTACTTAACATTCTTACTTAACTGGCAATTTTCTCTGTAAAGGGAGTTTGTTTTCATAGTAGAGAATTCAAGCACCCAACTTCTACCTGCAGTCTGAAGTAGTGTGCAGGAAAAGCTCTATCAATTGATTCTCTGATAGTAACCCTTGAACAGCTTAACAAAGCAGAAATTCACACAGCAGGTTAGTGTAGGCCAGTCTTCCCAAACCTGGGTGTCCTCTAGATACAATTCCCATCAACTATTACCATTAGACCATGCTGGCTGGTGCTGAGCTGGTGCTCAATCTCTTAAAGCAGCGGTCTGTGGGCATATTTGCAAAGCAGAAAAAACTGTCATGGACACCACACATATTTCAACCAAGCACATGCCAAAACCTATTCTACTGGCTGCAGTAGAATGCTTCTTTCAAGCCTAATTCAATGGGAAAGATGACCCTATGGACAGTGGCGGAGAGCAGACGGGGGCATGGCTAGTGCCTGTCCCGGGGGCATGTCGTGCCACCTGTGGGGGCGTGGCACCCAGCGCGGGCGGGGGGGGCAGCTGCAATGGCACCCCAATGGGATCGCGCTGCCAGGGGTGGTGCGCTCCCCCTGCACCCCTCTTCCTCCGCCAGTGCCTATGGACACTGGGAAAGGCTCATTGGCAACTCTTCATAGTTAAAAGTTCAGCAGAAGCAGGATAAATATGCGCTCTCCCCAAATTCCCTCTGACATTCTCCTGCAGGCCTTAGTTATCATTTATATGTCTCCGCAAGGAATATACATGCACAAAATGGCATTCAGTGGTTCATTAGAAATAGATTTCATGCTACCTAAAATTCTGAAGATGCAGTAATAGTGTGAAAGAGTCAGAAACTGACTAATAACACGGATTAGTTCCTATATTTCAGATTAACAATGTGGTTGAACTCTCTTTGTTCCTTAAAGAAATCTATATATAAAAAAACAATACATGAGAAAGATACCCGTGTCAGCAGTAAGATCTCCAAATTAAATACTTACATCTCCAACACAGTTTTCAGCTGTTCAAGTTTAGATTTGTTTTCTTCAATCTCAGAGTCATTATTTTGCCCTAGCTCTATTAAGAGGTGTCTTGCAATGTCAAGTACTTCCTAAAAGAGTGGCAAAATGTATTAGCAGTTTATAAAGACAGGTGTGAGTGTAAAAAAGAAAAGATTTTTTTTTAAAAAAACCCAACTTGCCTGTAATTGCTTCGGCTTTTTTAATTTTAGCTTCCCAGACTTGTATCCATTGCATTTTTCAAAAAGATCAAAAAACCTTTAAAATAAGCATGGAATGATTAGAAAGGCAGTGAATTACTTTGCTAGAAGTCACTAGGCCAAACTAGTATTATTTTCTGGTTTAAGATTTTTAGAATAGGGAAAAGAATTGCTCATTGTTCAGGGAAGCTTTTAATGTTTGATGGCTTACTGTATTTTAATATTTTGTTGGAAGCCACCCAGAGTGGCTGGGGAAGCCCAGCCAGATAGGCAGGGTATAAATAAAATTGTTGTTGTTGTTGTTGTTGTTGTTGTTGTTGTTGTTGTTGTTGTTGTTGTTGTTGTTGTTATCAACCCCAAACCAGATTATTCATGTCTTCACATCTAGCAAATGACTGTTTGGGAAGCGTGTGGATGTTAACACAAAACAATGTATTCAGTTATGAACTTTCCATATATTAACTGATGGTCTTGAAAAGACTTTGCACCACGTTGTATATGCAGTCTCTACGGAATAGTATCTCAGGTCACCATTCTGTGGCTTTTGCTCCCTGAACATTCGCCAAGGCTTATGTTTATAAGCCATTCTCAAGCCAGTTTTGAAATAACTAATAATATACATATACACTTAGAAAGTAATGAAGCTGGTGCAAAGCGAGCCAGTCAAAGTTAAGCTGGTGTAAAGTTCAGCCAGGGTTGCTGCTTTGCCTAAGCCTTGGCACCAGAAAACAAGCCCTTAAAATAGTGTTCTGCACTGGATTGCAAGGTTACAAGACCAAGCTGAATGGGCTTAGGATGCCATAACCCTTTTCTGGGATTTACACCAGCCTTGACTCAGCCAGCTTCTCCTCAGCCATCTGAGCAAGTTATAATACTAGGGTATCTTTGGCTGAGCCAGCCGAGCCAGAAATCACCAAGCTGAACTGGAGATCCACTGCATCCTAAGTAGCTCATACCAGTGAATCTTGCCATAGGTCTGCCCCGAAGAGTTCTGTTTTATTTGTTTTAAAAATTATATATACTGTAGTTACTTCAGTGGAACTTCCAGGGCAGTTTACAAAATACAGAAGTAAAATTAAACTTTAAAAGCAGAGAAAACAAAACATTTGATGCTACAGCCTCTTAATACATAAATACAGATGAAAAATCAAATTAAATGTCAATAAACGCAACACAGATGCACATCTATGCCCCCCTCGGTTTAAACAATCAACTTACAACATGTAATGGGGAAAATATCAAATTTGTTCATTACATCCCCCCCCAGCCAATTACTTACTTTTGATGTTTAACTTCCATTTTCATTTTTTGTTTTGGTGTTCGATCTCCATGTCGTATAACAGCAATAACACATCTAAGTTCCATCCTGCAAGTATACAAAGATTTAAAAGCACAAAGTTTGATTGACATTAACAGCAACAACAAAAATATGAAAAAGAGGACATGTAAATATGATTTCTCATATAAATATTAACGAAACATTTCAACGAAGATGTTGTTGAATTATTCTAAACTGAAAGTGAGAGAATATTGAGAGGTAAGAAAAATAGAAAATGTTACATAGTCAGGTTGCATAATTTAGACAGAGAAAAAATATTCTCTTACATTGTTCCAGATGTAGTTGGCACAATAGGAATATCCTCTGCTTCTAAAGGTATGGACCACGGGATTTGAAACTGTGGAGCAAGTTCTCGCATTACGATATTTCTAAATGGAATAGAAATAAGTGTTTGCTGAAATTAATAAGTCTACATTAATAACAACAATTAATAATTTGTCTAATAAAAACAAGTTGAAAATGCATTAACCCCTTAATGAACCATACCCACATATGTTATGTTCCATAAAGAACGTGCCATTCTTTAATAACCAATCATGCTTCTTCTAAAACATTTTTCCCTAATCCTGAAGTTCCTAAAGTGGATCTCAGTGCCCTGAACACTTCATTCATGCTTGTGGAGGCCCTCTGCCTTTGTGTGTGGGTATGCCAGTGTTTTACTTTGAACAGCCAGCTGTGCTAGTGAAGCCATGGCTTCTAGCTGTCTGCCTTCTTCCTTTCCTTAGAATGCCTCTGAGGAATTCTTTGCTTTCCAGCATGCCTAAAAAAATCCCTTTTTAAAATACAGAAAGGAAAAAGGACTCATGCTACTGCATGGTAAGCTTGGGGATGGGGAGGGGAACAACCAGGGATGGCTTGTCTCTTTGTGTTTTATTGAGTAGGTTGTATTTTGCCTTTCCCCAAATAGGGCATAAAATTTTGGTGTTTTATTTCTCTAACAGATATCTTGGCAAAGTTGCACAGAAACTATACTGGGTATGCATGCTCATTATGGGCATCCTAAATAGCTGTTGTTTTATCTGAATTAATTGTGTTATCTAAAAGCTCTATTTTGCAAGATACATTTTCCAACAGGTCAACCACACAAAGGACAGTATTCAGCTAAGTCCGACTCAGAAGAGACCTACTGAAATTAATGAACCTGAATTAGTCAGGTCCATTAACTTCAATGAGTCTGCTGTGAATAGGACTAGCATTGAATACCACCACGGATATTCTATTTACTTTAAATAAATTGTGAAAAGGAAACGGTCTGACAAATAGCATAAAATCTTACCCAAGGATTTTAGCACAATCATCATAATATTTCATAGAATTCTTCACGAAACTAAAGCCATTGACATCACAGACGTAAGATTGTCCATTTGCACGCAACAGATCAAAGCCACAAACTGTTTGCTGTCAAGACAAGAAATCACAAGATTTATAAATTTATAAAACTTCAGATAATTATCTACAGTAAAAAATAAATGAACAAAAACTCATCTCTTCCTCAAGGATCAGGTTCAACTTCAAATGTATTTAATGAATAGCTTCTCCTCACAGAAGGTCTCACTACTGCATTTTTAAAAAGCTTTGGATTTTACGCCCTTCCAAAGTCTAACCCTTATCTTAGCCCTTCAAGCACTGAGATACATTAATAAAATAATTTACAATACATAGTACCATGTAAATGTATTTCAATCTTATAAAGTAGCATAAATATTAGCAAAGGACTCAGTTCAAACAGCCAAAAAATATAGGTCAGTCACAAATGATGCAAAAAGCACACACATTCTATCTGGCTCCCAAGTTTGTGTAATGTAGGTTCTATTTACATATTTGTCTTAGCATACTTTCTCTCCTAGTCAGAAGAAGAGAAAGAGGGTCTTGTTCCTCCTCTGCTGCCTAACAGGGAACAGCATTTGCTGCCTAGGCACAGTGGAAAGGGAGTGCATGGCTGGCTGCCAACCTTGGTATGGCTGGCAATGTAGTATTTCTGCTCTTCTCACCCACATGGGAGGCTAGGAGACTGGGAAACGGGGCTCCCAGGGCAGACCTTGGTGAAGACTTCACTCATCCAGAACCACTCTGGGAGTACTTAAGGTGAGCTGTGGAGAGCTGCGGAGAGTGGAGTCACCACAGTGGGCATCAGGATTGCCCTCCCATCCTCCCTTTAATATACTGGTTTATAGGTTGTCTGCTGGAGAGTGACAGTCCCACTTTGACCTTGCTATGGATCATTTTATCACACTGTTTGGCCAGGTCTGCAGGTTTTGCGTACTTCAGCGCAATCATCACAACTTTACGGTAGAAAAGCCATTAGGCTGGATCACTACTGAGGATGGGCAGAGGGAGAGACCCCTCTCAAGTTGTCTCATAGGAGGATCCCCTTAAAGGATTTTGGAGGGCTGCACTTTTTATCCAGATGCCAAATCACCCCCTACTGCTGATCATTGGGGGTTCCCCATCTGTGCTACCTCCCTCCCTAAATTTTGGTCAACCCCAGTGCTTCATCAACCAGCAAGCAGGCTGGTGGATCCTTGTAATGCAATGCCTGATGCCTATGCCAAACCTGTTGCATCCGTAATAAATAAAGATGTGGTCTAACTTGAATCCAACACCTGTCTCCTGTTTCATCCTTTGCTTGTGTGCTCCACCACTGCCTCACTGTGCTTGGGCTTGCAGATAACAATTCTATAACAACTCAAAGCTAAGGAGATGCCCTCTGGGGTAAACAAAGACTACTTTCTCCAGCCTTCATTCATTTTACCTTAAAAGCTAGGCATACTTTCCAAGCTATAAGCTTCTCCCTTGCATTAAGGATGACTGGATACCGTACTTCTTTCCCTTCACTGTCCCGCTCTACTTTTCCATCCAGTGCAGGGGATTTACGAGCTTCTGCATGTGCATAATCTGGTCCTACCGTGTATACCTTTATTTGGAAATAAAAAAATACAACAGAATAAAAAACTTGTTTTTTTGGTTCATTACTTTTTCATTTCATAGTCAGCTCCTGGGCCTCTAAAGTCATACTCATTACTTTCACATCATGGGGAGATTAGTGACAAAATGAAAAGCGCTACAAGTTCCAATGCTATACTGTATCCATGTCCCAATTGGCAATCTAATCTTGCTGAAAGTTTCATATTACAGCTTCTGCTACTACCAATTTATTTAACATGACTCCTAATCAGATAGCTTACAATCTTTGGCCAGGATTCAAAGAATGTGCAATCAGCTCTGCATACCCAAAGGGATTTAGATTTGTTTTTCTTTAAACTGCTCCCTGTCCACATCGCATGGCAGCCAGATAATGTACTATGGGAGTTTCAAAAGCAGTGGTATGTTTATTCAAATAAAAAAGTAAAAGATTTCCCTCGTCTTGCCTAAAATAGCTCTCTGAATCCAACCCTTTGTACAGGATGAACCCACAAAGAATTAAAGTAGGCACAATTGATTTGTTAGGATTATATTATATCTATAATTATCAAACTTCCAAACACTTAATTTTGGAAAGCCTCATGCCAATCTGTAGTTACAAGTTGTAATTTTCCTATGTAGAAATATTTTGTCTTAGTTTTCAAAGAATTTTGACAAATAAAAAAACCAACAAAATCCAGCTGCTGTATGATTAACTGATAATGAATGTTTAGGCAGCTTTGGAGACCACCAAGAGCTACATCAACTGCTCACAGAAATGCTCCATGATTGCTGAAGACAACTGTTTCCAGACTGTACAGATCAGTCAAAAACATCTCAGTATTTGAAGCATAGTTTTATGATTTAGGAATGCAGGTCCATCCCTATACACTTTCTTGGAATTTTGGTCTAACACAATGTACTTTATTTTCAAGAAAGTATGCTTAGGATTGAAATGTTAGAATAATTTCATTTCAGGACAAATGTATTTGTCTGAATACACATTCAGAAAACAGTATGGCAGCATGTTTATATTCTTTTTGAATGGTAAACTGTAATCACAAGAGTATCTAGAGAGAGAGACAAACTAAAACATGAAGTGTTCCTTTTACTTGGAGAAAACAAAACATGATATGTAAACTATTTTAAGTTTAATAATAGCAGTGCTTCAGGCAGAGATAAATGCCTCACATCTAAAGTTGCCGAGTTCGTTAAGTACTTGATTGTTCTAAATATAAACCAGAATATGCAGTTGTCATACCTTCACATCAGTGCCATCTGTAGGCATGAACTCCTCATAGATATATGAACCAGTTTTCCTCACACTGCTTTCAGGGGAATAAACACTGCTTCTGCTACCGATCTGAAACACAAACCTTCCCATCAATATTATTTCATACAAAGACAAAGCCTTCTCAGATCCATAAAACCCTGTACTTCTTTCGTCATCCCTCCCTAGCCTATTTTCCCCCTAGCACTTCAAAAGTAAAACCAAAAGCAACCTTATGTTATAAAGGTTTATTGTGGTGTAAAAAGGGCAGAAATGTTTAAGGAGGAAAGAGAAAAATCTAGATAGGCTGACTCTCCCATGACATAAGCAGACCCAGAAGATTCTCTAGGCAGGTAACCTGAGGTCTCTCAAGTTCACAGAGCATGGAAATAGAAAGGGGCAAACATTCTCCACACCCACGCTACTCTGCCCATTCCAAGGCACCATCACTCAGTCCAACCTTGCCTCAGTAACACATGAACTTTGCATGCGAAAGATCCAATGGTTTAATCCCTGGCATTTCTGACAGGGCTGGGAAAACCTTGTTAGAAGCCCTGGAGAGCTACTGAGGTGGACTAATGGACTGACACAAAATAAACTCTCAGAATACTTCTGGTGGTAATGATACATAGCGTGTGAGATTGCTTCAAATGAGAGATGGGGAGATAAACTGGGTGTAAGACAAGTTGTGAGCTATTTTGAACACAATTTTGAAAACTTTACATCATTTGCTCATTATACATTTCCATATTACAGAGCCATCCTCTGTCATGTTATTCAGTGGATAACCATTTCTATTAATGGAGATATTCTCTTCCCCATTCCTTTTTCACTCTTCCTTATGGGTCAAGTCCAAAGTACACAATTTAGCTGCAACCTTCCAGCTAATGCTATTTCCAACATTTTCCTAAGAACTGAGTAAGTTAGTTCTTTCCACCCTATAAATACATTTCAGTGCTTAAAAAACATTTTTACTATTATTCAGTTTAACATATTCTCACTTTCCGAAAGAGCCTCTGACTTCCACCACCAGCAGATGTTGGATAGTAAATATAAACATTGTGGTCCTCAGCACTGACGGGCTTCTCCACAAATGGTTTTTGGAAAACTTCTCCGTTCACCTCCACATGATCTTCACCTTCAATCAAATTGCATTCTGGAAAATAACACGAAGTGCAGACTTTAGGCTGGAGATACAATTAAGAGATCAAAATTTCATCAAACCTGGAGGAGGAGGAAAATGGCTTGAACCTCTAATGTAGCACTGCATCAAGCAAGCAAGATTACTAATCAGAAAAAAAAAAGTTTAGAACAGAGCCCGTTGAAAATTCCATTATAATAGCCATTACCTTGTGGATTGTTTGGATCACGGATTAGAACTGCGTAACGAGGGAGTAAAATACCTTCAGCTTCGAGAATGCCATAAACCTCTCTCCTAAAATAATATTTTTTTCACAAAATGAATATTATCAATGAATTATGCATTCAAAACATTTCTCTAAAAAGTCACATAATTACTATTATCAATGAATTATGCATTCAAAACATTTCTCTAAAAAGTCACATAATCACTATATAAGGATGGTATCAAAGTAGTAAGATCTGGATTTTTCTTCCACTCCCCTGGTTCTGGTATAAAGTGGGTACACGTGAACATACCACTCTTCAGGGAAGTAGCTAAAATCTGCCCAGACAAGGAGAACAGAAGTGTATACCACCTCTCCTCAAGGAAGATAAGGAGGACACATTCATTCATTCATTCATTCATTGGGAATTGAAGTTTAGCCTAGAGCATTTCTTGTATCTGTTGAGTGTCTAGCTTTGACAAATATGCACAATTCATCCATCGGGCATATTCTTTTTTACATTCTATTGCTTTCATGACTCTAATTCATGATTATAATCTGTGCAGGAACACATAATTGGAATAGACACTAAACTGTATCCTGTTCTGTTTACTGTACCTTTCATAAACTTATTATTTACTGTTTTAAGGTGAACACTCTATATACATTTCTTAGCTGAATAGTATTCCATTTTAGTTACATAACAGCTTTTTACTAGCTTTCTTTTCTTTATGTTAACTACTTTACCTCCATAATAATCAATCTGATGAGACAGCATTTCATTGAGGCCTTTTAAATATCGTACTAAGCACTTGTTCTTCAACAACTAGAGTGTGGGATATTTATTTATGGCTATTTACTTACCTGTCTTGTATGTGATATTGCATATTCAAGTCATTAATAACAAAAGGATTCCTCAGTTTTGAATAGGCAACTGCTTTGTCTAATGGAAATCCTAAATAAAAATATTACAGAATATTAGTTCACAATGATTACATTTGTATAATTCTTGGTGATGGATTGGAATTCTTACTTTCCAAATTGACCTATGTGAAGAGGCTGTGCAAATTATCTGTAATCCCTTCAACTTTGAATAGTATCTGGTTTCAAGTGAGTCATATTCATATTGCTCCAACTGGCTTAGAAATTTTCCTTAGTTTTTATTCCTTGTTTTAGTCAGCTAAGAAAGGATAAGTTCCCATTACTTCACTACATTGGACTTCTCCCATCCCAAAGTGGCCTTGCTTTTAAAAGAAGGCATTGATGCACCAATTGCAGTACAATTATCAGCATGTTTGCTTAGAAATATATATATTTTATTTCAGTGAGACTTGCTCACTAATAAGTGAGTTAAGGAATGTGGATGTATATCGTATGTAGTTTTTGCCCTTGCTCCAAAAAGGGTACTAGCACAAAGTTATTATTACCTACTGACAAAACAGTAAGTGGCTGACTGAACGGTTTAAAAAAATAAATAAATAGTACACCCACTTTCTGTTACCATCACAGCATGAGCCCTTTGCAAACTAGAGCTTCCTGGAAATCCTAGTTTTGAGCAGGGAAGCCCCCGGGGGGGGGGAAAGCTCTAAATTCTCCTCCCTCTGAATAGACATTGCATTTAAAATATAAATAGGGGTTTCCATTATATATACTTTACCCTGAGTATAATATTCTAAACATGCCAATGCACAAGTAAATTCCATATAAATAAATGGATTTTCTTCTAAGGAAGTGTTTTTTATTGCAGTGTGAAACAGGTTGACACTGCTTTGTAGCAAATAGGTAAGGTAAAGGTAAAGGACCCCTGGACAGTTAAGTCCAATCAAAGGTGATTATGGGGTATGGCGCACATCTCGCTTTTCAGGCTGAGGGAGCCAGCTTTTGTCCACAGACAGCTTTCTGAGTCATGTGGCCAGCATGACTAAACTTCTAATGGCACACGGAGGACTGTGACAAGTGCCAGAGCACACAGAAACAGCGTTTACCTTTGTACTGTAGCCATACCTATTTATATACTTGCATTTCTATGCTTTTGAACTGCTAGGTTGGCAGAAGCTGGGACAGAGCAATGGGAGCTCACCACTGTTGTGTGTATTTGAACCGCTGACCTTTCAATCAGCAAGCCCAAGAGACTCAGTGGTTTAGACCACAGTGAAATATCAAGTTAATTGAAACATTATGTTCCCTTTATTACTACAAACTACTGCTCTGGTTCGCCAGAAGCGGCTTAGTCATGCTGGCCACATGACCTGGAAGCTGTACACCAGCTCCCTTGGCCAATAAAGCGAGATGAGCGCCACAACCCCAGAGTTGGCCACATCTGGACCTAATGGTCAGGGGTCCCTTTACCTTTACCTTTTACTGAATATTTTACTGCACACATATATACATTTTAAAATAGTGTTGCTTAAGGCAATATTAAAATTACATTTATTTCCAAAAAGGCAAAAAGATTCAAACTTAATACATGCAATATGAAGACATTTTACATTATTGTGATTATTGATGTGTTTTATTATTGATATATTTGCCACCCTGACTTCCTTTGGGAGAAAGGGAAGGATATAAAATAAATAAATAAATAAATAAATAAATAAATAAATAATAAACAAGAGAGAGTAATTACCTTTAGAATGAAAAGAAATGAGACAGTCACATAAAGGCCAGTTTTCCACAGGTTCATTCAAAATCACATCTTCTTCAAATATTACTACTGTGATATATTTAAACATGGAAAGGCGTTCAAGGATTTCATTCATTGGTTTTGATTTTGATTTCTTTGCCATAGAACATATTCCAACCATGATCTGTCTTTCTGGTGGCTAGTAATAATAATTTTAAAAAGGTCAGTAACATAAATTTGGGTTTCAAAGCTTTTCACCATATGCTAACTGAAGAATGACCATGCAATATTCTTACTAAGTATTAAACAACAGGCTCATTTCACAAACCTTTATTATGCTTAAGGGGCAGGGAATGTAACCTGATATCAGAGTTTCATACTCTTTGTGAAAAATACAGTCTTGACAAGCAAGGTTGTAGAAACAATGATAATATATAAAACATAAAACATAGTAAGCCCATGCTGAAAGTTTTCTTAAAAGTGAAATTGTTCACAAAGGCATTAGCTATGTCCCATCTACAACCTTCCGACAAACTTAACCAACCCTGTAAATCTAAGAGTGCCACTTGCAAGTAAAAATATTCTTCTGACTGGAATAAATTTACAAAGCGACAGCTTCAGAAACCCCATTAATTTCAATGTCAGTTGTGAAGGATGCCCATGAAGCTGTGGTAAGAAGCTGTATGACAGCAGTGTGTTGGAATGTGTCCACAATAGTACGTGACTATGATGATACTTGAAGCAACAAAATGTTTCACAGCTAGGAAAAGAAATAAATATATTCTGTATTTATTATTTAAACAGGTGAGAGACTTAACTTTCAATCCAATAAATGAAATTTTAGTCAACAAGAGTAAAACTAGAGTGAAACTAGGATATTAGTACTATATGACTTTTACTTTAACTGTTCTTCTTCAAAATGACCATTCAACAACTGTAACTAAAAGCTATTTTTAATAAATAAAATAGCTTGTTCCATAAATCTTTCCAAATCTTAGAATCTAAGATGTTAGTTTAACCATAACTGTTTCTTAATATTGCAAATATGAAACTTTGGGGCTCTTCTAAATAGTTTGAACCTGTTTCTTAATATTGAAATTATGAAACTTTGGCACTCTTCTAAAAGCTATCACAGTTTATACATATTGTATAAACTGCTGAAACTGGTCTTGATCAATTTGGTTTTAATTTAGCAAATGCCAATGTGTTTCTTTACAACTATACCTAACTAAGCATTTAAACACTTTGCTGAAATGGGGCCATAGTGCTTATTGCTTTTTATGCTCATTTCCTATCTTCTCTGCTAACAACGCTTTAGTATCTTATCAACTCAAACAATTACTTGCCCCCAAACAATGAAACAAAGTACATACAGAATCATACTCATCGTCTTCATCTTCATGATCATAAAAGGCTTCAAATTCTGCAGACCTGGATGGATTCAAAAACTCATCTGGATCTTCACCACCCACAAAAAATCTAGGAATTTCGCCTTCGGTTGCAGTAACAGACATGATTACAAATCCTAAAAAAGATCTACGTAGAAACGGCAGTCACTCTGAGAACTGAGACACTGTACATAATTCCCAGTGGCTAGGGTAATAAAAATCCTTGCCGTCTGGCACTGCTTACGCAGTTGCTTGTTACTCTGATAAAGTCAGCTGCCAAGTGCAGTTTAATTGATATCATCTGTCCATTGTTTCGAGTTGTTACAATCGTGAAGAAGAACCGTGCACGTTACGGCTTCCCTGAGATACTTTGGCAAATTTCAACCCTGGTAAAAGAGAGAAAAGTAAAAAGATTGAAAATATTCCTTACTGTAATGAATTACTGAGAGATATTTAAGATAACCTACCCAAAAATACTTAACTTACTGCAAAATTCAAAGCTATTATTCACAATAGCCAAGCAATACAAAGCACCAAAAATAAAATTTATATTGAAAGATAAACATGTAAACAAAGTGGAAGTGTCATTTAACAGGCTGAATCATATCCACTTATTGCTCCTGAGAACTATGGAAGTAGAAAAACAGGAGTCATCTGGGAATGGTAGACAAAGAGAAAAAGCAATGCAGAAACATAATGTCATATTTTACCATGTTCAGTAACAAAGTGGAAACAGCATTTGTGAGTAAACCAAAATTGCAAATTGAGTCATTTGTGTGCCAGGCTTTTCCCCCTGTTCTCCAACAAATACAAACATTATGCAACAACAAAACTAGGGGCTAAAAGTTTAACAAATAAAAAGTCACAACATTTGTATATCTAGAAACACCATGGCTGACTAGCTAGAAGTAGTCTCTGAGATAAGGCACAGTTCTGCTTTCACTGCTCCCCATGTTGCTATAGCTATATCCACCAACTGAATCCCTCACATGATACAACAACCTGAATCCACTGGGGATCTAGCAAATGGAATATGGATTGTAGCTTCATAGTTCCTCTCAAGGAAAATGCACTGACTAAATTCATACTGTGGGTAAGAGCCTGAAGATATGCTCCAAAATGTTACCAAGTTGCTAAACAAATTCTCAGGACTTGGGGAACCTACAACATCCAAGGCAATAAAGAATGATTGAAAGTGGGGTGCAGGGAGAAAAGCAAAGGAAATAAAACTAAACTGCAGTCAATTTCCAGGTCAAGCAGGGAGGAGACTAACAGCCCTATGGTTTACCATGCATGACTCAGGCCAATGCAGCTGGGAGAAGGCAATAAAGTATAACATGAATTTAATGAGAAGTGATTTAATATACTTCAAAAGGTAAAAGGATTTTATAATCCAAGAAAGTAGAAAATCCCAGGCAGAAATGAACGCATCACTACAGAACAACTGGCTTTGACAGCTCTTCTGTTGAGTTATTTATAGCCTGGTGAGGGTAAATTTTTTTCTAGGGATCAATGTCCATGATTTCCTCACATGCATAAACCTTGCATATTTTTTAAACCAGAACTTCATAGGTTTCATCGCTTGTTCTTAACATGACAGAAAGCAGTGGTATAGTTTCTGATGTCAACCAAATATTGTACCAATTTCAGTAGGGCATAAAGTAGTATTTTGACAGGCTAACATGGTCCAACCCAAAATTTCTGGAAGCATTTGAAGAGCACCTATTTCAACACACACACACGATATTATTATGAATATTTACTGAAAAGTAGGTCACACTGATTTAAGTTGTGTGCACAGGATCACATAAGGGATTTGCTGCCCACACTTCATACTGCCCTTTAGTTTCCTCACCTTTTCCTAAGGACATATGACAGATTTCGAACTCTAGCTTGTATTTACAGTCCATGGAACTGCCCTTGTTGAGCCATGAAAATATGTTTTTCTTCCAGCCAAAGCTATCTCCCACCTCTTTCACAAAACATCATGAACTGCTCGTCAACATTCCACAACTGACTTTTCCTCCTCTGCACTTAAGAATGTTCATAAAATACTCTGGGGTATTCAGAAACTAAGCCAACGGAATGATAGGGGAAGGAACTCATGCCAAACTCACTCAAACTAGGGGGGAAACGGAGGAAATGAAGAATGCAAGAAGAGAAGAGGGTGGGTCACAGGATGCTCCCAATCTTCCAATTATGGCTTGTAGGATCAGAAACATGATATCTGAACTAAGTTATTTCTGTAAGATGTTATGTTTATTTCCAATTTCTAAATATTCCATGGCATGGAAAAATATCTATAGTTTGGGGCAACAAATACATAACAGATCCACTGCTTGGTCTGAAAATTGATGGCAAAGGAAACAAAAACATGTGGTTAGAAATGCTTTCAGTGTTATTTATCAGAATCTATTATTTTGGTATTTGAAATCCAGCTACTTGTACAGTTCAAAAGTTATGTACTATATTTATTTGCTTCTAGTAGTACAACAGTACAATTTTTTCCCCTACCGCCTTTTAAGTCCATCATTGGACAACTGGTGTCAAGGAATTTTACTGGTGTAGATACATAGTTTAGCAGCATAAAGGATGAGGTCAATAAAGCTCCAAGGACAATATTTATTAGGTCACTGATAATGCCTAACCAACAGAGGGAAACACTACAAGAAAGGATTTATGTAGGAGTAATTAAAAGAAGTATAATAAAACAGACAATAAAATCTGATATTGATATGGATTGAAGGAAGGAATAATTAAATATCTAGGGTCCAAATAATGTCAATTAATGCAAGTGCCCAAGGTAGTAACTCCTCCTCCTCCTCCTCCTCTTCTTCTTCTCACCTTTTAACATGTTCTAGTAGTGTTAGGCATTATCAGTGACTAGGGATGTAAATTAAGGAACTGGAGTTGGGGGGAGAAAATCTGTATTTTTCTGACCAACTCACTGAAATTGGCACTCTTACAATATTTTTAAACCTCCTATTTAATAAAAAATGTATTATAGATCAGTTAATGATTAGAAATAAATAAAATAATAAATAATAATAATAAAATAAATAATAATAATAATAATAATAATAATAATAATAATAATAATAATAATATAGTAATTTATACCCCACCCATCTGGCTGGGTTTCCCCAGCCACTCTGGGTGGCTTCCAACAAAATATTAAAATACAATAGTCTGTCAAACATTAAAAGCTTCCCTAAACAGGGCTGCCTCCAGATGTCTTCTAAAAGTCTGGTAGTTGTTTTTCTCTTTGACATCTGGTGGGAGAGTGTTCCGCAGGGCGGATGCCACTCCCAAGAAGGCCCTTTGCCTGGTTCCCTGTAACTTGGCTTCTCACAGCGAGGGAACTGCCAGAAGGCCCTTGGCACTGGGCAGAACAATGGGGTGGAGATGCTCCTTCAGGTATACCGTTTAGGGCTTTAAAGGTCAGCACCAACACTTTGAATTGTGCTCAGAAACATACTTTAGCCCACTTTATAGCCCTCAAACCAGAAAACAAAAGATTCTCAGAATAAAAATCACATTCAAGCCTGAGATCAGGTATAAAAATAACATTGTCTTCCTATGGCATCAGAATTATTCATATGGCATTTCTTCCTCTCTTCCTCCTCCCAGCACCAACTTTCAGCCTCTACCTATTAGGCAACAGAGTAAACTGATGACCTCTGAGGCATTGGGCCATGATGGAGGCATAATTTTCCTTTCTTGTAGTTGGCAGCAACAGCTCCCACTAAGGACCTCTGAGACAAGGGACATGGAGCGAGTAGCTAAAATGCACTCGGTCCACCATGGTAAAGACAACTCTTCCTTTTAAACCAAAGTGATGAGATGTACAAGTAGAACTTCACTTGCACTGCATGGCTTTGACCTTCCACTCGCAACTCCTTGTAACCCCTCCCCACAAAGGTTTCTCCGGAGGTTTGGGGGACATTCTGGAACATTAAATGATCTGGCACAGTTAGTTGTAGTAGGGTAAAATTGGCAGAAATCAGATGGGAAGCTGTATTCATGGAGAACGGCCTTCTGTTCACACAAATCATTCTCTGGGTGCCAACCATAATTAAAACCAACCTCATAAGAATCTAGGTTTGAAGTATCAGAACTTCCTTTCAGTGGAAAAGACCTGCTGTGCATCTATGGATAGACTGGACACCACTTCCCTACAATGGCTTTCCATGCAGTGCTGAATCTCTGTTCTTTCCCTGACTGCCTTCACCTCCTCCAAACTTTAATTGTACTTCTGCTACAATCAACTTCACAGCCCTCTTTTCACTGTAAAGTACTAAGTAAAACAACAAGAAAGTTACAAAAACAACACTGTTTTCACACACTACTTTAACCCCCTCTCCACAACAAAAACAGTATTATCAACCCAGATCTGGTGTAACACAAGGTTCTCTTAGCCTCTGCAAAATGAATGCAATAATGATGTGACTTATCTGAACTGGTATTAATTATTTTTTAAATGTTTACAAACTCTGAAAAATCACATTTTTGTATGAGATAAGGGCAGTGAAAGCTTGTCTTTGCTACTATCTATTGTTTTGACTTTAAGCCTCAAATCCCCAATCTCAGCTATCCTGAACTCTTGAATTTTAGTTTTCTATGAGGCTGCAACACTTCACAAGAGAAGACCAGCATAACAGACTTTAAAATGGACCAAGGAATTATGTTTCTTGATTTTAGACAATGGGTGTTTCATTCTAGCCTTTTTTTTCTTATTAGTTAGATATGCTTTCCTAAATGTCAGTAATGACTATGACTTCATCGTCTAAAAACAGTGAATGGCAGGAGAAGGCTTGTTTCTCACAAAACCAATGAGAATAGTGGCTGCTTGTTTGGCCCCACAAATGCTAGAAATTTACTTTTAAAAATAGGAAAGCTAGGAATCAGGGGATTGTAGCTCTTCCTCTCCATAGATGTCCATGTAAGAGACCTTTATTGTTCTGATAGTGTTGATACTGCCACAGATGAGAAGCACTGTCAGTTAGAAGGATCACTACTTAGCAAACATTTCAAAACAAGATTTGTTTAAATAATCCCACCAAAACAAATGATGCAGAAAATTTTACAACTTCAGAAATTTATATTATACAATTGCCCAGAACATGTTATTCTCTTACCGAGAGTTAAAGTGGAAAGCTGAACTATGTAGAAACCAAAAGCCACAAAACAGCATATTTGCTAAAGAGTTCCCTCTTCAGTTAGTTCTGGCACTGGACAGTGCTCATCATCAGTTCACCTCCTAGGATAAAAGAAAGATTCAGACATGAATAGGTTTCTGTTGTGATCAAGGACAAGACAGCACATATCTTCAAAAGTAGTTTATGGGAAAATACAATATTGTAAGATACAGTAGCAATTTTTTTTTAAAAGCAGCTTAATCCTACACACAATTACTCAGGACTAAGTCTCCGATAGTACCCTTAGTAATATTGTTCTGAGTAAATGTACATGTGATTGGCTTGTAAGAAAGAAACATTAATTGGAGTTTGAAACTGAAGCCGGAGACTGAATATGAATCAAAGCTGGAAAACATATTAATTTCAGGGTCTATATAAACACTTCCAAAGAGGGATTTCTTATTTATAGTGACATACTACATGCACAGAACTAAAGGTCATGTCTTACAAAGCATTGTATGTTTATTGCTTTTCAATGCATTCTATCTTAAACAGGATAAAAATAAGGTATCTGCAAGGCATCCAAGGGGTCTTAGGATATTGTGGCCTCTCTCTGCTGGTAGAGAATGAGGTCCATCCTGGAGACCTCTTCATTGCAGCCACGGGAACACCTGAAACCACCTCTTACACAATAGGGGGTAAATCAAGCAAGCCCTGTAGTTGTGCATTTCCACAACAATGGAAATATACACCAGTCCTGCAGCCACCACTCTGGATTTTTCCATTCTTCTGCCACAAATTCCACTGCTCTGCTCCAAACCCAACTGAAGCATGTTTTCTGATAAATTCCACTAAATTGAATGAGATTTACTGTCAAATCCATATGATTCAGGTATACATGTGGTTAATGTTGGAAAATAATTTCCCAGAAATGGTTCCTTACAAATATTTGCCGCCTCACTCTCAGATCACATATCAAAATGCCAGAACTAAGAATATATCTAATTAATAAATATTTGCACCTGACATAGCTGTCAATTTTTCCCTTTTCTTGCGAGGAATCCTATTCAGAATAAGGGAATTTCCCTTTAAAAAAGGGAAACGTTGACAGCTATGGCACCTGAATGGCCAAACACAAAAGCTGTTAAGCCTACCACACACACAAAATAAATAATATTGCCATTTGTCAACTCCAGTTTTTTAAAAAATAATATGCCCTTGCTCCATGAGAATGGCATTTCCCTTCTTTCTGTTTGTTGACATGATAGTTAATTCAACTAGTTTTTTTGTTTTGTTTTAAAATTTAAAAACCCTTCACATCTTCAGACAAACAAACAAACAAACAATATATTATTTAGGAGTATTTATACCCAACCTTCTAACCAGGTGGCTTACAGTATATTTAAAACATAATAGAATAGACATTGCTACAATAGTCACCACAGAAAGGCAAAGGTGTATTTAAGTCCCTCTTCTTGTTCTCCAGCTTTCCAAAATAATAATAATAATAATATGTATTTCTGCAGCTGAATCTACTGGCCTAGAACTGCCTGTTTAAGCCTCTAGGTGTTAGGCTGAGCCAGGCCAAGACTTCCACACTGGGTGGTTGCTGTTTATTACTCGCCTAGTCCCAGACATGGTAACAAAAGCAGGTGGTGCTGGGGAGCAAAATTGTTACATGCCTCCCACCCTTCAATTATTTTCTCCTTTAGCTTTGATGAGATCCTAAACATATTTTGAATTGATTAGGTCTGATGAAATTACTATGTTTTATTTATTCTACTCTTGCTCAAACCTAATGAACCCCTTTAATTGGATTAGCAGCATATATTGTATACCACCCTTCGTCCGAAGATCACAGGGCTGTTCACAACATAAAAATACAAAATGAGAATGCAAAAATACATAACAAAACAAAAACAGAAGACAAAGTATGTAATAAAACAAAAATAAACCAATAGCACCCCTTCTACAAACGTATTTGACAGGCCACAGAATGCTAATCAGCCAAAGAATTGCTTAGAGAGAAACATTTTTGCCTGTAGCCTAAAGATATATAATAAAGGTGCCAGGTGAGCCTCCCAGGGGTGAGCATTCCACAAACAGGGGGCCATCGCAGAAAAGGCCTGTTCTTGTGTGGCCACCCTCCAGAGTTCTCAAGGAGGAGATACATGAAAAAGGGATTCAGATGAAGTTTGCAAGGTCTGGGTAGGTTCAGATGGAGAGAGGCGGTCCTTGAGGTATTGCGGTCCTGAGCAGTTTAAGGTCAAAACCAGCACTTTGAATTGGTCCTGGAAACTTAAATTGGCAGCCAGTGCAGTTGGGCCAGGATCAGTGTAATATACTCAAATGGTCTTGCTGTGGTGAGCAACCTAGCCACTGAAATTCTGGCACCAGCTGAAGTTTCTGAACTGTCTTCAGATGCAGGCCTATGTATAACACGTTGCAGTGATCTATATATGTATTATCTATATGGCTTTATTTGTAAAACAAACTTGTATCATTTTAGTTTCACATTACCTTGACACCACAACGAAACTGCAACTGTAGATACATTTGTTCTCCTTTTTGCAGAATTAGTCAATTTAATATAAAAAGAACATAAACATTTAATTACTTCAAGAGCAAATCTAAATGAATGCTATTATAATAAAGAAGAAGCAGAGTAATCCTGCTGGCTTTGTTAATAGCTCAAAAGGCATTGCTAGTAAGTATCGAAACTATTTTCATGGTTTGCACACTTTACAAAAAACTTAAGTCTGAAAGGCAGCCTGCTCAAGGTCATTTGGTTCTGTTTAAAATAGATGTGCTGATGGAAACTACAGCAAGGAAGCTTGCAGGAGGAGCACATGCAATAGTTATCTGAACTCTAGATATGCAGCAGAAATCTTCATGTTTTTTAATATGTTAATCCCATTGTTTTTAAAGATGTTATTTGTACCTGTTTTTATGTAACTAATTCTTTGCTACATGTTTCAATTTTTAAAATAGCTATTTAAGCTGGTTTCACAAGGAGACACACAGTTTTCTTGGAACATAAACACACATTGCATACAATTAAATTATACCCAGAAGGGACTCGTGGAAATTATGGAGCTAAATATGTCACATCCATGAGTTTCAGTGAGTCTGCTCTGAGTAGGGCTAACACTGGACAGACTTTAGAAGAAGACAGATGGCAACAGGGACTTAATCTATTTGAAACTCGGAAGCATGAGAAGTAACTCTGTAACACTATTCCCAAAGACAGTTCTACATAATCCAAGTAGAAACAAGGTTTCACATCTATTGCATTCTTTTTGTCACTGTCATACTTTAATGTTTATCCTTTGCTTCTAGACTAGTCATCATATCTAATATTTCTGCTATCTATGGTTACAATCCTAAATATATTTATGGTACAACCCTAATCATCTCCATTCAGAAGCAAGGTCTATTGAATTCCTTGTGGCTTTCTCCCAGGTAAATGGGTTTAAGTTTCACACCTTTAACTTGCCAGTAAATCCTGAAAAAGACAGGGCTTACTTTTAAGCCAACATAGTAGGGATGAATCTGCAATACCTCCCTTTTATAGCTTGATCCAATGCAGAATTAGGTGTGCTTAAACTCACATCAATTTAAAATAGCTTAGGGTCACCTAACTCTAACTTATCAGGCTGTTCATTTGATCTCCATTTGTTGTGCAAACGGCCTTCCTTCATCATCTCTTAACAACCAGCCTAAATATACCTGAGTCAACGGCTCTCTCAGACTTATTACACTTCAGTGCCATTAATGAGTTCTAGTAAAATTTAATTACTTTAATGCATCAGGCTCAAGTATACCAGGTACCCTCTCCATGTCACTTGATGTCTCTAAAATGTCCTTGCCATAACAGTTAGAAAGCAGCTTATAGTGGACTGCAGAAAAACACATATCAGCAGCGTTGCTTCCCCACCCCCCTTCAGTTGGTAAAGCATGAGACTCTTAATCTCGGAATCGTGAAATTGAGCCCCACATTGGGCAAAAGATTCCTGCACTTGAGGGGGTTTGACTAGGTGATCCTCAGGGTCCCTTCCAACTCTACACTTTTATAATTCTATGTATCATTTTTTTTTCTGGGTACACAGTTAAAGGCACTTTTTTCTAGATGAAAAGGGCTGGTAAAATAAAATAATAATAATAATTTCATTATTGTTACCTCATGCCACTCCGGGTGGCTTCCAGCATATATAAAAACATAATAAAATATCAAACATTAAAAACCTCTAGATACAGGGCTGCCTGTAAAAATGTGCCGCTTACTGTAACAACTTCCTGCTGAGCACTGACACCTTTCCCACCCACACCTGGAAGAATAGCACTGTGTATCAGACACCAATGAATGTGCAGCAAGTTAAGAATTGATTGGATAACATCATCAAGCCAATGGTCTGTATGTGCAACAGACAGACTCCCAAGGCAGCTTGCCCCAGCTATTGTGGCAGCATTAATTTACGTTGCAAATACGTAGTTATGTGCTTGTAGCAGGTGCTGGAGAGACACCCCCCCCCAACCCTAGGGTTGCAACCTGTCCTGTTTAATACAGGATTGCCCTGCATTTCAATGTCAAATGCTATGTCCTGTTTTGACACAGTCTTGTCATGTACTCCAGGTCTCCTCTCTCTCTGCCAAGTTAGGGGTCCTCTCCAAATGCATGTGTTTGAAATGGTGTGCGAAAGGTCATGCATTTAAACTCTGGGTACCCAGATGTACAACTTTGTGTGTTTGTGTGCGTGTGAGTGCCCCTGTGACAAATTCCAGATGGGCCATCCTGTTAGGCTGCAATAGATTGTAAGGCATTGCTTTGAAGTCACTTCAGCACCAGATTAGAAAAAGAAGAAAAGTCCCCCAACTGTCCTGCCCTGTACATATTTTGCCAGGAAAAAAGGAACGCGAAGGTCAGCTGCACTGCGCCTCCACGTGCCGACGCCCCCGCTGCTGCAGAGGCAAGAGAAAGAAGCGCCCGCCAAGGACTGGAGGAGGAGCAGGCGGGAAATGCGGAGCCTGACGACCTTGACTCCCAGAGCCTCGTCGGCGCTAGCTGTAGCATAGCAGCCCAAGGGGGGCAGAGGGAAAAAGCTGCGCGTATATATATACCTGTCTTCTCTTTAACTCAGCCCGTGTTTTAAAAAAATTAACATGGTCCACATATGAATTAAAGACAGGCATATTAAAGAGAAAACATATATAGATACATAGATAGACCATGTTATTTTTTAAAAAACACGGGCTGGATTAAAGAGAAGCCGCGCGAAAATAGGTTCGTCGAGGTGGCCTGAGGCGGAGTTTCTTCTACTTGAGCAATTAAAGCGTAAGAACTGGAGGCGAGAACAAAACGCCTTCTCTTTCTTTCCGCTCCTTTATTTATTATTATTATTATTTACTTGAGGGAGCCCTGCATAGAGAACCGGGACGGGGTGTACGGGGAACGCCAGGGCTCCCTTTCCCTTCCCCTCGCGCCTCCGCGTGGGCAACTCAGGGAAGGCGAAGGCGGCGTGAGGAGAAAAACGGCAGTTGGGCTGGAGGGAAGGGGCGGGGAGGGTAACTAACGCGCGCGCGCACACACAGACAGACAGAGAAACTGCCCCCCGCGTGCCATCCACCCTCAGCAACACGCTCTTTCCATTCTGGGCCCGCCCCCCTTTTTCCATTGGTGCCCTTCGGGGCAGCCTTGGAGACAGACTAGTAGTTTTGGGGCTGTGCGATGTGACGCGGTGCGGCGGGGGGGGGGGTTGTTTGGAATATCCCTCCCGCCGCCATCCCGATGTCCTCACCTGAGCCAGCCGCCGCTGCTTCTGCTGCCTCCGCCTCCTCCGCCGCTGTTATTGCTTTACTTCCTTCCCATTGAGAAAGGAGCAGGGGGCGCTGCAGCCGCGGCCACGCCCCCTCCGCCACCCTTGACCCCCTCAAGCCTCTTCCCCGCCTACGCTTGCTTTGCCTCACAGTACACCTATTGTAGGCTCCGTAGAGAGATAAAGGGTTAGACGGGGAATTTCATTGCCTGGAGAAAGAACTTCCGGGTTTCCTTGGATGCTATTTTCCTTTCCCACCCCCGCTGCGGGGCAAACGTGATACATCCAGGGCTTTCAGCGCAGCTATGATTGGGTAGCACAGCATCGTCTCTCTCCCTCTCTCCCCGCCCACCCCTTCCCTGCAGAAGCAAGAGAGGGAGTTCCCCTCCCCTTTAAACCACGCACCTTAATGCTCGTGAACAAAAGCAACGTGTTGCAAATGACAAATGCAACTTACATTTTTATCCCCGTGTTGCAAGCTGAAGAGGATGTATGTAGTTGGGAGAGAGCTGCTGACGACAGTCCAGCAGAGTCGCCAGGTCTTTGCGCTGCGCTGCCAATTGAGAAAGGAGCTTGGATTATATAGGTCACTATAATCAGTGGCGTAGCGTGGGAGGGGTGCAAGGGGCCGGCCGCACCGGGCACAACATCTGGGGGTTAGGGGGCGCAAATCCACGGGTTAAGGGGCGCAAATCCACGGGTTAGGGGGCGCAAATTACTTGCCTTGCCCCGGGTGCTGACAACCCACACTACGCCACTGACTATAATTACTCCCTACATCGAAGTTAAAAGGCGAGCGTGACTCGCCCGCTAATCCTATAGCATAGACATTTACTTGGAAGTTAGTCGCAGGGTTTCCAACGGGGCTTGCTCCCTTGTAAGGGTGCTCCGTTGTCCATATGACTAACGAGTTTGCAACAACCTGCAACGTTCTCTAGTGTTGGTCTAGCATTGATGAGAGAGGGGTGCTTGAGAGAGGGCACTTCGTAACAACTCTGAAATGCAGCTAAGTGTTAATGTGTCCTTCGAAGTATATATTGTTGCCAACATTTTGTATACCAGGGCTCCTAAGCAGCTCGTTGAAAGCCTGCAGTTGACTTGTTCTCTTGCTCCCTCCCCCCCCCCGTCACTGTCCGTTGTGGAGCTATTCTGAATTTCTACAATAATAATAATAATAATAATAATAATAATAATAATAATAATAATAATAATAATATCAACAACAACTCCATACAAAACACACCTCAGGTTGCAGGAATCTTATTTCTAGTTAAAAGTTCCCACATCGCCGCCAGAACCCGCCCAGCGCTCAGCTCGACGCAGACGGCTCGCTTCTGCGTCTTCATACCAACGCGCTGCTTCTCCACCTCTTTCTCAT
This sequence comes from Podarcis bocagei, assembly GCF_964188305.1. NCBI lineage: Eukaryota > Metazoa > Chordata > Lepidosauria > Squamata > Lacertidae > Podarcis > Podarcis bocagei. The sequence goes on from NC_138136.1 coordinate 25,615,076, forward strand.
GAACATAGACATTCCTATTACAGCAATAAAGTTAGGCGGATGTAGTACTCTTCTTTTCCTATCTCTATGATGCCCGCACGCTTATCTCCCTTCCTCTGTCGTCACTTCCGTGAGCGCCACATAGGTCTCCAAGTGATCCGGTGCCTCCTTTTGCGCCGCGAAAGGGAAGAATAATTTGAGAGAAGCTCTAGCCCTTCCGTTGGGCGGGAACAATTTCACTGGGGGGGGGGGGAAGCGAAGCGGTGGCGGCGGTGACGGGGAGGCGTTGGTTCCCAACGAACAGTCGCTTGGTATTACCGGTGAGGCTGTGGGACGTGCTGTGCGCATGCGCTGAGAAGGGAACCCTGGCGAAGGAATAGCAGGAAGAGGCCAGAATGCTTCTTCCTTGACAGTTTCTTTTATCGGCGGACCGGATTTCCTGGTTGCTGCTGGTGGTTGTATTTTTCCCCTTAACGCCCTGACACGCTGTAATTCGGGTAGTGAAAGGGATAGCTGCTCATCTGGGAGGATAGCAGCCGGGATTGTTTCTTCTTCTTCTTCTTCTTCTTTTCTTTTAATAATAATTCGGTTGCATCGTGTTGCAGCCTACCCAGAGCAAACTAGGATAGGAGTTGGAAAATATATGGAAAAATATATTTTGCTTTCACCATTTGAGTTTTTAGGATTTCCCTGCTGTAGCAGGGTGGAAAAATGGACTGTCTAATATAGTTTTTTCCATAGTGCTGATGGACAAACTAAGTTATTTTAACGGGAATTGGAGGCAAAGGTTGGAATTGGAAATATTTTTGATGTTGGAAATATTTTCTTCCCATTGCTGTGCCCCTTTCCCCACATAATCATACTTTAGGATTTTTTGTCTGCCTTATTTATCAGAAAAAGAAAAAACACACCTCCCTTTACCTCTTGGGACTTTCCCTTACCATCCTCTAAAATTACACCTGCAATCCAGGCAATGAATTTCGACTGAGTGGCTGTATCTTGTGCTTTCAGATGATAGCCCTATGGGCCAACCATTTAGTGTGTTTTCTTAAAAACAAAAACAAAAATCCAACACCATATTGCTGTATTTTGATGTGTTCTATCAGTATTGCAAAGCCTCTGGCAGCCAAATTTAGGTGAATTGAAATATTGGGGGGGTGTATGTATAAATCACAGCACACTTGAGCTGAAATTACATGCACGCTTGAGAACATGAGAAACCTTGCTGAATCAGACCAAAGGTGCACATCATCCAGTATTTTGCTTCCCACAGCAGCCAACAACGTGCTTATAGGAAGCCTTCAAGCAGGACATAAGCACAATAATATTTTTCTGCTTTTATTCATCATTGACCAATATTCAGTTTCATGCTGCCTCTGAGCCTACAAATAGTACATAGCCATCACAGATTGTAGCTATTAATAGACAATTCATGGAGAATAAGCCTAATCCCCTTTTAAAGCAGTGTAAATTGGAGGTCATCACCACATCTTGTGGTAGAGAATAGTTTTATCAATGTGTTGCGTGAATATGTACTTTTTATTGAATCTGTCATTCACCTTCATTGATTAATCCCAGGTTCTAATATTAATGAGAGAGGGAGAAAAACATCTGTATATCCACACCATGCATAATTTTTCAGCTTTCCCCCAAACTAGAAAGCTCCAGATGCAACCTTTCTTCATAGGGAAGTTCTTCCAGCCCCTTGATAATTTCTGCTGCCTTTCCTTCTTTCTTTCTTCACCTTTTCCAGCACTACAGTATCCTTTTCTGCACACTTTACATTAGTGTAAAGGCATTACAAAACTGGCAGGTTTTTTTTAACCCCTTTCCTAGTAATTCCTAACATGGAATTCCCTATTTTTTTTACAGCTTGTTTGTGACAATTCTGTCGGCCACATAGCACTTTCTCTCTGCCTTGAAAATTTCAGCTCTGTATTTTTCTGCATTTGTGGGAGGTGGTCTGGCAAGCAGCTGTTGCTCAGTCTGCTCCTGGAAACCCTGGTTTGGGTGTCAGATTTCAGATAAATAGAACCCCCCCCCCCGATAGGTTTAAGATTTCAATAACTTGGTCTTCCTTCATTCCTCTGTTTCTTAGCTCTCTGAATGTCACAGCTTCTACCACTTCCCCCCATTACCAGGCAGCTGCTCTTGGTTCACTGCTTCATCTCTCTCTTTGTCTAACCATGGTTCTCTAAGTCTTCCTCCCATCTTTGCAAAACTCCTCTTATTTTACTTCATCAGTAAAGCACCCTTTTCCTGAAAAAGTTCAATCTTCATCCCCATTTCCCTGTCCCAGCTACTTTAGACACTCCATTACTTAGACCAGGGATGGGGGACCTGTGGCCTTCAAGATCTTGATAAACTTCAGCTCCCATTGTCTCCGACTATTGACTGTGCTTGGACATCTCTACCAGACTGATAGCAGCCTGATCCTAGCAGTATAGAGCCACACCTCAGAGAGAAGTTAATCTTTTCACACTAGTAATTTGTATTTCAGAATACCTTCTATCCAGAACATGGTGAAGTAGGTTTCTGATGTATGTAGCAGTGCGTGTCCAAAGCAAAGGTGATAGTATCTTCCTTCCACTATTAAAAGACAGGATACTAAGTTACAGATATCCACCATCCTGTCTGATTTGTCCCTGAGTTTAAGATACACCAGTTTGCAGCCTTAAGCTGCAATTCCACTCATACAATAAGCCTTTGAATTCAGCTGATTGAACTTTGGAATATATATGCACAGGGTAGTTTGAAAATCTGCCATTTGGGAGGTTAGGTTGAAGGCTGCAGTTACAGTATGTAAAGTGCTGTTGGTTGATTGATTGCTTTGATTATATTTGCTTTCCCATATAAAGCAGCTGTTGCTGAATTTAGTGTTTTCTTTTACTGTCCAATTGAAATAGGCTCAATTTTTGCTCATATAAGTTCTCTCCCATTATTTATTAATAGCGCTGCAGCTGTTCCCTCATTGCTGTCTTTAAAAAACTGTTATACTAAGAGCTAAAACATAAATTAACAAACTGGATTATAAAATGAGATTTAATATGTTACATGTAAAATGTGATGTGTATAGTATGGATATTTCAAATAGTGTGTGAAGTGCTATTACTGTAGAAATAGTACGTGTGAAATAGAAAATAAGGAGAAGCAGAATTAAAATTAACCAATTATCACCTTTCAAATAAATCCCAAAGAAGTTTCAGAAATGGGGCAGGTACAGGAAATTGAGTCTTATTTAAAATCTGCTTCTTAGCCACTGATAGTTGTAGTTTGCATTATATGCATTTACTTCATTTTAGTCATGAACCCCCTCCCTAAGTTATTAATTGTCAGAGGTTCTTTACAATTATTGGAGTAAGATCTGTTCTATTAATATCTATCCTGTTAATTTGTATACAGGAAGTTGAAGGGTTTGCAGGTAGAGAAACCTTAATTAGTGGAGAATGCAACCAAGAACAATAAAATTAACTATTCACTCAACCCCCCTCACTTTCTAGTTGCCTAGAGGCTTTTTAAAAAACCCAAAGATGACCAGGGAAGTGACTTTTTGTATTTGTTTCACTTTAAACAGCAATGGTCCGTAATGGCAAAAATGGTGGACTCCATCTGAAACAGATCTCTTACTACAAACAAAAAGGTGGATATCATCCCACAACATTAGCAAGTGAAAGGAGCGGAATAAGAAGAGCAGCTAAAAAGTTTGTTTTCAGAGGTAAAGATAATATAACGGTCTTGGGAGTTCAGTGTGCTTTGTGCAGTGGCTTTATATCCGTGAAGGCTGAGACCAAACAATAGTGGACTGGGTTGTTGCTTATCAAATGTAAAATGGGATTTGCATCATCATACAAAGAAAGAACATAATGAACATGATTTTCTTCTAAGAAATCTAAATACTGTACACAAGATTATATAAATCTGGAATATTACATATTTATGTATGTTTATGCCATTCTTCATGTATAATTTGAAATTTTGGGTGGCCCGTCTTGTGTTACAAAGAATAAAATCTGGAGGGCCGCAGCCATGTCTTCTGAGGAACGGTTCCCCACCCATGTCTTCTGAGGAACGGAGGGTGTTCCATTTTGGCAGTATCTTGGAAATCTCCAGGGAAATTTGCTTGGTGCCTGCTTTGTTGACACTTCAGCAACAGCCTTTTTATTTCCTTAGCCATTTGAACTTTTTAAGTTACCAAGGACAGTATTTATTTCTGCTGTGTTCCTTTTCAATTTCTGGTGCTGGGTTTGATGCAGTTCCATTTGCCATTGCTTCATCTATTTTGTCTTTATTTTATTAATGGGATAGTACTTTATTCTTCTCTTAAGCTGCCCTGGGAACACAATAGGGTTGAAAGTGGGGGAAATAAATTTAGCAAATAAAATAAATGGTAGCTCGTGTCTGCCTATTCTGAAATACAATTCCCTGTCATGCTAACTTTACATTTGTATTCTTGGCAAACAAAAGCTGGTATTTTCTAAAATTTTACCCATGCAAAATCCCTCAAAAATATTCTTGCTGGCCACATTAACCACCAACATCATTCTTTTAGAATAGAACTGGTGTGCTAAGAAGTAGTTATGAATAAAATTTGAACCAATATACAATCAATATACAATAAATGGTATGAAATTACACAATTTATCTGAATGCTTTCTTTTAGATAACAATCTGTTCTATGTGGGAAAAGACAAGAGGCAAATGCGCCTGGTGATTCTTTCTGATGAAGAGAAAAGGAAAGTGTTAGAAAAGTGCCATGAAAATCATGCAGGAGCACATCATGGCATATCAAGGACACTGACCCTGGTGGAATCTCAATATTATTGGACATCAGTAACCAGCGATGTAAAACAGTGGGTATGGGTCACATTGTGTTTCTCTCTGTGTGTGTGTGTGAATGAACTCTTGATCATTCTTTAAAGTCCTCCTTGGATGATATGGCACTCATGGGATGCGGGTGGCGTTGTGGTTTAAACCACTGAGCCTCTTGGGCTTGTCGATTAGAAGGTCGGTGGTTTGAATCCCCATGACAGGGTGAGCTCCCGTTGCTCTGTCCCAGTTCCTGCCAACCAAGCAGTTCGAAAGCATGCCAGTGCAAGTAGATAAATAGGTAACGCTGTGGCGGGAAGGTAAACTGTGTTTCCGTACGCTCTGGCTTCCATCACGGTGTTTCATTGCACCAGAAGCGGTTTAGTCATGCTGGCCACATGACCCAGAAAGCTGTCTGTGGGCAAACGCTGGCTCCCTTGTCTTGAAAGCAAGATGAGCGCCGCAACCCCATAATTGCCTTTGACTGGACATAACCGTCCAGGGGTCCTTTACCTTTATGGCACTCATAATAGTTAAACTGATTTTTCTCAGTTTGTTCTACTTAAAACTGGTGGTTCAAGATGCAGAGGAAGGCCTGATCCTAAAAGTGCATTAGCAAGAAAAGGTTGGAATGTGTGGTTCTGGGGTATTCTTAATTTATTTTGTGTGGCTTTACTTATTCTAAATCTTCATAAGACAGCAGAATATAAACAGCAATAGAAAGTTCCACCCTTGGACTGTTATCTAATCAACAGATGCTTGTGTTGCATTCTGAGATAATATTGCCAATGCTGTTAAATGTGTATTAATGTAATACCTATTGGCTGCAACACCAAACATTGAAGTAAGTTGGTAGCATGTGGCACCCTGTCATTTGTTTCATACACGAATCGCTTCCCATAAAGAATGTTGAAGTGATTTAATAGTAAGCACATATTTAAAACCAAATCCAAGTCTGAAACATTTGCAGACTGGGATAAAAAATCTCCATTTAGGAAAGCTGCTTGGAAAAGGAAGGCCTTCAGTGGACACCAAAAAGATAATAGGGACTGAGGGAGTGAGTTCTGATGGGTAAGTGCTGCCACTCTAAAGGCCCAATTCCAACATTATACAGAATGGACTTCCTGATGAGAAAGGCTCCGCAGGAGGCTGCATCCTGTAGAGTACAGTGATAAGAGGCAAGACGTTCTTTGGGTATTCTAATCCCATGCTTTATAGGAATCAGGATGCCAGTCCCAGAATCTTGAATTTAGCTGATTGGCAGCCAGTGCAATTCTTTCAGCAGCAGCGTCATCTGATGATGATGCTTTGTACCAGCGAGCAGTTAAACTGTTGAGTTTTGCACTAGCTGCAGGTTCCGGAGCAGCTTCAGGGACAGCCTCACACAGAGCATATTGCAGTGATCATATGTGGAGATTCTCAGTGCATTACGACACTGATCATGCTATACTGGTTCAGAAACTACCGTAGCTGTTTAATCAGCTGAAACAAGTAAAAGTACTAGTAGCCACTGAAGTCTCCTAGGCTTCTAACAACAGATTGATCCAGGAGCACCCCCAGACTACAAAACTGGCAGTGTGAATAGAACAATGCACCAAAATAAATTGCAAGTTGAGTTGCCTGCGTTATTTTTGTATCTGAGTAAATGGGGATCTGTTATGGTATTTGTAGTTATAAGTATCAAAACATGTTTTATGGTAGTTTCAACCCAAGGTATGTAGCATGGTTATTCTGTCTTAAACTTATTGTTAGAATAATAGGAGATACTTGAATAACTTATTACAAAAACATTATTAATGCAAATGGGTGGACTATTAACACCCATTTTCATGACGTTTCTCCCAGGTGTACGCTTGCGAACATTGCCAGGTAGCAAAGAATACAGCTGCTGTAGTGTCTAAATTCCATTCTATTAAGGCAGAAGACCCATGGACTGTAGTTACTCTAGAACTAATGGGACCTTTTGATGCCACCAGCCGGAACAATGTGTATGTCATCCTCCTAACAGATGTCTTCACTAAGTGGGTTGTGGTTTTGCCCCTGCATGACCTTTCAGCAGCTGAAGTGGCTAAAGCAGTTGTCAGCGCATCGTTCTGTTATGGACCACCTCAGAAAATAACTATAGATCAGGAAGAAGAGTTTGTTCATCAGGTAAGAGGAGCGAACTTTGCTCTGGAAAGTGTGCTTGATAACTTCCAGCTGAGGGGAGAAATGAATTTAAGAATTCTGTGTTGAGCTTATTATTTGGTACATGTATGTTAAATGTCTAAATTTGAACTAATTGCAATTTTGTATCTCAAAGAGAAATGAAGCTTAAACATTTCAGTACCTTTACAGTGTAACTGTGCCACTATTTCAAAGCACAGTTTTCAGTTACCAAGTGAAATAAAAACAATGTGGAGGTTTAAAATGATTTGTCTTATTCTTAAAGATCAACAGGGAGCTGTTTGAACACTTTGGGACAAAGGAATTAATAATGCCGTACCCTCAAGCTGATCATGAAAATGAAGCTGTCAAGACAATCAGATCTTTCCTTCTCAAATACTGCACAGAGCATACCAAAGACTGGGATGACCATTTGCAAGCTATTTCATATGCGTTCAACTTGATTGATTCAGTACGTATGGAGAACATTTGTACCTTTTGTGTGAACTGGGGCTGAATGTTCTTTAGTAGCACAGTGTCAAATATAACCATATTTCCTTTTTCTTCCTTTTTTAAAAAATAGGAAACTAGCAACAACACGCCCTATTTCCAAATGTTTAAACGAAATCCCTATATACCTTCAACATTAAGTGTGATTCAAGAAGGGGAGAGTGACTGCATGTTTGTGAGAATCTTATCTGCTATTAGACAAGCAGAGAAAGCAGTACAGGAAAGGACAATTTCAAGTTGCCAGGTAAATCTGCCCCCTCCCTTTCTCAGGAAAAAATATACAATGTTCAATGAATACAGTAATTCAGAGAAAGAAAATGTATGAATAGTTTTAATTCAGCATAATAATAATAATAATAATAATAATAATAATAATAATAATAATAAATTTTATTTATATCCCGCCCTCCCCAGCCGAAGCCGGGCTCAGGGCGGCTAACAACAATCAAATAATCAAACAATCAAATAATCCAACATTCTAAAAACATTTCATTATAAAAATTAATTAAAATCAAATTAATGGCAACCGTTAAGCAAAATTCTGTGCAGGTTGCCAGAGGAGGGAGTCAGGCTGCACCCTGACCAAAAGCCTGGTGGAACAACTCTGTCTTGCAGGCCCTGCGGAAAGATGTCAGGTCCCGCAGGGCCCTAGTCTCTTGTGACAGAGCGTTCCATCAGATTGGAGCCGCAGCCGAGAAAGCCCTGGCTCTAGTTGAGGCCAGCCTAACCTCTCTGAGGCCTGGGACCTTCAGGATGTTTTTATTTGCAGACAGTAGGTTCTTCTGTGGGGTATACCAGGAGAGGCGGTCCCGTAGGTACGAGGGTCCTAGGCCGTATAGGGCTTTAAAGGTTAAAACCAGCACCTTAAACCTGATCCTGTACTCCACCGGGAGCCAGTGCAGCTGGTATAGTACCGGATGAATGTGATCTCACAGCGAAGACCCCATAAGGAGTCTCGCCGCGGCATTCTGCACCCGCTGGAGTTTCTGGGTCAGTCTCAAGGGCAGCCCCACGTAGAGCGAGTTACAATAATCCAGTCTGGAGGTGACTGTCGCGTGGATCACAGTGGCTAGGTCAGGGCAAGAGAGATAAGGGGCCAACTGCTTCGTTTGGTGGGGATGAAAAAATGCCGCCTTTGTTATAGCTGTAATCTGTGCCTCCATAGAGAGGGAGGTATCGAAGATTACACCCAAACTCTTAACGGACGGTGCTGGCACTAATTGCACCCCCGCAAGAGATGGGAGTTGCCCCCTCAATCCCATATCGTCCCGTCCCAGCCAGAGGACCTCTGTCTTCGAAGGATTTAACTTCAACCGGCTCCCACGTAACCATCCATTTAACAAATGTCTTTCATTCCCTATTATTTCCATCTGTTTGAGCTAGAAATAAAGGTTAAAAATACTCCCCTAATTCATGCACAAATGTGTCTGAGTAAGGCTCATTCAAATCTTCAAACTGTACAGATTAAGTTAAGGCTTATTTCTCTATGGTCTACGGCGTGAAGCTGTCTGACATCATCCTGAATTCCCTTCTTATGAAAGACAATTACAGACAGGAACTTATTAGATATAAGAAATAAAGCAAGACCCAGATATCATTTAGAAAAGTAATAAATATCAGCCATACCTTTCATCCCACAGTTTCACAAAACCTACAATTCCATTTGTATAGTCATTAAATGTATAACAACTACCTTTTGATCCACAATCTTTTGATTCAGTATTGCCTGTTCACCTGGGGCCTCCTTGCAAAGGCTTTGTGCAGATCCAATGATACCTAAATTGAGGATTCCTGTCAAATAGTTGGTACAGTGAGCAGAAATCAACCATAGGTTTTGCCGAATTGCCCAACAGGTCAAGTTTATATTCTAATAAGGTAGGCTAATAGAAAACTGCATTGTGAGTTTATATGGATATGTGTATACAGTGGAGCACACAGAAAACCATATTAATATTACTTAGGCCAGGCATGCGGATGATATTTCCACCCATGCTCATTTCCACACATCTTGCAGACTCCTTCTGGCTTGCACAGATCAGATGCACTTGAGAAAACACACACATCTGTCTCTGAATTGTACATCCTTAAAACAAAAGTTCTAACTAATAGGTTCATTTTCTACTTAGAATAGGAAGAAAATGCCTGTGGAACAGCAGAGTGGGAACATGAGCCAAGTCAGGAAGAAACCAAAGCAAGTTAATCAGTTTCTCCTTAAAGTTGGACATGAAGTTCTCAGACAAAAGAAGAACTGGTGGAAAGATGGTCGCTTCCAGTCCGAATGGGTTGGCCCCTGTATTATAGACTATGTTACTGATAATGGCTGTGCAATATTAAGAGATGCCTCTGGCTCAAGGCTGAAAAGGCCCATCAAAATATCTCACCTTAAGCCATATATAAGAGGATCCCAGGAACAAGGTGAAAGTTATGTCTTGTTATACTCAATTATCTATTGTCACGTAGCATTAAACCATAGGTAAAGCAAATAAACTGGTGCACACTGATCAAAAGTCCCTTTCTGTGGCAGGAGCAACAAACCACAAGCCTATTCCAGATTACAAATAGGAGCCAAGGTTTAGGGGAAGGAAACCTTGAGCCCAGACTTGCACGTAATGACAAGCCAGTCATCGTGGGTTGCTGCTCCTGGTACAGAGTGGGGAAGGGAGAAGCTGGGACTTTTGACTAGTGTGCGCTAGCATGCATTAAACCATAGTTAACACATAAGTTTAAACCATAGTTGATGTTGAACTATGCCATTGGCGCTTACTTTTCCCAAATAAGAGCAATAATAAGTGAAGAATCTCAAAAGACCACCACAATTAAAAGCAATTTGATCTTATTATAGTTCCCATTTCTTCTTTTACATATGGAGATTTATGGGGAAGCTTTCTTGCCCTGTAAGACTTGCCTAAGGCTTTCCAGCCCTGCAAAACTTGTTTTTTTGTGTGTGCATTTTCTCCAGCTATACAGAGTTATGTTGGCCTTTTGCCTGTTGAAATACACGCACTATAATAATTATGGACATGATGCTGAGGCTTAAGGAAGCCTTGGAAATGCACCACTGCTAATTACAGTAATTGTGAGAACTGTTCTGGGCATATAGTCCAGATAGTGATATGTCTAAGAAGAGAACTGAAAATCCAAGCAGGATAAGGTGGTAGAAGTACATGTTTCTGCTGCAGTTTATCCATGTGTGTAGTGGGTTACGGAAGGATGGCAGCATTTATTATTAAATTTTGGTGAATATGTTTGTGTGCTGTCTTCTGTAATCATTGAAGGAATTGCTGAAATGCAAAATGAGATGTCAAGAGCACTCCCTGTCTTCTCTCCCCCCCCCATTAACTTAGACTGTTCTGCTTTACCTAGCCAGTGAAAATATTGAATTGTTGAATCCCCTGAATGTTGTTTAAAGCACCTGTACTGAACCCATGTCCCAAAAATATCTTGTTTACTTGTGCAGAGAATGAACGTCTTCATGACGTCAGTCAGCATTCTGGCTTTCTGTCCTAGTTCAGAAGAGATAATTGAAATATTTAATTTCCATCTCCAGTCTATTTGTGACGGGCTCAGCAATTTCATTTCCTTTAAACCGACACTGAGTCACCAAGCATGATATTTAGAAAGGAGCCAACAGCTGCAAGCTGCACAGTCCAAAGATCCAAATTGCAAGACAAAAAATTGACTGGGCTTTTGTTTTGTGTGTGGTGTTTTATTTTTTTGTGGTGGTGCTGGAGGAATTGATACAGAGTAGATTGGTTAACTGCTTCTTGACCACTTTAGCAAGGAAGCTTCTCACTAGAAAATTTATTTAAGGCTTTTACATCAAGATGCCTTAACTGTAAAATCTATATTACCTCCAAATATCCCTATTTACAAATGTGTAAATATCTTGATGTATTGTGACAGAAGAAGAGGAAGGAGAGAATGCTTAAAAAAAATAATCCTTTGGTCTGTCACAATATGGAGGCAAATTTCAGCCCCTTTATTAGTTGGGGCACTCTAAGAAGCACCTGCATATCCATTGTTGTAGTCTATCTCAGCTCTTAAAGAGAACGTCTCAAGAACTGTGCCCCATAAAATGGGGTACAGATATGACATGCTGCTACGTCTGTATTGCTGCTCCTGTCCCTGGATTCAGAAGTGTATGATGCAATGGGCTTGCATTCCACCCCACCCCCCGGCCATTTAATGGCCTTGTCTGCCTAAAAGGTTACCAGATTTTTTTCAGTGAATCCGGGGACACTTTTCAATTTCAATGGATTTTGTATGGGGACTGATTTGTAAATCTGGGGACTGTCCCCAGGAAACGGGGACGTCTGGTAACCTTAGCCTAAATGAAACTTGGCTTCTAATCAAAACATATTTTCCTGTTGCAGATAGCAGCTACATTTGGCAGAGTGCCGTCATGGTTGATCATGATTATGTCGGTTCATCCGAAATGTCCGCAGGACAGAGCTCCAAAGATGTCTTTTCTGGAAAAGATCCACCTGTTCCCACTGCTGATGATGGCCTGTCGGGGAAGGACCGTGTCTTCTCAGAATGTAACAGTAGCGCAGAGACAGAATTGATAGACCCAGACTCCACTGACTCAGTGCCGAAGAATCCAAAACAGTGGTGTGCAGCTTACTGGACTCTTCAGAATAAGACAGAGGCTACTTGATGCAGTAAGACTCCATTGGAATAAGTGGTACGGAGCTTGTCAAAGGTGTGTAAATGCCAAACTTTTTCTTCCTTTGTCCAGAATTGACCACTGGTTCAGCTGCTGCTGAATGTTCTGTTCGTATGTTGTATGAAACCATAGCTTAGCACCATATCCTCAAATAACAGCAAGCCTTGGGCTCGTGTAGTCCCCTTTCCTGCTCTGGTGCAGCTATAGAGGAGGAGACTGGAAACTTTCAGCTGTTTTTCAGCCAACCATAGTTTCTCATTTTATATCAAACTGGTTAAATGTTAACTATGGTTAAGGGAAACAAGTCAGCTTCAAGCAGTCTTCAACATACTGAACCACATAACCTATGTAACTACTTCCCTTTAAAAATCTTCTTTTTCTGGCCATGCCAAAGGAAGAGAAGGGAGAGAGGATTCCCAAAAGGTAGACCAGACACAATTGTCTTTCATCTAGCAGAGCTTTACTGCTCCTGAAGGCAAATGAGCATAATGGTCACAAATCCAATACAGTACATTCAGGTTTGGCACTGTCCACAAGAAGTCCAGTTGCAACAGACTTAACTTAAATTTACAATAACTTATAATAAGACTAAACCTTAACACTATATACAGAACACTACACCAGAAGGAAAAGAGATAGAAAGAGAAAGTGAAACCCAGGCTCCTTTTGGCCTTACTTTTATAGTTAGCATGACCTTGACAGAAAAAGATAAGAGAACCAGTTTAAGTCCAGCTGTACTCAGCTTCTCTGAAGGAATAACCCAAACATCATGAACCTTCTGCTTGTTTCTTTCACACAGAAAAGCTTCTAGAATCCTCTTGAATTAATTAGAATAGGAAAAATCTCTACACATCAGATCAATACTTTCTGTACTAAGAAATGCAAACTGACACACATGACACTAAACTGTTGTTTAGCAATATATATGAACTAGCCTAGTAGGATGGTGCAGTTGCTGCACAGTTTACAGTGGTTCGTGCTGTGTACGCCATTAGTATAAAGAAGCTTTGCTTCAATGTAACTTACTATAGAATTAGCGGGAAGTTATAAGTGGCATCCATTCTGGTCAATTGCTGGCAGCATTGTGTCTTATCAAATAAAATCACAACATCCCGCTGTACACCTTTCATGCAAATACACTAGAACAGACTGTGGCTTAGCCACAGAACACAGGCTTACACGTAGACGGTCCCGGGTTCAAGCTCTAGAACTCCCAACCAAAAATAAGGAGTCTTGGGAAGCTGAAAAAACTTCTGCCTGACCTCTTGGACAACTGCTGACAGAGTTGACAGCACTGCACCATATGTAAGGTAGATGCTTATAGGTCTTCAAGGAGAACATGTTTCTGTAATGAACTTCCATCAACCCAAGTGGTGTGGCTTATGTCCATTGCAGCTGCGACGGAGCTGTCTCTAAGATCACTTCTGGCTTGTTGACAAGACTTGCTGTTTGCCGCCTCAGTCTTGTTCACCGGAGCTACAGAAGGGCTTTGCATGCAACACACAAAGCTGTTGATGAGCTCCTTCCAATATTTTGAGAAGCCTGAAACCAACAAGTCAATCAATTCTTAACTGTTTTGAAGGTTTACCTTGCAAAGCCTTTTATGACTAGGGCCTTAGCGCCTCTCCTAGTATTAACCTATCTGGACCCTTTGTTTTTTATCTGAGGATCTTCTCTGAGTGCCCCTTCTGAGTGTGTCAACAAGGGAGAGGGCCTTTTGGGTTGTGGCTCCCAGCTGCAGAATGTTCTCCATGGTGATGCCCACCTAGCACCTGAACATCCTTTTTGCACCAGGTTAAAATGTATCTCTTCTTCCACACATTTTACAGAGTGTGGGACAAGCTGTTTAATGGCCTATCTGGTGTACATTCTTGCTGCTGGAGTTTTTGTTGTTTTTCTGCTGGATTTTATTTATTTGTTTATAATATATCTTATGAGGTCATTCGCCATGAGATCCCGGGGCGGGTTACAGCAATATAATATAAAGTTATAGAACCATCACAGAAACAATTAAATCTGTTCCAAATGATACAGAGCAGCATACATTGAGTAGAAGAGGGTAGGCTACACAAAACAAAATGCTTAACTGTCATAGACCGGGTTACAGAGGTGCATATTTAGCACATGGTAAAAGCTGTACAATGAATTTACTAGGCACACCTCTGTGGAGACTGCGTGCCACAATTTAGGGGCTGCCACAGAGAAAACCCTCTCCCTTAAGGGTTACTGTAACTGTTTTATTAAAGTGTATTATTATTATTATCATCATTATCATTATCATATGTTGTTTTTTCCGGTAAGCGACTAGTAAGTCAAAAAATAATAATTCATCCTCAAAGTACAACACAAGCCCCTGTGACTTCTGAAAGTTTTCGTCGTCAAAACTTAATTGGAATATGCAAATCTCCACGATCTTCTTTAAATACAGTTTCTTTATTGTAGGACTTCTGTAAGCTCAATCACTAGCTAAATGTTGTTTACTGTCTGACTTGTGCCACCTGGTGGGTTTTTATATAACTTCAGGGGAGGAAATGGAAAACATACATTCATATAATGGCCTAGTTTTCCCTATTCTGGATTGTACCACTTGATACTGTCAGTGGGGGTTCTTTAGTGTTTCTGCAGTAGCTTTGACATGTAAATTCTGACAGGTCTAATTAAGCCCACCAGAAGCAACTTGAAAATTTCGAGGAAGCTAATGAAGTCTTGTTTCTCAGCCAGTAATTTCACCAACTCTAGAGAGATGAGCAGCTTGTGCCAGAACAGCTAACATAACCTTTCTTCAGCTAACATGGTTTCTACTGAAAGCACAATTTACCTTAAAGTAAACTTTGATTATAACAGATATAACAGTATATCGTGAGTTCTGGACAAACTTCTAGCAATCTAGTTTTTTCAGCAAACTGAGCTAATGAGTTGGACTAAAGGCAAGACCTCTTAAACCAAGTGGGGCTCTGCCACAAACTGTTGCAGTCTGCCCTAGATTTGTGCGTTTTGCTCAATTTTGGTAATATAAAAGTCAGAAGTCTCTCTCATGTGGGGAAATGTGTGTATTTTAGCTTGACATTTAAAAGTACACACAGTCAGGACACACACCTGCATTCTGCATTCAGGATTCACCTTGGAGGTGGACTGAAGGGTAATTCAAGCAGGTCGACCATTGTTGCAACCCAAGATGCATGGGGGATGTTTGACCAGGAGTCATAGAAGCGTAGAGTCCAAACAAGTACCAGCCCCACCTCTGACCCCCAATATTAATAGTGCATAACATTGCGATTGAAGCTGATCTCAGTGCTGCCTCCCTCTTTTAGTGTGCAATAGGGGCATAGCAGTAAATTGCTTTCTTCCCCAATGGGAGGGGAAAACAACAGTGGATAAGAGTGCAGGGTTCTGGTAAACGACTTTCTCAGATTCAGTCCAGTCTGCAGTAGGAGTATCATACTTTTGAGCAGCAGTTTGTGGTTGTTGTAATAAAACAGTCAGATAGTGACCCGTGGCCTGCAGTATACAGCATGAACTGCACTGCTGGGCTTCTTTCTCCCAGTCCCTTCTGACTGCAATTTGGGGATAATGATCTGTGCGTATCTCTTTCTCTGTCTTCTTTTGCACAGTTTCACTACATTCACTGGACAGAGGCGGAAAACTGAGCAAAAGGATTACGTAGGGAGAGATACATAGGTAGTCTCACACACCACCTGTTCTTCTTACTGTCCCTGGCTGCTTTTCTTTTCTTCCAGCTAGCTTCTTTTACCTGCTTACTAGCTGTTGAGCAGCCTTTTCCCTCTCACCCTCCTTTTCACCTTTCTGCACCACCATGTCGAGGTGCAGCAAGCAGATCATGACAACAAAGGGTGAGGAAAACACAAGTGTCCCAGATGGAGAGGGAGAGAGAATGAATGGAAAGCAATGGAACCTTTAGCATCCGGGGCACTCCAATTATATTTCCCCCTCCCGCACTGACGATGCCCAGGGTAACCCCTCTTAAGTGGGGTGTGCCGGGGGGGGGGGAGACGTGAGCTGGCAAGGATCTATTTGTTCCTAAGCCAGTCTGGTTATTAGCAAGTTCAGTGCAGGAGCCTGATCTGCCACTGTTTCCTGTAGCAGCCTGGAGTTGATGCAAACTCTGCTACGCCACTAGCATGAGCAGTGGGGCTCTGGTTGCAGCAGTTGCTCAGCTGCCCCCCAAAAGGTGAGGACGGTACCCTAAACCCCCACCCAAGCCCTGAAACAGAGGAGTGGGGAAGAACAGAGGGAGACCCATGCCAAGTTTGCTGGATATTCACTGTATAAGATATAAGCTGCTTTATACTGAAGCAGTCCCTTGATTCATGTGGCCCAGTACATTCTGGCAGCAGTTCTTGGGTGGTTCAGGCAGAAGACTTGACTTGTCACAGGAGGTGCTGGGAAATGGGAAACCCAATCTTCTGCATACAGAGCATACGGTAGTGGTACATATAAAAACCTACTTGGCTACTTTTATTCTTAACCACTAGGTGTCACTCACTCACTTTGGTCGAACAAATCCGGCTGCACAGAGAAAGAGCATGTTTGTGTGTTCATGAAAGCGAATGCGTATATTTCAGTCAATCCTATGCCCCAATCGCCCACAAGAAGGTACCGCAAGGAAGGAGTGTGAGGTGTGAAACACCATATGCCGATGTTTTGGAAAAGAACATAGACGTGAAAGTTTGTTAGCTCTGAGTGGAAGGACATATTGAGGGATTACCGTATTTTTCCGTGTATAAGATGCCCCCATGTATAAGACACCCCTTGTTTTTGGGGACTCCAAATTAAGAAAATAGGGGGAAATTGTCAAGAGTTGTACAGTTGTTAAGCTTTTTGGGGGGAGGATGCCCATAGTTGAGCTTTTCTGGGGGGGGGGGTTGCCGAAAGTCACTCACCCGACTGAACAATGCTTAAAATCGCAAGCGGAGCAAAAGCCGCCAATCACCCGCCCAATTGCCACGGGGGAAGCCAATCGACAACAGCCCTTGCTGCGGCCACCAATCAAATGCCCAATAGCCACAGGCAGTCTCCTGCTCACGGCTGCAACCAATTGCCTCTCCCCACTCTGCACTATCCGTGTATAAGACGACCCCCGATTTTAAACATATTTTTAAAAGAAAAATACTGTATTTTTCCATGTATAAGACTAGGTTTTCCCCCTTAAAATAATGTCAAAAATTGGGGGGCATCTTATACACGGATACATCTCCCCCCCATTTTCTTAAATCAGAGTCCCCCAAAATAGGGGGCATCTTATACATGGGGGCATCTTACAGATGGAAAAATACTCAGCTCGTCTTATACATGGAAAAGTATGGTAAGTTCTACGCCATTCCCAGAGATAATTAACATCTTTTTTTCTGATGAAGTTCTGTACAACCAGGAGAGTGGGCAGCTGTCAAAAGGATCTGCAGTCCAACAGGCAGTGGTGATGGATGTAAAGAGACACTGGAGAAAACCAAGAGAGAAGGGGGGCATCGTTAAGCAAGCTCATGTTCAGAAGCACTAAGTGATTTGCTGCACAAATATGCAAAGCCAAAATATGAACCCTAATATAAATGCTAGGTTTATGTGGTTTTATATATTTGGAGAGATTTCAAAAAATTCTTTGTGCCCGTATTAACTGACCACATAGAAAATGCTTTGCAACAGATTTCTTAACAATGTGAAATGCCATACTTGAATAAAATAAAATAGGTTGGAAGGTTACAAGTCCACTGATCAGCTACTGGAAATTAGTGAACTGGTGGTTGTTCTTTCTGGTTCTCTGGTAGCAATCTATAAAAGATTGCTAATAGTTGGCAGCGCTGATCAACTAGCAAGAATGTCACGAGCAAGGACATTTTTCAGTCTGTGAGCCCATATGGATACAGTTCCTGATTATTAAATGAATGTATACTAGGAAACGGCTGCAAGTTACCCTTATTACAAAGTCTAGTTTGACTTACACCACTATTTTTGCCAGAGTAAGTTCCAAGTTGTCAAGGCACCTGGGTTGATAGAGGTTTGGAGCAGCTGTATCTCCTTGCCCCAGAATGCCCTTTTTGGGGACTTAACACTAGCATAAGTCCCATCAATGGAGCCTGATTGAGGGAGTTGCTGTGCCCCTGGGGGGGTTAATCTGGCATAACCCTGGGTCTGCCACATTCACCTACTCCAAACATACTCAAATCTGGGGACTCTTGGGCTTGGATTTTGCTGTAAGGCTGTAATCCCATATCCACTTTCCTTGGAATACGACTTTTATATACAGAATACAGGCTTACTAATGTTAAGGCTAAAATGAATTTAGGAAATAAAATTTTAGAGCAGTATTCAACTAAGTTTTACTCAGCAGAGTAAAAAGGTAAAGGTAAAGGGACCCCTGACCATTAGGTCCATTCGTGACCGACTCTGGGGTTGCGGCGCTCATCTCGCTTTATTGGCCGAGGGAGCCGGTGTACAGTTTCCGGGTCATGTGGCCAGCATGACTAAGCCGCTTCTGGCGAACCAGAGCAGCGCACGGAAATGCCGTTTACCTTCCCACCGGAGTGGTACCTATTTATCTACTTGCACTTTGACGTGCTTTCAAACTGCTAGGTTGGCAGGAGCAGGGACCGAGCGACGGGAGCTCACCCCGTTGCGGGGATTCGAACCACTGACCTTCTGATCGGCAAGTCCTAGGCTCTGTGGTTTAACCCAGTAGACCTGTTGAAATTAGTGGTCCAAATTTAGTCATTTTCATTAATTTCAATGGGTCTTCTCTGAGTAACACTTAAGTTGAATACCAGCCTCAATAGCAAAATTAAGGAAATGGTTTCTCTAAATCGTTTGTGACACAAAATGTGATCCTGATTGCAAGTTTTAAGAGTTGGAGGGCGGGAGGAGAGGGAGAGATTAGCTTTGCCATCTCGGAAATGACAGTTTTATTACATATTCTATCCAATGCGAGTTAGGCACGCTGAAATAAATGGCTTTTGACACTGAGAAATGAGATGCTGTTTGGAACAGTTGCACTCCCCTGTAATCATTTTAAATTTGGTGCATTAATCAAGTTTCTGAGCTGGATATAATAATACATTTTTGAGTTGCAATACAGAGAGGTACGGTTTTGTGACAGCATGCATTCTACTATTTATTTAAAGCATTTTTTATCCTGCATTTCAGTCATATTTACTTCCCATTTCTTGAAAAAAAGATTACAGCCCATTATGGATCAGCCCAATCCCCAGGATTTGGCAAGCACCTGCACAGACCGAAAGCCCTTCTCATTACAGTGGTGCCTTGCAAGACGAAAATAATTCGTTCTGCGAGTCTTTTCGTCTTGCGATGTTTTTCGTCTTGCGAAGCACGGTCCGTCGCAACTGCGCCTCTTCAAGCGGCTTTAAGAAAAAAGCGCAAGACGTTTTCGTCTTGCGAAGCAAGCCCATAGGGAAATTCGTCTAGTGAAGCAACGCAAAACCGAAAACCCTTTCATTTTTCGTCTTGCGAGGCATTCGTCTTGCGGGGCACCACTGTATCAGGCATAAATCAGGGATGGAGAACCAGAGACCCTTCAGATATTGTTGGACAGCAGCTCCCATCAGCATGGCCACTGGTCAGGGATGATGGGGACTGTGGTCCAACATCTGGAGAGCCACATGTTCCCCAACCCTGGCATAAATCTTCTGACGTAGGGAATTTAGGCTGAGGACCAGGTGGAGGGGGGCACCACTAGAGAAGCTGGCATTGTATTGTACTCACCAGTATAAGTGGGTGAGAAGTTATTTTCTATTTTTTTCCTATTATTTTCTCTTCCCTTCCATCCCTAAAATAACTGTAGCTGTTAAGATGGTTCTTCTAATCTTCTGAAGAAAAAGGGAAAAGGTCTAAAGATTTGCCATGTTCTGAGTTCCTTTCCAGTGCTAACCTTCCAAGAGCAGCAAGAAGGAAATGTGGAAAGCTTTGACAGTCTGTTTATATCACCAAGCTTTCATGCAACAAGATCAACACTGTACAGTGGTACCTCGGGTTACATATGCTTCAGGTTACAGACTCCACTAACCCAGAAATAATACCTCGGGTTAAGAACTTTGCTTCAGGATGAGAACAGAAATCGTGCTCCTGTGGTGCGGCGGCAGCAGGAGGCCCCATTAGCTAAAGTGGTGCTTCAGGTTAAGAACAGTATCAGGTTAAGAACGGACCTCCGGAACGAATTAAGTACTTAACCGGAAGTACCACTGTAATACTGTTGCCTGGGGCCTTTCAGGCCTAGCTGCTTTGCAGCCATGATCTTGGGGTTCAAGAACCAGCGTCAGAAGAGTGACCTAGTCATGGCAGCCGGAAGGAACACCTGTAGACTATGCTGAGGAAATGGAGTAGAGCCACTATTCTGCACTGCTCCGATATACTGCATTGATCTATAACAGGGGTAGGCAACCTAAGACCCAGAGGCCGGATGCAGCCCAATGGCCTTCTCAATCCGGCCTGCGGACGGTCTGGGAATCAGCGTGTCTTTACGTGAGTAGAATGTGTGTTTTTATTTAAAATGCATCTCTGCTAACACATGTGGGGCATGGGAATTCGTTCATCCCCCCCCCCCAAAAAAAATATATAGTCCAGCCCACCACATGGTCTGAGGGACGGTGGACTGGCCCATGGCTGGAAAAGGTTGCTGGCCCCTGATCTATAAATTCTGATGAACTACCATGGTACATTGCTTAATTGGAAAAGCACTACTGAATTGAGATGCCTCCTGGAGAACCAATTTCTACCTAATGATACTTGGTGGTAAGGACAGCTGCTTAGTTAGGATGGCAATTCAATTGGAACACCTTCAGGTAGCTTCCTAGTGCTGAGGTCTCTGGAAATGTCTTGGGTTTCACACTGGGTTTGATCTCCTCAAAAATTACATGGGTTCCTGCTTAATTCTGTACCCTTCTGTTACACATCTCAGGTTACAAATACGCTTTGTTCAGTCTGAATCCTGTAGATAGGGGTAGCAAACATGGTTCTCTCCATCAGCTTCAGCTAGCATGGCCAATGGTCGTCCAGCAATATTTGGAGAGCACCATGTTTGCTACCTCTTACACAGATGCTACACTTTAACAGACACCTATGTCTGGGCCCTATATAACCACATATTCTTGGATTCGGTTCCTATCATGAAACAAGTATCCACTTCCATTCTCACTGCTGTCCACACTCAAGCTCTTCGTCTATTAAAAATAATAGAATGCAGGATTCAATAGACGCATCCGCATTACTGGGGGGGGGGGGATTTAGTAACATGCATGTTTTGATATTTGCTAATTTAACAAGTTCCATTTAGAATAGTTATAGATGCAAAGTTATAGATTTTGCGTTTGAATGCTTGTCTGCTAGAAATGTTACTGAGCCCAATTCAAAGTGTTGGTGCTGACCTTTAAAGCTCCAAATAGCCTCGGCCCAGTATACCTGAAGGAGCTTCTGCACGCCCATCATTCAACCCAGACACTGAGGTCCAGCGCCGAGGGCCTTCTGGCGGTTCCCTCACTGCGAGAAATGAGGTTATAGGGAGCCAGGCAGAGGGCCTTCTCGGTAGTGGCACCCACCCTGTGAAATGCCCTCCCATCAGATGTCAAGGAAATAAACAACTATCTGACTTTTAGAAGACATCTGAAGGCAGCCCTGTTTAGGGAAGTTCTTAATGTTTGATGTTTTATTGCTTTATTATTTTTATTATTCTGTTGTGAGCCGCCCAGAGTGGCTGGGGAAACCGAGCCAGAGGGGCAGGGAATGAATGAATGAATGGCTAAATAATTATTTATAAGTTATGTATTATTTTTTGTTTCAATGAATTATCAACAGAATGCCAATTAAAAAACAACAGATTTTCTTAAACCTGTTTATACTGTGATAGCTAGAGAAGTTCGTCACTGATGCCTGCTTTTGCTTGCTCCAAGAAAATGTCTCACTGACGAAGCAGTCCCTCTCAAAGGAACCATGTACAGTTTCCTGCATGTAGCCACCTTTTCTCAGAAGATGTTAATGTTACTAAATGGGCATTGGTGGGGGGGGGGGTAGGGACCATGTTTTTATTCATCAAATGGAACTTGGCCGATGTATCTGAATTATCATTGTCATGTTCTGTCAGACGCATTGCAGTAAATCTTCATTAGGGATAAAATATTATGGCTAATATAGCACGGCAGTTAAGAGACAGAGACTGCTGTCTTACCGCAGCAGATGCTGCTGGGGCTGCAACTTTCCTCATCCCTGACTGGCTATGCTGTCAGGGGCTGATGGGAGATGCAAGTCCAAGGGCTTCCCTATGCACACATCTAATTGAATTCAGCACAGATTACACTGCAACTTCAAGTTGTGCCATCTGCTATGAATTCGACAGGAGGCCTCATGGCAAAGCACTCCTCTCCAGCCTCAGTCTCCCATCTATAAAATGGGCATAATTATGACCTAATTCGGAAGGTTGCTATAATGGTTGTAGACTTTTAATATATATAAAACATTTTGAACACTCCAAAGGGCTTTACAAACGCTAAGTGTGGAAACTGCGTGTTCATGCTATGGTAACCAGGACTGTACTTTATGATTGGGGAAGGAAACGTGCAAAAATAAAATTATTTCTATGCAAGTTGAGACACAGGTTTCCTCTTAGCTCTGACAATGTTTTATTTGAGTACATACCCTGAAGTTTGGATATACAGGCCAGATTTTCTTTAAAAACCAACGCTTGATTTTTATACATGTAATGCAAATTTAGTTTTAGGTTTTTAAGTTTTGCTTTTTAAAAAAGAAAAAAAATATGTCATGTAACAAAACATCTTCCATCTTTCATACAAAATAACACTTTGGTTTCCTTTTCCTCCCCGCTGCTAGTAGAAAGCAGTGATAAAACTTTGCACTGTATTCAGTGGTTTGAGGTATTGGCTTACAAAAAGTTGCATACAAAGACCCATTCCCCTCTCCCACCTCAATGCAAAAATTCCAAAGTACACTCTGACAGCTAATGCTCTGCGAACACTTTATTACACAAATTACATTCAGCTTCTGAAAATAGTGTTCTAACAGTATAACCATCTAAAAATAAGACATCCTGGAAACACACAAATTCTCGAGGAAGAAGAAAAACCATTTTAAATAGAGGCTTTAAAAATCTTTCCCTCAAAGCAACAGAATGCTAGTGATTTTCTTTAAAAAATAGGAGTTTTAGCAGCTTTGTTTCATTGTGGCACTAAATTCTCTCTGTTCTGTGATAGGTTAAGGGCATTGAACGTGAAAAGGCACAAAAGAAAAAACTGGAACTGAAAAAATGTTTTCTTAAAGCAGAGGCTGGGACTTATTTACAAATATAGAGAAGGTCCCTAACTGAAATGAGCAGATACTACTACTTTCAAAATCATTACTGCAATTAAATGGGATTGTTCTGCTTTATTAAAAGGTTCACAGAAGACAATGGCACTGGTATGAAATGGTCACACTCTAAAACCAAACTGAAGCCAAAGGGAGGGGGCGAATTGTGTACAGTCGCACAAAGGACTAGTACAGTTTACAATTAAATACACAAAATCTTAAAACGTGCTAAATCCGGCAATCTTTGTAGAGTCATACAAGGTAGAAATCAAAGGCCAATTTCAGGAAGATGGAGGTATCGCTGGAGGGTGAGGAACAGCATCTTCCTCTTCTGAATCTGTGGCATCGTCCTCATCTTTTTCTTGGTCGCTCCCTTCCGTACTAAGTCGGTCAAATCCTTTTCGACTGTAGCCTGCGCGGCTTGCAAAGAAGTTCCCAAGATTGAGGCCTCCACCACCTTTTCCTGAAAGTGGAAACACACTTTAAGAAAGTGTTCAATGTGCCCATTATTCTCACAAGTCGCTACTTTGGATCATAATGCTTTCTGATTTCCTAAGATGGCAGCTGTGCTCGTTCAAGAACAGCAGCTTCTTAGAAAACCTGTTGAGGTCAGTATAAAGTGACTCACGGAATAAGTCCTCTGATCTGCCTGTTGGAATCAGCTGATATCTTCAATTCTGTACATTTCCCCCATCATGCCTTCCCTTGAGAGGCGTGACATAGTCACAATGCAGGATTGGCTCTCTTAACTATAATAGCCTCCATCTTCTTCTCTGACCCCCCCCTTTAAAGTTAGCTCAGGGATTATTTTGAACTTCGGCTGAGAGAAATAATTGCAGTCATTATTTTTCTTCATTATATAAAGGGAAGATTTGCAGAAGATCAATTTCTTAGTATTGTTCTGTGTCTCTAGGAACACTCTTGTGTTCCTCATCAAACCAAATCAGCCGCTCCCCAAGGCTTTACATGGTAGATAAGGGGAAGACTCAACACTATCACTACAGCATTCTCCTAAGGAATAGCTGCCAAATTCATTAGCAGAGGACAGACAATTTGTACTAGGTAGGAGGCAGGCAGGCATTTAGCATCTAATGAAGAGAATCAATGCAACGCTCACTTGCTAGATACATCTGGGAATATCTCACACAAGAGCCCATAAACACATAGAGAATACTTTCATGGATCTTTTATTAAAAATATAAAACATTTATTGTTATTCTTTCATGGGTCTCTGACTTCTTAGGAGTGTAACACCAGATTGTAAATGAAGGACGATGTTTATGTCCAGCCCCAATTGGCTGTAATACCAGCTTATGAAAGATTCTCACAATAGACATCATGTTCAAGTCTCGTACGAGGAGTGGAAATGATGTGGTGTTGCTACAGTGCCCGGACTATTTCCTGCCCTCATCCTTGGTCTTTGCTTTCCCTTTACTCACCTCTAAATTTGCCCAGGATTCCCCCTGAACTTGAATCAAGTTTATGTTCGGCATCAGCTATAAAAATGAGACATATTGCTACATCAGGAGCAAGCACCCTCAAGCAGAATTATATTATCAACACACACCAGAAAATAAAGCAGGATTTGTGCAAATCAAGCTATGTGGAAGAGAAATGGAATTGAAATGGCAAAGTCTCTGTTGGGCCTTGGTGGTTTTGCTGTGTCTGCAGCTGAAAAGTAACAACACTATTTGTAAATGATTCTGTTCTGCCGCTGACTATTAGAATTTTACTTTCACATATCACCCTAGCAGTGGCGTAGCGTGGGGGGTGCAGGGGGGGCCGGCCGCACCGGGCGCAACATCTGGGGGTTAGAGTTAGGGGGCGCAAATCCACAGGTTAGGGGGCGCAAATCCACGGGTTAGGGGGCACAAATTACTTGCCTTGCCCCGGGTGCTGACAACCCACGCTACGCCACTGCACCCTAGACTGTAAAAGACGTGGAATCTAGATTTGCCCCAATGAGAAAATGAATTAAGTTCTAAAAGTGACTTCCCTTAAAATTACTTTTTTATTTTTTAAAACATGTTTATTGAAGATTTCTTGGTTTACAAAAGTATGTGCAATATTTCTTTTTTCAAGTTACATTTTCTATAATCTTAAAGCCCTCATTAAATCTATCATAAACTAGACAAACTTAGTGAAACCAAGCTAGCCTTTCAAAACATGAATTCAAAACATGAATTCAAATATTTCCAACAAGGTTTACTTTTGAAAAGTCATATCCATAGGGAAAAACTACACAGTAGCACTTGTTTGGAAACACCGTGTGTTGCACTGTTTATATATTGAGCTATATCCTACTTGCAGAATTGCTTCTGGTATTTATAAAATGTTCCCCATGTGAAAACTACCTAAGCTTACAGGAGCTAAAAACTAGGGCAAATCCAAGTTATTGAGGAACACGGGGCAAGCACGCTAAATAGTCTCTGAAGCGCCGCCCCCCCCAAGAAAACCCACTGCAATTTTTGTACCATTTTGAACAATTTCTGTTCACTGTCTCTTGGCAGCTGCTTTGACAGTTTTTAAACAACAAATAAGAGTTCTTCCTGATGTGATCCAGCTAAAAAGGAAGAGGTAGCTAACCTGGAGTTTTCAAGATGCTGTTGAACTACAACTCCCATCAGTCCCAGCCAACACAGCCAATAGTCAGGGATGATGAGAGCTGGAGGACCCCAGGTTAGCCACCTTTGCAACAGGGGCCATGAAGCCAGCATAGCATGACAGTGTAGCTGATCAGATTTGGATAAGTGACAGTATCAAAAAGAGCAAGGCCCTCATCCTCAATGGGCCAAAATGCGGAACAGGTGCAAGTTCCACCTGAGATAATGTGAGAAGTCCCCTCCGTTATTTACATATTATTAGCAAATGCATGTAATAAGGCCCCTGAGCGAGTCTTTAGTAAAGCCAAATAGCTTTTCAGTGGTGGTGGTGGTGGTAGATTTTGAGCAGACACCATTAAAGGAAGCTCTTTCCTCTCTTTCCTCCTCTATTCTGCTCTAAGCCAATTCCACATTATGAACGAGAAGGGAAAGGCCACAGAAAGTTGATGCAGAGTGTAGAAATGGCAGATGGGAGAAGGGTTAAGCATGCCTTCTTCCTGTCCCTTCTGCACTTAAAATCCCACTTGAAGGTTTCCTTGCAATTATTGCATGGCTTTGTTTACAGAATTAGCTGACGGATAGGTCTTAACACTTGGTCTTTACTCTGAACCGATAAAATGCTGCTGCTGCTGAACATACATCTACAATAGGTAAGTTAATGGGTGCTGTTACTCTGGGCTATTTGCAAGCATTAAATTATAGAAATTTAAGAAAAGGAAGCAAAGGGTTATTTGTTTTAGCCCATACAGAAGGAATTCCACATCAAGGGAGGCCCTGATGGATTCTAAAGAGTAAGTTGGAGACATCCAAAGGAGAGAGAGCTTATTCAGAGCCAGCACAAAAGACAGCAAGACCACTCCATAATTGGCTGCGCTTTCTTCAGCTACCATTTTGAACAGCCCAATCTTTATGAACTCACAAAGTAAAAAAACAACAACAACAACACTGCCCCCTGCTAAAGTACTGCAAGAAAATTTAATCCGAACAGAGAAAGGAACATAAAAAGCCACTTTCCGAACCAAGAAAGCCAGAGATACAGGGATCATGGCACATCTTACTTTTGTCTGCTCAAATTTGACTGCTGCACAGTAGTGGGGAAATAAGCATCTCACACAGTTTTATTGTGCTGTTTCCATGAAGGTTTTGGACATGAAAAAGGATTGTTGTTACCAATTTAAGAGTTAGCTAATTACCTCCATAGATTCTTGTCTTTCTCCACCGGATAAATACTGCAATTGCCAAAAGGATGACGATTGGAATAATTAGAAGCGTCGTAATAAGGACAACAGAGACTCCGGTGCTGGCCTGCTGGACCACAGGGTGCTTTTCTTCTTTCTTTAACAATTCCTTTGACATGGGTTTGTTTGTCAGTCTGGCTTCTATAACAGCCTCTGCTTCTTTAAGAAAAGAAGGAGATTGAACAAAGATGAGGTTTGTCACGCTGTGCATATGGACTCCACGGGAATGTGGAAGTTCACTTCATAACATGTATTAAAAAATGGGGGGAAAGTGAATTTCTGTTTAAGGAGGATGGCACTGATTACCAATGGCCAAGAGTCAGGAGGCAGAGCTCAGAGCTTCTTTGGAGGAGCTGCCACCCTCTGCCTTACAGACAACCTACTCCGGGACTTGAGCTCTCACTTGCCCTTGTTTCCCCTACCATGGTGGAGCGGAAACCATAGGGACTGTGGGCACCACCCTCCTGGGCCTGGACCAAGGACTGCCTCATCTGGGACGCAACAAGGCCCCGAACCCATTCTGCAAACCTTTCCAGGGCCCCTCCCAGTTACCATAGGAAACATACCTAAGGGCATAAATTCAGGGCTCACAGCTTTGAGGCATCCTGATGGGGTTGTGATATTGACCACCTAGCAGGCGTGCCAGCTCCAGGGGGCCAAGGCTCTTTGGGCCCCCTCAACCTTTTTTAAAGGGGGCCAGGGGCTCCCATTGTTGAGACTGAACGCCGAGCCAAGAGCAGTGATGTCAGGACATTGTGTGACTTCAGGATGTTGTGTCAGGCCCCCTCAGTGTTCTTCTGAAGATGGCGCCTCTGCCTCCCAGTTTGGTGGGGAAGGACCCAGACGAGTCCTCCAAAGGGAGGGAGAGGGCTGACCACCATTCTGAGTTCGGGTACGATGTCTGCCCACCTTCTGGGAATAGTAGGCAATAAAAGTACCTCCTCAGAGTAGGCAAAGCTCTGCGGCCTGGCTCCGCTAGTGAAGCAGAACGGCTTTGCTTCAGCCACTACCTACTCAGTGTGATATCCTCTGCAGCCTCTTTTCTAGATGCAAAGAAAAAAAACTTCTTTTGTGCCAGGTGGTACAAAGCAGACTGAGCCACGACTGCCTCCCAAAGGAGCACCTCTGTTTTTCCCTCAGGTGGCTTTGGACCAACTGCTCAGGCTTTTTGGCAGGAACTAGGGATGCGGGTGGCGCTGTGGGTTAAACCACAGAGCCTAGGACTTGCCAATCAGAAGGTCGGCGGTTCGAATCCCTGCGACGGGGTGAGCTCCCGTTGCTCGGTCCCTGCTCCTGCCAACTTGGCAGTTCCAAAGCACGTCAAAGTGCAAATAAATGAATAGGTACAGCTCTGACAGAAAGGTAAATGGCGTTTCCGTGCGCTGCTCTGGTTCGCCAGAAGCGGCTGTCATGCTGGCCACATGACCCGGAAGCTGTACGCTGGCTCCCTTGGCCAATAAAGTGAGATGAGCGCTGCAACCCCCGAGTCAGCCATGACTGGACCTAATGGTCAGGGATCCCTTTACCTTTAGGCCACAAAAGGTCCTAACCTCAATTACGTGAAGCCCCCTGGAAAAGTCCCTAACTAATCCTTAAAAGGGGAAGGGATAACGAAGATGAGCAGGGAATTGAAGAGAATAAAGGGTAAAAGTGAAATTAAATAGCTCCGATAAAAGGGTCAGGTTTCAGGAGTCTGAACAGCCCCCTGCCAATTCGCTCACAAACAGAGCCAGTCTAGGAGGCAGGGGGGCAGCAGATCTTCCAACAAAGCTCAGAGCTCTGTCCACTGACTCCTGCAGAAGTTGTCATCTCCACTAGTCACTGCCACCTGGAAGCCTCCTGTAAAACAATAATTAGCAGCAAGTGCAAGATGCTGAAAGATTGGTTGCCATAGAAGGAAAGGAACAGGAATTATAACTTTCAAATGAAAGACAAGCAAAACAGACCACACTGCAATCAACTGCATGTGCTTTCATGTGCATTATGTCTTATAGGACTAGCAACTTCTGGATCACTTTTTAATAGATGTGACCACACACACACACACACACACACACACCCTCCTCCCAGGCAATCATTGACTTTTGCAGTTGCTACGCATGGGCAAATGCGGTTTGTGTGAAGGAGTTCGATACATGATGGACTCCATAGTCAAGGCTCATTGAACAAGCCAAATTCCAACACCTGGAGGAAAAGCTATTTGTCTAAATCCATTATTTGTGTGCCAAAAGAATCGTATGGCTTATTTATCATGACAATTTTGCAACGTTAAGGTCCCTCAACAATCCAATTTTTATAAGTGAGCTTTCAACTCTCAGTGAGTTCACGGATAAAATGGAATTTCGAAGCTCATTGTTGTGAAGGGCTGCTTTGGCAACTCTCATCCTGGCATGACAATTTCAGAAGGTGGCCTTTGGCTGCCACAGCTGGGCAAGGCAGGAACTGCCAAATCTCCCAAGATGTCTGTCCTCATGAGATTTCAGCCCTGCCATGCTTGTGTGCTAATGCAGTTTCTTGAAAAGGATGTCGGGGTGGGGGGGAGAGAAAGCTTTGGAAAAAGATGTTGCTTGGTAACTTTCAAATGCAGTCAACTCATCAGTAGAAGTCCGTATGATGCTGTTGCTCTGCTCTGGCTTCCCAGTGCCCAGCATCACTGCCAGTTGCCAAGAGACGAGAGTAAGAAGCAGGGAGCTGGGTGCAGTGTGCGCTCATAAGACTGGCTTCACTGCTGCAACCACAACACACTGAGCTCCCTCTGCCTCGCCTATCTCCCTGTCAGTAACTGTCCCACTAACCACTACTACAGCCAACACCGGTTGCAAAGAGTGTTCATCCACATGGCCCAATTCTCAGACTCTTTTTCATTTACTACGATTAATCTAGCCTGAATCCTTTCAATATAATTGGATCATTTACAAAGCTACCTCGTAAAGTTGCAAATGATTATACAGTCGTACCTTGGTTTTCAAACAGCTTGGTTCTTGAACGTTTTGGCTCCTGAACGCCGCAAATCCAGACTGTTTCAGTTTGCAAATGTTCTTTGCAATCTGAACGTTCGATGGGGCTTCCATGGCTTCTGATTGGCCGCAGGAGCTTCCTGCAGCCAATCAGAAGCCACACTTTGGTTTCTGAACGTTTTGGAAGTTGAACGAACTTCCAGAATGGATTCCATTCGACTTCCAAGGTACGACTGTATTGTTAAGAAAACAAACCATTTTAAAGTTGTGGGGAATTTAGAGAAACGGTAGGTGGCACCTCCAGCATCATCTCTCCCACATTCTCCATTGGAAGTACTCAAAATTCTTGTTTGCAAGTGCAAATCTACTTTGAACACGTCCTCACTCTCCTCACTGGGAGGTAGGAGACATTAAGTTGTTTTGGGTGGGAGGCATTTTGGTTTCTCTGCTTTAAATTGCATGTATGTGTGTTGTTTGCAACTATGTTAATTAGCTTGTATGTACATTCAGAGGTGGATTTAGGGCAGCACGACTGGTTCCCCCACTCAGGGCACTGAACCAAGAGGTCACCAGCCTGCCTTCTTCCCCAAGCCCAGTAAGTGCTTCCTTCGGGAAGGAGGCATGAGGCCAAATTTTGGCCTTGCACAGGGCCTGATTTTACCAAGATTCAACCTTGTGTACATTGATATCTGAAAGCATGGCCCATTTTTAAAATCATATTTTAGGAAGTATTTAAAACATTAAAGAGATTCAGACTTCCTTTTCTTGCCTTGTTAAGGAAGCCCATAAATAGGAACTCCTAAGATCATTGCTGTCAGTTGCCTGAGCTCTACCTTCCTTAGCATAAGGAGATTCGCCATAACTCTTAGTGCTTTCGTATTTAGGAATAACAAACACAACTGAAAAATCTTGACAGCATTAAAGTTTTAATTTGCTTACACAAGTGCTTTCCAGACAGCTATCTGCACATAGAATCCATAGTGACTATTAAGTTGAGGAAGATCCCCAAAACATATTTTATCTTGTTTATAGTAATACAAGGCCATCACATTTCCCCCCAAGGCAGTCAAACTGAGACAAGGCTAACCTTTTATTTCCTGTACCTCAATCCCAGCCTTCTTGACAGACCGATGCTCCATTTCTGCAACACACACACACACACAAAAAAAAAAACAGTTTTTAAGCCCTTGTGATGTGTGTGATTCATAGAGGTTGTAATGGCCACCATTTGTGACACACAATTGCCTTTACAAGCCTGCGCTACTTAGAAGATTAGCAGGGCTGGTCTTAATTGGCAATATATGCAAAATCTATGGGATACAGTAGCTAAGTACTCTCTCTCAAAACTCAAGGGGTTTTCTGCCTTTGTAACCAGTATAGTAACCTCGGGATTAAGTATGACTTGCGCCCAAACCAATCTGTTAAAACGGGGGTGAAACTGGATTCGGATACTGGGGCAGATCCAGAATTGGCCCATCTACCACAGGCCACCTGAGATGTCATGATGGCTTCATCTCTAGGAAGAATCATCCTGATTCTTCCTTTGCAGCCACAGCTTCGGAATCAGCGCTGAATGAAAACCCCACTTTTGGCAGGGATCTGCTCCATTAGGGAGCTCCTGAGACGAGCCAGTTCCAGCAGGGCTTGCATTCAGCGCTGGATTTAAATTCTGCTGAAATCAGAGGAAAAATGGGGAATGCATTCTAAGGCTCCTGGTTGTTTCTTCTGCAACTGAGGCTTTACCTGTCCCACATGCCATATCACACGTGGGGCAGGTGGGTATGTATGGCTGGTGGCTTCGCAGGCCTAATTTGATCTGTGGGCCAGATCTTCCCCATCCCTCAGATAAAGCACCATCTTTCTTAGATGAGTACACTTCACCACATCTGAAAATTCTGCATCAAGGAAGCCCACGCCCTGTGCTCAAGATATATTTATGAACATCATGAAAAACAGAATCTGCCCCTCATTTGCACAATATATTCCCAGTTAAATACTTTGGCATAGGCTTGCATGGTGGATGGCTTGGAAGAAATGACTCAGCTTTGCAGAGCACAAACACTGTCCACTGAAGCTGAGTCTTAGTGGCATTTTGATTCCAAGGCTTTGGCTGGCAACACCCCGGGATTCAAAAACCTCTAGTTAACATCAGATCCTAAAAAGACTATGCAAGAACACTTACATATTATGGCGCTATCAATATATTTGGGAAAGCTGCAGATAACATCGCTGCTGCTCCATACCTTTAGACATTAAGATTTATTACCTTCACACATCCTTATTCTTCCCATTGTAGCTGAAGACTACACTCTTAATCATACAAGAAGCCTTTTGTTTTTTAAAGCCACTAAACCGAGCGAATTGAATGAAAATGGCAAAGATGCTCATCTAGGGGGTTTACTGAAGAGACAGACAAGAAGTTACTGTCATAACGCAGGAGTAGGGAAACTTCTTTGGCCAGTGGGCCAGGGCAGATTATTTTATCTCCCATGGGCCAAATGTGACAGGTGGGCAGTAACTTAACATCTCTATGATGTTAGGTGATGCCGTGCTTTGAAGTTCCAGTTGTTAGGACTTCAAAGCACAGAGCAGCACTGTTTGAAAACCTCTGCTGGGGTGCCTGAACTGAGCAGAAATTTATTCCTGTTCAGCAGCTGACTAAGTCCTGCTGCCTTGGCTTTGCAATCCTGTCCCCACCAGTGATGTCACCAGATGGGCGGGTATGGCTTGGGAAAAATTGCTTTGTAGACTAAACTGGACACCTTGGTGTGCCAAGACTGGCTTACAGGTTGGATCTTCCCCACCTCTGTCAAAAGGGATGGAATCATGTGACAAGTGCTGAATTATCTTATGCGTATTTACATTTGTGTGTGTTCACACTCAGTCAAGAGAGGAAAATATGGGACCTGTAAACTGCATGTGCCGCTAAGCTAAGGGATGGGACCAGTTCTTGGGAACAACAGGACCACCCCTCATTTCTGAATGTGAGTCAGTCAATCTTTATTGCTGCAAACATAGGTCAAAACAGAATTGTTCGTGGAATTGCTGCGTGTTTTACACCATTCTCTACCAAGAGCTATTTTCCAAAACCTTAGTCTTAGTGAAAAAGCTGAAGTTGTGGGTATTCCATTGCAGAGGAAATCAGTTTTATCTGGTACCAAACCAGCCACAGAGATACCTAGACACTTCAAGTCAGGAGCACCTGTATGGCAGATGCAAGTGACCATTGCTCAGCAGCTCACCTGAGTCATAGCTACTGAATCCACCCTTGAAAAGGAAGAGGGGAGGGAATAAGGAGTGCACAGACAAGCAACTGACCAACGGCCAGCAGTCGGGGGGAAGTGGGATGGGAAGGGACACAATTCTGTATTTGGGGTGATGGATGACACTTCAGAATGGAATGGTAGTGGCCCTAACGTGATTGTGTCTCATTATTTTATGCACGCAGCCTTGGGAATCCTTCTGCATCAAAAACAGAGCAGAAATAAAGTAAATGGCATATAAACCACGTATATAATAGCAAGCAGTTGCATTTGTGGCTCTAAATGTTGCAAATGGCAAACAAGTTCACTTTGCAATTTGTACTTAAAATATATAAATCTCATCTGGCTTTGTTTCATTCTGACTGGTGGTGTTATTCTTTGTTTTACTGTTTTTATTGTGGTTGTATTCTGCCTCAGATGCTTTTTTGGGGACGAGATTGTAAAACAAACTTGGGGGAACCCCTCCTAGATAAATAGTATACAACAGAACTGTCAAACGATTTGTGAGTTTATACCTTTAAAAAGCACAGAGCTACTGAAGGGGACACCGTCAGCCAAGGTTTAATGACCAAGTGGCAGCAAATGTTCCAGCGGGAGCAACATATTTAGGCTAACAAGATGTGAAAGTGGCTTAGGAGAGTGAAAATTAAATCATTCAGCCAGTGGAGTGACTACCATTCTCAGTTGACTTGTCAAAGGACATTAAATGCCAGATGCTGAGGGACAAGATGGGGATGAAGTGATCTCTAACAGGAGAATATGCCAGGCATGGCAGAACAGCATTTAATGCTGCAAACCATCTTGGTGAACCTCTAAAAGTGCAAAAATTGACAAGTGAGTCCTACATCCCTCCCCCTTACTAATTAAAAATGAATTTTAAAAATCAGTGGGCTGCAGCCAATCTTAGTTCTACTTAGTGCTTTTTTAAAAAATGAAACAAAAATAGGTGTCGGTACTCTCCATGAAGTTGTTACAGTAAGTGCCACACTTTTAATATGTAGGGGGTGGGAGGAAAGGTGCTGGTACTGTGTACCCTTGAGTACCCCCAGGAAAAATCCAACTAAATAGCGATAGCCAACTAAATAATTTCATTAGAGCAAGGATTTTTCTTTGCACCAGAAAACTTTCTCCTCCGGTCCCCTCCCAATGACTCACTTGTGCCCTCCCTAAATTTGCTCTGGAAGATTGGGGGGAACCCTCAAAACCTTATTCTGTGAACCGCCCTGAGACCTGGGGGTATAGGGCGGAATATAAATTCAATTCAATAAAATAAAATAAAAATAAATAAGAATAAGTAAAACAAAAATAAGTAAAATAAATAAATAAAAATAATAAATAAATAAATAACCAATTTTTAGGTTAAAGGAAGGGGTGGTGTACAAATTTGATGATGATGATGATATACAAATGCTGCAAATATTCAGCACATAAAATTAACACAAGTACTCTTAATTTTGTTCACTAATACAAATCAGATAAACAGACTAAATCAGATCACAATCAATTTCAAGCATCAGAAAATTTTCTGATTCAAAATTTCCTAGAAAACACATCACTGCTCATGGTATAGCCAAAATAGGCTGTCTCCTTGGGCTAAACTAGAAACACAGAAATCCAGTCTCTTTTTTGGAATTTGGAAAATACGTCCAACCCTTTTAATGAAATCTTGCTGCAGAAATGCTCTTAAAACAGGGATTAAGAAAGCAGGGTTGTTGATTAAGTATGTGCCTGAAAATAATGCTTGAAATGATTGAAGGCAAACACAACTTACTTTCTGGGGATGCAAATTTCCACACTCTGTTGGCGTGAGCGTCACCAACATACACTGTTCTGTCGTCGGAAGCAACAATGTCATGTGGCATCTCAAAATTCTGTCAATGTAAAGAGCCAAAGAATTAAAATTGGAGATCATCACAGTACAACACAAAAGCTCATTTAGAGCTGTTTGTTCAACAATTAGATGTAGAATTAAACTCAGGAAATGTTTTAAGCTTTGTTAATATGTGAAAGGGTGCACAAAGTCCAATGATGGAGCAGAGGTGTCTTATTGTACAGCAATATGATTTGCAGGTTTGTGGTGAAGTCAACAGACAACCCATCAGGATTCAAACAACATGACCCTGCTGCATTGTTTTGCCCTGTCAATCTCTGGTAAGCTAATCATGATGCTTAAGATTACTGCATGTAAGAAGTGCTACATAAACGCTAAAATGATAATCAGTATACAGACATTTCAGCACAGAGGCGGACCCCAAAATGGCATGCCCTTCCCCACCAATGAAGAAGGGGGTCAGGGAAGATCTACAACAGGAACCATGAGGAAGAAAGATGGACCGTGGGATCTGCTGCCCCTGTGGACCCTGCTGCCTGAGGCAGTTGCCTCACCTTGCCTCACGGTGGGCTGGCCCTGTTCATACAGACCAGTGATGGGGAACCTGTGGTTCGCCAGATGTTGCTAGACTCCAAATAATAATCATCCCTGCCCACTGGCTAATCTGGCAGTGACTGATGGGAATTGGAGTTGAACAACATCTGGAGAGCTCATGTTCCCCATTTCTCAACAATAAAATCTCTCCCTGCACCAACTCTCTCTGTGCCTAGCAGGGATAACGCCAGCCACTAGTAGAAAGGACACACAACACTGCGAAGTATCTTAGATTATACTGGACCTGCATCCTTACTTTAAAACTGATCAAATGTAGATTTTAATAAGCAATGCTGATTTCCATTCTAAATAACCAGAAATTAAAATGCTGCGGGGGTTGGGAGGGAATTTATTCAAAGCCAATCTGACATTGGCTTTAAGTTTTCAAATTAGACAGCTATCCCAGAGTACTAATTAATTTTAATCCAGTGGCATGCTGACATCACATGCATGGTGGCAGTTTCAGACAACTTAGAAGTGGAAAGAAATGGGAAAGGGAAAACAAATAATAATGCAGTGACTTGGCCCCTCTTTCCTTTATGTGGCTGAACAAATCATATTTCAACCCTGTCTATTTTTGACTCCAGCCTAATTAAATAAAAGGACTTTTCATATGAAGCAATAAGCCGCTGTGTGCCAAGTAACTTCTGAGTTAGAAACTGTGTGTGGCACAATTTAAAGCTAGCTTGCCTTGTGGAAAATAAAGGAGGGGGAAATCATTTCAGCTTGGTTCACAGTGGTATTTTGCAGATTTACTTCTTTAGTAGAGGGCTACTTGAGAACCAACTTCAACTAGAATTCAGCTATTCTTCTTATTAATCAGTTTTTATACTGTTTTTCAACTCAGTCTAAACCCTTGAGGTGACATTACACAATATTAAAAAAACTAAAAATCAACAACAACACAGTGATAAGATCAGCTCAAACACAAAACAAGATCCAGCAGCATGATGTAAAACTCAAGTTTCCAAATACTTTCATGAATGCTCTGCTAGCCTTGCAAAGCAGAACTGGGACCCAGGAGTGAAACTCTCACACAGATGGCTTCTCTCTCTCTCTCTCTCTCTCTCTCTCTCTCTCTCTCTCTCTCTCTCGGGGCATTCTCTTACTTTAAAGTTCCCTCCCCTTTTAGAAACCCTTCACATCTCTCTGACCACAGAAGCTTATTGATCCCTCAACAGACACTGGTTCCTATTAATGTAGGCCCTTTGTCAGCAGGCAGCTTAAATTCACTCTCTTTCAGATTCATTTCATGGAAATTTCAAATTCCAAAGCAACAGAGATCACTAAGAAAATCTGAAAAGGACCAGCCTTCTTACTCAGCAACCAAGAATGCTCTCAACTTGCTTTGCAATTGGGGCTTGTTCGTTTTATTGCTCACTTAGAATTGAAACCCTTTCGGTGTAATTTTGTAATTAGCCCAGTATCCCAGCTGTGACCAAATCCAGTTCTGCATATTTCAGGAAGCATCTTATGTAACTAATGGCTTAGGTTAAACTGATCATTTACAACAGAATGATTAAGGGGAAAAGATACAATACTAGCATGCTTCCCCCCCCCCCACTGCCCCAGTGCTGTTTTATTGTTGGCTACCACTATTTTCTGAGGAAGCAAGATCCACATAGATTAAACATATTGCTGGTGATCATGAAGAGTGCAAGTAAATTCAATCCATATTTACATTTCCACTGCATATTCAAAATGCAAGCCAGCCACACATGGCTCCCGTTCCCTCCTGTGGTCACCAATAAGCTTTTGTCCTCATCCTCGTCCGTCTTGCCCTTTAGAAAATCCCCCTCCTTCTCCTCTTTTAATTAGTAAGGCAATGCATGATAGATTGCATGAAAGTTCATGCAGAGCTTTACGAGAAGGTGGCTTGTCTCAAGCTTAGGTGAGAGGCAACACTCATGGCAAGGTCAGTATTTAATTCGCCCATATGCACATCTTATTTCAGAGTCAAAGCCAGCAAGTAGCTGCACCACAGGAGGAGGAGGAGGAAGGAAGAGCGTGCAAGTCTGAGGCTTGTTCCTGTGCCACAATATGTACAGCTTAGCATCACTTCCAAACCAGGCGGTGATGTCCTTGAACTCACTGTCAATGGCCAGTGAATAAGCTGGTAGGTGCTTCTCTGATCCAGGCATCAGGATCCTAAACTATCTTTTTTAGGAGACAGATTGTTAACTACAGCCTTACAACACAACATCCAAAATTTAACTAGGAAGAATAATTTAGTTCCACCTGCTAGGTAATTTGCAAAAAAAATCATGCTAGAAGTTTGAAATGTGCAGAAGACGTGGAAGGGGGAGAAAAAGAAACGAGTGTTCATGCATTTTTAATAAAACCAAGTGATGCTTCACGACGTGTTACCTTTCTAAGTGGAATGAAAGTGTCAATGATTTCTCCAGTTGAAAAGTTCATCACGAATGCTTGCACGGGCACCGTGTCTCCAGGGTACGGCTTTCCATTAACTGCAAACAGCAGACCACCTGCAAAGACACATTTGTTCTCCCGTGATCTGTTTGGGGCTTATAGTCTTCCTTTTTATTACAACCCAGTCTTAAGCACAACAGTGCTGACTCAAAGAGCCAGTTAGTTGTTTATTTGCAAGCATGCAGCAGCTCATGTAGACTTTGGAAATAGTCATTCTAATAGTGAGGATGGACTCAAGATTCCCCAAAACAACAGATGCAACTTTTCAGCCATGACTGCTAGGAAGCAACTGGCAGTCCTCTGAATTAGAATCAATTGGGAAAAGGGAAATATAATGAAAAATAAATGCATGAGAAATCAAATGAAGTTAGCACTCCAGACTCTCTCTTGTCTTTTAAGCTGACTCTTGGAATATTTTCATTGATCATTATTCAAATATATACCCCACCCGTCAGTCACTTTGCTACGGGTCATAAATAGCATGAGAAGAGAATTTCTGCAAGGCAACTTTCCTGTTTCCTCCTTCCCTCTCCAGCCCTCTGCACTCCCTTCAATACTCTCTATACCAAGCTTCCTCAACCTCGGCCCTCCAGATGTTTTTGGCCGCCAACTCCCATGATCCCTAGCTAGCAGGACCAGTGGTCAGGGATGATGGGAATTGTAGTCTCAAAACATCTGGAGGGCCGAGGTTGAAGAACTTTGCTCTATACAGTCGTACCTTGAATCCCGAACTCCTTGCAAGTCAAACGTTTTGGCTCCAGAACACCGCAAACACGGAAGTGAGTGTTCCAGTTTGCGAACATTCTTTGGAACACAAATGTCTGATGCAGCTTCCACGGCTTCTGATTGGCTGCAAGAGCTTCCTGCAGCCAATAGGAAGCAGTGCCTTGGTTTCCAAACGTTTTGGAAGTTGAACAGACTTCTGGAATGGATTCTGTTCGACTTCTGAGGTACGGCTGTATGAGGTTGGGGAACACACAGTAAGTGTGAATGATGGGGTGCAGAGAACTGCTGAGAGCGGGTGGGGGGGGACACAAAAAATCAGAGGTGCCTTATATAAGTGGATGGAAAAGTTATCTTGCCCAATTACACTACTGAGGATCCAAGCCATAATCCATATCTAGTATAGTCATGGTATTTGGGCAGCCAGCCTTTAAAAGTTTTCAGCACTAAAAATAGGAGCACAAGAAACCATTTCTCCTGCTCCAAGCAGGGCACCAGAGAGCCTATGCAGACATGACCTGAGTTTGAGCCATAATAATTAAAGACACACCACTGAACATTAAGAGGATCACAGTGCATTTTTCCAGTAAAATGATTGATAGGCCATTTTTTAAAGATTAGTCCAGAAAAAACTATGGGTATATATTTAAAGACTTGTTACAGATTCTTCCAGACATTCAGTAGTTATCATTTCTCTCTAGTGTATCTTACAATAACCAAGACGTTTACTTGCTAATGTTCTTGTTTTAGTTTTCTATCTTTAGGTTTATATGGCACAATAAACTATTGTAAACCATATATTTTTCTAGGCATTTGATGATATATTCCTTCTGCTGATGTTTTCGCTGTTTTTTCGCTGAATTTGTTATCAGAATGGTTTTACTGAAATGTATTGTTTTACATACTGTGCCTTTTTGGCTTTCAACCTTTTTGTAGTGTGCAACAAATAAGTCAATTAAAGCAACAACAACAACAATTTTAGACTATGGTTTAGTTATATATGATTTGTGAAGAAGGACTTATATGGGCCTACCTGTTTGTAATGTATTTTGTGTAATGTACCAGAAGCTGTGACTCTTGTTCCTAGCCTTTTCACACCTTTGAACATTCATTTACAGCTGTCTTCTAATTACTAGATTTCTACTTGCCTCTCCAACAGAGATATTTTCCTCAATTGAAAAAGTTCTCCCTAAAGAGAAAACATTGCCACTACTGGCATATTTAGGCAGACTCTATTCTGTTTTCGTACACAATGACAGTCTTGTAATTACAGTCTTCTGGGCTGAGAACTGGCTCCAGGACAGGAGTGCTTTTCTCTGTTACAAACTACAGAGACCAACTACACCTGTCATGGAATTCCCAGCATCCTTTCCTAGTACAAACAGCAGCTGTGGGAAGGGAGACCCATTTAGAGGAGGGGTGATACTCTGGGGGAACAGGATCTAATTCTTTGTTCCCACACAGTAGGTCTGATCCAAAACACATCTCAAAGCAGTTATTTGCCCTATAGATGCATTTTGAAGTAGAAAAAGGTGTGAAGAGTGCAAATCATGACATTTCCAAGTCACACTGAGCTTCCTCTGTGAAAAATTTTTGGGGTACCCCCTTCCCACAGTGAATGGTTTGCTAGCAGGTTTCTCTTTTCGGGGAAATTTAGCAATGCAGTATGGCTGAACAAGATGCAACAGAACGTATGTACAAAGCTGAAATATGATTCTAAAAAAACAGTTTTAGTGTATATTTCTGTTCCTCTCCTCAAATACTTCAATTATGTTCACACTGCTCATTAAATTATTGCAAACTTTTCAGTACCGAATATTATCTAAACAATATTGTACTTTTGTATTGTAATATTTGCCCTTTTAATTTTATCTCTTCCTTTATGCTTCAATTTTTAATTAAGAGGTTTAATACCCAGCATTCTTTTCTCACGTTAAAATTTCTAATTTCTTCCTCTACTGGTGTAGAAATATTTTTGTGTTCTCTCTAATGACACTTGAAATAGCTTTTGAATCTGCAGCCGCCAATGAAGAAGGTGGTATGTATTTAAAAAACATTTGTCTCAGAGGAGGCACATTTATTTCTGCCTTTAACATTTAGATATTGGCAGCTATTACCGTTTATGATAGTGAGACAGAGAACAGGTTTAAAAATCTCATATAAAAACGGTGAGATCAAACATAGCATGAGTGGGCATATACAACCATTACCATGACCACCAGCACCACTGTTTATTCAATTTATATCCCACTCTTCCTCCCAAAGGAGCCCAGGGTGGAAAACAGATCTTAAAACAATATAATTTTAAAACTTCTAAAATTATCCCTCTTGCACACCCCCAAAATCTTCTCTAGGGGTAGACATGGACTGGAAGGAGGGGAAAGAAACTGGAACTTGCGGTGTGCAAATGGATTTCTATTGTACAAGTAGGCTAAGACATTTCTGTAATTAAACCTAAGAAAAGTATTTAAACTTGAGAAGGCTCAAGTTTCCTACCCTAGCTCCAGTTTTTAAAAAGGAGCTGGTGGAACTTTCAATCCTTCAAATTAAGTACATTTATTATTTTAATAATATGCTACGTTAAGAATACTACTTCTACTATCACTTAAGGGGAAAAAAAGCAGGTCTCTTATACATGACATTAGGTGCTGTTGTTTTTTAAGTTATTACCTGGGGCATATGAAACTGCAAATACTTCTCTTCCAAACAGTGGGTGCCTGATTTCTTTAATAAATTCTCCTGTTTCTGGCTTAAAACACTGGATCCGACCATTTTCTCTGTCTGCTACACAGAGTTGACCAAAATCAGACACCAGTGTTAAGCTGTGGGGGATGCTGAACTGGCCAGGTTTAGTTTGTCCAAGAGAACTCTCTGAAAGGAGAAAACACCCGGTTAAAGTCCAACTGCTCACTACTTACAATGAGAAATCCTGATATTTTAAGCTAACAAGAAACTGTACACTGAAATGGTTTATCGTCCAAACATATTAGATTTCAAACTGTGCACTGAAAGCATTAAGCATCCTATTCACAATGCCGGGTGTTAATAACTGAATTTCATGCAACAAAACCTGGTAAGAGGAGGACTTCGAAATTTCTCCATAAGAAGCTAAATAGATGTACAGTGGTACCTTGGTAGTCAAACGTAGCCAAACAAATCGGCTCCCAAACGCCACAAACCTGGAAGTGAGAGTTCTGGTTTTCGAACATTTTTTGGAAGCCAAACGTCCAACGTAACTTCTGATTGAGTGCAGGAAGCTCCTAAAGCCAATCGGAAGCTTGGTTCTGGGAGTCGAAAGGACTCCCGGAACAGATTAATTTCGAGAACCAAGGTACCACTGTACACGGTAACATTAGGCACATTCATAGGCACTTAAGTCTAATTGTTTTCATAGAGACTTAAGGTGTACCCAAACTTCTAGGCGGTGTCATTTGTGTGGCACCATAAGCTATATAGGGAAAGAGTGGGTTTACTAATTGAATCAACAGCTTCTTATTCAGTACCTTCTCCCCACTGCATGACAAACATTCCATTTGGAGAGAACTGGACAATACGACTATTGCAGTAGCCATCGGATACGTAAATATTGCCAGTAACTGGATCTACTGCCACATCCGTGGGTTGGCAGAAGTGGTTTTTGTCGCTCCCAGGTTGGAAAGCCCTCCCGAAAGACAACAGAGGAGATTCTGCGCCATTCGATGCCAGTTTGAATACCTAGCAATATAAAAGGGCAAAAAGTTCCAGGTCATTTAATCATATATTATAGGTAGACCTGCACAACCCGCTGCAGATTACATCGTAGGCCTGTCCTCTAGAAAATGTCTTTCTCCAGAGAACAGTAGCGTATACATTAATATTCATGAACCCAATAAAGAAATCCATCATCAGGCATGTAACAACGTTAATTCAGTAGCGTTTCTGCATGTCAATCCATGGCCGTTGTGCTAAATGAAGCAGTTGAACATTTGGCAAATATCCCTCCAAGTCTGAGAAGAATCATGCTGTCAAGTTGTTAACAAGAGAAGCTAACTAAATTCAGAGTCACACAGTTAGTACGGTAGTTCTGGAAGCTAGCTGTGCATACCTGATGAAGAGCTACATCTGTCACCCA
Source organism: Podarcis bocagei (assembly GCF_964188305.1). Classification (NCBI taxonomy): domain Eukaryota; kingdom Metazoa; phylum Chordata; class Lepidosauria; order Squamata; family Lacertidae; genus Podarcis; species Podarcis bocagei. Next base: position 25,658,248 of record NC_138136.1, read on the forward strand.
ATAGTTACCATTATGATCTATGCTCAAGCCATGTGGTAAATAAAACCTGAAAACAAAATAAAGGAAAACTACATTAAGCAACAGGGAAACAAGGTAGGATAATTTGTTCTGTTTAGGCACCATACAAACACCTGGACTGATGTTTATATAAAGGAAATCTTCTTATCCGAATTTACTGGAACCCTGAATGCCTGTTATTTTTCGGGCTGCATTATCCTGTCATTCCTGAGTAAATGGTTTAATTTGGTGCTACTATTGACTTTCATCCTAACCTTCACCCAGTGGCCAGTTTTGAAATACTCCATGTTGTTGTTTGTGTGTACACACTCTAAATTTTGTTCTCTTCTCCTGTTGAGGAGTGAAGAGCCCTCGACATGAACATGGGAAGAGACAGACGGCTTTCGATCCCCCTGTCCAATGTTTCCTGGTCCAAATTTTTAAAAGCCACTGTTGTGTCCTTAAAGGAAAGAATAAGTTCTTTTTTAAAGATTTTATTGTGTGCCGATTTTGTATTTGTACTCCATACCATGCATCTTCCCACATGGTAGCGCTGTTGTTTGGGGGTATCAAATTTTTTAACAGTAAAACATAAGTACTGCACTCAGGAAAATACAAACGTCCATTCTAATAAAAAAATTCCTTCCTGTAGCACCTTAAAGACCAACTAAGTTAGTTCTTGGTATAAGCTTTCGTGTGCATACACACTTCTTCAGATGCATGCACACGAAAGCTTATACCAAGAACTAACTTAGTTGGTCTTTAAGGTGCTACAGGAAGGAATTTTTTTATTTTGACTATGGCAGACCAACACGGCTACCTATCTGTAACTGGAGCCATTCTAATGCCAGTGACGAACATGGCTGCATGGGCGCCTTGGGCACCTACTGGATTAAATGTGCCGTGTAATTTGTGATGAATGATACAATCTCGCCTGGGCATTATTTTCAGGTTTAGTGGTCATTTTATATGTTACTTTGCTGGGAGGAAAGACGTGGGTCTCAAATACAATCAAGGTTGAAATGTTAGTAAGGAAAAGCAGTTTCGCATAGCATCATAGTTTCATAGTTAAGGTAAACAGCATATTAACATTAATAGGCATATTACCCAAACTTTGCAGAAAATTGATACTACATATACACTTAGATAACATACAGACTGGTGGCACATTTTGTGTGGCTCATGAGGGGTCAGACTTTCCTGCTTCTCCTCAGAACTGAACAGAAAATGGAGTGTGCTGCCAGTGAAGGGTAGCCTTTTCTCAAGGTTGTTTTGCTAGATTTGGGATCATTTCCCACTGTATGTATTCTGTGCTGTTAACTCTTCAAAAAGGCTTCTTTGGGAAGAGCAGGAAGGGAGACAGGAAAGTCTCCATGTTTGCACTATGTAGGTTCAAAGCTCAGTTTTCTTTGGCATTCTACTGCATACCAATAATTCTATCTTTATTATAATATGCTTGTTTATAAATAGTAAAAATAATAATAATGAAGCAGAGGATCTGATATTCTGAGACCCTTTTTGACACACAGAGGAGGAAGTTAGTGACACATCTCAAGCTCCTCATCCCAACAAATTATTCCTATCCAAGTACATTTCATATTAGCTGCTCAGCAGGCAGCACCCCTCAAGACTTTTCAAAAATGCTTTTCTGCAGATGAGAAGCACTCAAAATCCACACATGCAAGCACACACTTAGAAAGATTAAACAAAAGTGGCAAACACCAAGACTATCCGGCTCCAGAAGATAAATGCCACCTACATGTCCACAGTTATTCCATGGAAAATATGGCACTATTTTTGCTGTAATGCCAAAATGGCTAAAAATGCAGTTAAGGCTAGTTTTGAGACACCAACCTTAGTTAGATGTATCTGCATTTGCCCAAGGAAGGATAACTTGGATCAAGTGTCTACTAAATATGCACTCACTAGTCTGGCTACAAAGTGGGGACTGCATCAACTTTTATCTATAAATGAGACCATGAGATGGGGTGGGGTTGGCAAGAGCCCCATGCTCTACTGCTTTTATGTTACCAGAAGTAAAGCAGCTATGGAAAAGGGTCTTCAAGCAACAGAATGTTGGGAGGGTTTCAATCCCACGCTTCATTTCATGATAAAAGCAGAACTACCCATACAAACACTTTATAGCCAAACCAGAGAGTAGGTGTTTAGTATCTTACTTTCCAGCTTGGGGCAGGTATTATTTTCTCCCATTTATCCTGCCATTCTAATAGGAAAGCACAACACACCTTTTTGGTCTTTCTGCCTCTTGAGGACAGAATATTTGCTTTCTATCTGAGTTGGGTTCATTTGGGTCATTAAACAGTGAGCAGATAGGAAGGGGCATAAATTATTTCCAGACACTGGGAAAGTTTATAATGTTTGAAAACAGTAGAGATATAGATATAGATATAGATATAGATATAGATATAGATATAGATATAGATATAGATATAGATATAGATATAGATATAGATATAGATATAGATATAGATAGATATAGATATAGATATAGATGATATAGATATAGATATAGATATAGATTGCAATGAAGTGAGGAACTTATTCAGCACAAGGAAGGCAAACATAAGAATTTAAAAAGTAAGAAAGACTTACAGATTTCTTCCCGTGGAATGAAGAACTGCTGAACTATTGGGATCTAGTACAAGAATAGTGCTCTCTTTAATGGGCCCAAGTCCTTTTTGTTGATAAATGTATCCATTGTCAAATGAACTACAGAGAAAAGAAAAAACTGATCAATATACAAGGTAATCAAGATGTTTCAGAATCTTTGGGTGGATGCCAGTAACAGGTGTGGCACAAATGTGGGTTCTCCACTCACACAGGCGCACACACATTGCCATACCATATGTGTGTCTTAATAATATAGCTTGCTATCTAAAAACAAAGAAACAGCAATTCCCGCAGAGTGTAGCACATTAAAGGAGGTTTTCCCTCCTTCTCCTCCTTTCCCAAACAAAGAAGCAAGAATCTTACTGCACATGGCCTCTTCTTCTGGACTGTGCATTTCATTTCCAGGAGGTATGCTCACATGAGTTCACTGCTGCAGCCTCAAGTGCACCATTAACATAGCAAGTAGGAACAGGAAAGATGTTGTAAGATTGGATAATAGTGAGCTCTGAGTGGCTCCAGAGCAGGCTGCAGATCTAAGGTGCTCATGAAACAGGAAGTGTTCCTATATGCTCCAGTGTTTCCTAAGACCAAATTTGGGGAAATGTAATGCTTCCTGAGCACTTGGGAGAATATCCCCACTCTCAGTGATCTCTCTAAGCACTGCTGCTTATATATATCTGGCTTTAAAATAAATAAGCAAACCACTGCAGATGCCACCACCGAAATCAGGTGTGTATGTTGGAAGGAGGAAAAATGCAAGGGAAGGGAGAGTGGTCTGCCACTGCTGCTGTACTTGATTATTTTATACAGACAGTTGACACAACAAAATGAGCTCGAGTTTTTGTCGTCCCTCCCCCCCGCAGTCTATTTTACACAGAGAATTAAAGTATCAGTAATTTTGAAATTCACAGTAGGCTCATTGTGAGCCATTTACATAAGTATAAGGCACTCATACTGTTATCCCAATGAGAAATTATTAGCTATACTTCTCCATCAGTGCAAGAAGCCTTTATAAGCATTCCAGCATAAGTGCTTAGCATTGATTGAAACAGTGTTAACTGACTATGCCCATGAAAGTAAATAGCATTTAATCTAATTACATGTAAAATTGTAATTCAATTCTCATCCAAAATCTGGGAGCTATATATTTTTTCTGCACGTTTATTTATTTAACTGGCTTCTAAGTGCTTATAGGGATTGATTTTTTAAAAACAGGAGTCATGCTTTATGACTTTAGATGAGTCTGCAAACCAAATTATTAACCCTGTACATTGCAACAACAAAAAGAATAAACCCCGCATAAAAAATTTATGCTATAGCTTTCAATTAAGAAAAGTGGCAGGCCATGCAACTGGTTGTACTTCATTGATTAGTACATTGATTTCTTTATTAAAATTATTTGCACATGAAATCTGCAGCACTTTTTAATTAAAAATATCCATCATGCACTTAGTGAATATTGTTGCAAATACCTTTTATCTGGTTTTTTGTAACCTCAGGCTTTCCAGAACAGTTACCATTTATTAATACTGCACAGAAGTGCAGTTAAAAACAACAAGTGATTGTTTTGGACAAACATGGGTAGGCAAACTAGGGCCCGGGGCCCGGATCTGCTGGATCTGGCCCAATCACCTTCTCAATCCGGCCTGCGGATGGTCCAGGAATCAGCGTGGTTTTACATGAGTAGAATGTGCCCTTTTATTTAAAATGCATCTCTGGGTTATTTGTAGGGCCTGCCTGGTGTTTTTAATAATAATAATAATAATAATAATAATAATAATAATAATAATAATAATAATAATAATACATTTTATTTATATCCCACCCTCCCCAGCCGAAGCCGGGCTCAGGGTGGCTAACAATGATAATTTTACATGAGTAGAATATGTGCTTTTATTTAAAATGCATCTCTGGGTTATTTGTGGGGCATAGGAATTCATTCATTTTTATTTTATTTTCAAAATATAGTCTGGCCCCCCACAAGGTCTGAGGGACAGTGGACTCCCCTGCTGAAAAAGTTTGCTGACCCCTGTTTTGGAGTCTTGTGATTTCATGGTCAGGCCACCAGCAATGGACATTGGGAATGATCACAAGGGTGAGCAACAGTAGTAGGTGCATCTTAAAAAGTTAAGACTACTGTTGGATTGGTTTCTTGAATAATATGCTTTAGGAACTACTCCTGTGATTTAATAGCAGTTTTCAGGATTACTTTCAAATATCCAAAACCTGAGTATTCACACACAACAAAGGATATCCAACAATGCAGATTTAAAGAAGATTATAAAGTGCTGCAGTATTCATTGCTTATGCTCTGCATTCTTATTTCCCTAGCATGGTAGGCTCTTAAAAATATAGCTATTTCCCATGAAGAAATGAAGCAGTAGGCAGGAGTAAGCAGTAAGTGGCAATTAAATGATAATAAACTCATCTTCTTTGATGACTATCATATTCATATAAACCCATAAGGTCCTTAAGTACTGACCTATGGCAGTTTTTACACACAATCAAGCTACTACTTCTTTTGAAGGTTTTGCAATTCCTCTTTCTCTCTCTCCCATAGGAGCCAGGCCACATTCCCATTTTTACTATTCCTTTCTAAGGAATGAGGCCTGGGAATAAGAATGATGAGACCATGGCAAAGACAGGAACAAATCTCAAGACTCCTAGATCTAAGTCTACTGAAGCTGTGTGTGAACCGATTAACAATATTAGCATATATTTTGAAGAGCTGATACCTCTCTGGAATGGGGTGGGTGAGGAAAGGAAAGGTTGGCTGACAGCTTGTGGTTTGTTTGGGGTGAGATATGTCCAAACCTAGACTCACAGTTTAATGCTAAGCCAAACCATGTCTTAGCTCCAGGAAGGGCAGCAAGTGGCTGCGATTTTTGCTCCAAGAACCCACACACGTGAGCTCACACTTGGCCATGTTTTGGCTTAGCATCATGTGCTAAAAGAACCATAGAGAAGTTCAAGAGACATTGTATTCAATAAGGGGAAATCCAAATCTTACACTGGAACTTGCAAGAACAAAGCTTCCAGATGGTTTTCAAGATAGATAACATAAATGCAAAGGTAATTTCCAGACTAAAAGCAGACTTGAGACATCTGAACACCTGCCAGAGTTATTTGGCATAACTCCCTTGAATCTGCTTCTTCACCACCCAAGCAGAGACCATCCCCAAAAAAATCATACATACTCAAAGATGGTGATTTATGCACCCCTTCTGCCAAACCTCAAGTTCTCTGCAAATTTGGGAAAGCTGGGGGAGTACAGGAAACAGACACACATCTCTAGATCTTGCACTTAAGTGTTCTACAGCACAAGATTAAACTGCCTAAAGTTCCCAAGCAGTCTGCTGCATTTGCTTGTAGGGATATGCAGCTTTTATCTGCATGTATTATTAATACATTGCTAGCATTCTGTGCAGTGCCTGAAGCCCTGATAATTTGTTTGCCTCTTTCCTTGTTGTATGATGGGGAAGCAATCAACCAGAAAGAATGAAGAGAGTTCCTAAGGCTGATAATTGAGCACATTTATGATTGGTAAAGAACATTACACCCAATTAATAACTTTGCATTAATTTTATGGTTATGTGCATATATTTAGGCAAGCTTGATAATAGAGGCCTATTATCACAAAATAAAAGGAAATATTTGGTGAAATCTGCTCCTTTAAATAATTAACATTTTCCTGATTCTAAAAGCTTCCTGTTATTAGTAATGTGTACTTGTATGCAGATGCCTTATTCAAATTTTCTTCAGTAACTTAAGTATCAAATAAAGCAAAGGTACCCATAAGGGTTAATAATGGGGAAAAACTCCAAAATTCACAATTGAGCTATACCATTATTAGGACCAACCAAATCTCCACAAACTGTATTCCCTCAAGTAATTCATTTTAATTCTATCCATTTTAAATTGTTTTGTACACTGCTCAGTTTTATCTGTGATATAAAGTTTTTGCCTTAGTTTTTAGGGATGCTACTGTTTGTCATTTTATACGAACTGATATCGATGTTGCTTTTTATTGTTTTCTGTGTAAACTGTTTAGAGTTTTATTACATAAAGCAGCATAAATGTTTTATAAGCAAGGAAATAAAAATTGTGGCAAACTTTCAACTTTCAGAACTCTTCATCAGGCAAGATGGTACATGAAGAAAGTAACGGGATGAGCAAAAATAGATGGGATATTGTAGTCAGGAGGTTGGCTCCAAGATAAGCAGGCTAAATAAGTCCCATCCAGTTGCTACCAATACCAAGTTACACTAGTAGAGTAGTATTCAACTAAATATCTCTAAGGATAGACCCGCTGAAATGAATGAATGTGACTAAGCTAGGTCCATTCATTTCAATGGTTCTGCTTTGGGTAAAACAGCTGAATACTACCCGCTAGGATTCTAGCTTAGAGAATCTAGGATAAATGGCCACTCCTCCATTCTTCGAGACGCTAGGGCAGGCTTGTAACCCTGAGTCAAATCACCCTTATACCAAACACACAGGTTCCTGGAGCAACTTTTGCATGGTTCTTCATTATATTAAAGCCGTAAGGAATGACCAGGCTTAGTTTGGAATTAGTTTACTGATATACAATTTAAAATCAACCAGGAAATGCAAAACACTAGGTAAAGGTAAAGGACCCCTGGACGGTTAAGTCCAGTCAAAGGTGACTATGGTGTTGTGGTGCTCATCTCGCTTTCAGGGGCCGGCGTTTGTCCACAGTTAGCTTTCTGGGTCATGGGGTCAGCATGACTAAACCACTTCTGGCGCAACTGAACACCGTGACGGAAACCAGAGCACACAGAAACACTGTTTACCTTCCCACTTCAGCGATACCTATTTATCTACTTGCACTGGCGTGCTTTCGATTTGCTAGGTTGCCAGGAGCTGGGACAGAGCAACGGGAGCTCATCCCGTCATGGGGATTTGAACTGCGACCTTCCAATCGGCAAGCCCAAGAGGCTCAGTGGTTTAGACCACAGTGCCATCCGCGTTCCACGTGCAAGACACTATCGTCCAGCCTATATGGAAAAACTGCTATCTTGCTTGCCTCACAGAGGAAGCCAGTACAGAGTGGGGAGATAAGAGACACATACAGAGGCACTGAAGAACATATATTTTTAGGCTTACGAGTGCTTGCTTACTTTGCATCCCATACATGCTCGCCCCTGTGGAAGATGACCAGGTTACTGTTAGAATCCAAGGCCAGTCCAGAAACCTGCCCGAGTTTGAGGTTTATTCCAGGCCAATCAACTACTTCTTCTATGTTTAAATCTGGAAAAGGAGAATAATGTTTACACGTTGATATAAAAATATTAGGTAAGTAAATAATTCAATGGCTAAAGATAGAATCAAACAAGCTCCAAGCAACATATTTGCATGCAATATAATAGTTACAATGTGTTCCTATAACAATACAGTCCGTTCAACTTCCAAAACGTTCGGAAACCAAAGTGCGGCTTCTGATTGGCTGCAGGAAGCTCCTGCAGCCAATTGGAAGCCGCAGAAGCCACGTTGGACGTTCGGGTTCCAAATAACATTCACAAACTGGAACAGTCACTTCTGGGTTTGCGGCGTTTGGGAGCCAAAATGTCCGAGTACCAAGGTGTTTGGGATCCAAGGTACAACTGTACAAAAAAGAAGCCTTAGAAAAAAAAATATTTATGATCAGCAGCAGCATCTAGAACCATGAAACACTTTCTCCCTTTAGAAGCGTGCATGTAGCTTCCAATACAGAAGCTCCTGTTTTGTGGTTTATGCTATGAATAGCAGTATTTCCAACCTTCAAATTTGTCATTTATAATACTCCTGGCTGAAGCAGAGTGAGAGGTGGACCAAGAAAGGCTATTTCATGAGCTTGGCTGAATGATCAGCTGTCACTTGGCGCCTCCTGCCCCTGAACTCAGTCCATGTAGGGCATTATAAGAACTTTGCAATTTTAATAATTAGTGCTTGAGTTTTCTGCTTTTCTTCCCCCCCAATACCCTTTCCCTTTTGTATAATCTATTTTTGATTGTAATAGTGTGTCTTGTCTTTAATCTGTGTACAACACCTGGTAAACAGCAGGTGCTTTATAAAACATATATTTACATGCATTTAATATTATGTAACCTACAAGCCAATTCCAAGCATGTAGTCAGAAGTGAGTGCAGTGGCCCACTTCTATTTATGCACAATTATTATTATTATTATTAGTAGTAGTAGTAGTAGTAGTAGTAGTCATCGTTGTCACTTTTTTTATTTACTGAATGAAACTCCAAGCAACTTTAGGATTTGCCTAACGCAGGATATTTTAGGATACTGTAAGAGATTTTAAATTACTGACTTGCTTGAAGCTGTTACTCTTGGGACATACAGTTCCAATAAAATGTAGGATTACTGTAAGGACCAAACACCAAACACGTGATCTATGAATGTTTACTTGGAAGTAAGTCCCACTGATTTGAATGGGTTATTGCCAAGTAAGCAAATTTAGCATAAATCATCCTTGTAATTGTTTACTGTTGAGTATCTAGTCTGGCCATCTTCTCTCTGAGAGGTGGGGGGAAAACACACACAAGAGACCTCAGCATATTCATAGTATTAACACCATTTGTCATATATACCTTTCAAAAAATATATCATTTCACACTATATTTGTGGGGTGATAACGGCTAATAAAGAATCTAGTCTGTCAACCTAGACAATTAAGCTGATTTGAATTGCCATAATTTCATATAAATTTGCATAAAGCTTCTAAATACTGTATAATTCTTAGGGTTTTTCTTTTTCTTTTTGCACAACTCTAGTCCTGTATTATTTGACAAACCCTTTACTGCTCAGCCCTGTGGATTTGTACAGCAAAAGGTATAAATAATAGATAGGTGGATTGATGATAATCATAAGTAAGGAAAAAACATTCTAAACCAAAAGCAAAATCTATTATGGAATTACTCTAATAGTCCTAGCACAAATATTGCTTTTATAGCTTCCAATGAAATATTCCCCTCTCCAAACACACAGAGGAGATATCTTACTGTAATCAGCATTCTTCAATACTACGACAGAAAAGCCAGTATTTTGTTCACTCCACTAGCATTCACCAGCATAATTAATCTGAAAACCACTTTTCCCGCAAGAACAGCCTTCTAGATCAGGCTAATGGCCCATCTAGTCTAGCACCCTGTTCTCTCAGTGGCCAGCAGATACCTGTGGGGAGCTTGCAAGCAGGACACGGGCACAACAGCACTCTGGCCAACTGCAATTCCAAGCAACTGGTATTCAGAGGCATACTGTCTCTGATAGTGGAAGTGGAACATACCTACTGTGGCTTAAATTATATTTATCAAGTATTTTGTTGGCTGCTTGTTGGTAGAACAGAGAAAACAGCCCATAGTAAATAAGAATTGTCTGCACACTCCTATGCCTATTAACCCAGAGGTCAGCCCCACTGAATTCAATGGGACCTATTCTCAGATAAGCATGTAGAAATTTGCAGTCAAAAGCACTGCCCCTCTTTTCTCCTCTGTCAACAGCAGCAAAAACAGGCAAGCAATTTCACAGATACCTTATTAAACTTCCACAGTGTACCAAAGGTTTGGTGGTCATTTAAAACAGCCTACATTAACACCAGGTTAACAGGAAGAATTCCACACTAATGTTTCAAATAGAAAATCAGAACCAGGAAGATTGTGAATCATTTAAAGCTGTAAGGAACAATACATTTGGCAAGTGTCACTGTCCTGTGCCATGAATCTTGGCTAGAATTCTCTCAAATTAAAAAAGACAACACAGATATTGGCTCGACTCAAGACGTTATGCCAAACCATGGTTTAAAAAGCTTAAGCTATAGTTTGGCACAATGCATGAATTGGAAAATCATATTCTGATTTTCTGGCTGAAAAACTAAGAAATCATGGTTTCATAATGGTTTGCAAGCTGTGTGCTTGGCATGGTGTCTGAATCGATAAACCACAATTACATCCACCTCTCTGTCTTCATAAGTTGTTACAACACAGAGTGAATGTGTTAAGATGAGCGGTATGAAAATGGCAGAGCTGGTGCAGACAAACAGTTCTGAACCATGGTTTGGGTTTTCAGCTATGGCTAGTACAAACTATTAGGTATGATGTCTGAATTGAGCCATTGCAATTGCCAAATAATTGCTCATAAGGGGGGTCTACTTATACAAACAGCATATCCTTGGACAAAAGCATTTGCATGAATTGCGGCTTTTTGTCCCTTATTTGGGGAAAGGGAAAGAATCAGTACAAATCTTATTATTAGGAAAGAAGAGCTGCAATGTCATTAAATTCCTTCCACTGATGTTGCATGACTCATACAACTACCGCATGAGTAGTTATTTCCATGCCATCATTGCCTATCCCAGTTCTATGTTTCTAGAAAATTACTTAAGAAGTAACTATAATGTTTCATACTTAGAAAGAGAGAAACACAATGGAAAATATAATATAAATGCACATAACATATTGTTACTAGTCAACAAGGCATTCAAGCTGAAAAATACAGAGGGCATAACTACCCTCACAGGAGAGTGTGTAATAAAGCCAGCTGCACAGTAAGAAAAACAAAGTCAAATAATTGAATTTACCATGTTCAAGTTGGATTACTCAGTTTAGAAAAATGTAACAAATAATTCCAGCTCAGGTTTTCTGTTTATATACCAAAAATAAAACTTCTGATGCTAAATTAGTCTTTTCTTTTAGAAATAAAGTATGAAATACAATAATGTATCAAAAAAATCTGTCACATAATACATAGCACTAAACTGTACAGCAGACAACATACACATGAAACAAAACTTACTAAACCTTTGCCACAAATGGGAAGGATAATGTGAGCATTGCTTCAGTGATTACTGACTCTTATTTTGAACAAAATGAATTTTTCATCGGAACATCTGATGCTCTCTTCCAATTTTGCTAATGTACAGAGTAGTTTATAGTATTGGACATGGTAACATTTTAAAATAAAAAGACACAACCCTAACCCACCTCCTGCACGTTCTTTTCCCCAGTTCCCACTGCCAGGTTTAGGTGGCTGCAAAGGAAGGTGCCTGTTCTCTGGTGGCCTCAGGGTGGATTCTAATCTGTGGAATTTGTGGATTCTGTCTCTGACAAGAATGGCATTGGCCCTTTCATCTTTATTGGAAAACTCTCTGGCATCAGGCCAACCAAGATCCTTCTTCTGGACTACATTAGCAATCTCTGCTACAAGATCTGATTCTGCCTTTTCTGTAGGGTTATACTTGTGCACGTGAACAACATCTTCCCTTTCTCCTAGCAGCTTGGAAATGAGTGAATAGAAATCACCTGCACAGAGAAAAAGAGAGAGAAAGAGAAAAAAACAACAGGTAAGAGAAAGAGACAGAGGAGGTGGACAGACTGCAAGATTTTGTTGTGAGCTTGACAAAGAGCAGAAATAGGAAGTTATTCCTAAAAGCCAACTTGGTTCAAAACTTCTGGCTGCTCAGGAACTCTTGACATAAATCACAGGCTGTTGCAGTCCTTAAATTTACACAACAATGCCTTTTTTGACAAGGCATTTCAGAACCCAGGCAAATGAGGCCCCTTGCCTCTGGAAGGCTGTCCATGGGGGGGGGGGGAAGCATAACTTTAGGAAGGATTATTTTAGCATTATTTAGCATCGGAACACTGGTGTACTTACCTCCTCTGAAATTTGCTACTAATAGCCTTCCATTTACAGGAAGCAGAAATTCAGAAGTGAAACCAGTTTGAAAGGAAATATATTCAATTTTTCACTAGATTCTACAGAATGTTAATACAAACTGGAAGTGAACCAGTTGCAATTGTGGTTGTGTGTTTCCCCCTACTGTATGCTTTTTGGAACTGCATTAGCCAGGAAATGGAGGAAAAATTACAGATTGGTAAATTCTCCCACAGAAATGTTTGATAGACCATCAAACTGACACATATTTTTTAATATCTTTAGTTATATCAGATTCCTAACATTCTGGTTTATACATTATCTGTGTTATTTAAAGTTCCATACCTAGCCAATATCCTTTTCCCACAACCAATGTTGTTAGCTAGATTGCCTGTGCTAGAAAATTGCACCATGTTTATATGAAGACTGCCAGGAAGGATTACCCACCCCTATTTCCCATGTTGCCTGGTTTCACTTGAGTCTGTTTCCTGTGTGTTGAATATGAATATCAAGTGTTTTTTTAATAAAAAAAAGAAGAGCGACAAGTTTGTTAATTCAACTATTTCAGAAATGATAAGCATATCAAACATATTCAGAATGTGCTTCCAGAATTCAGGAAAGAATAGCCAATATGCACCTACTGTGATGAAAGCACAAGGTTTGCTAGATCTAGGTCCTTTTATCCCATTTGAGTACAATTCTAACTAAAGAAGATACAGTAGAATACTTCACTTGAGCACTCCAGATGTGCACCACACACTCTTCCATTTGCAATCTGAAGATTACTGTTATCAAAGCAAGGCAGCTTACAACTGTTGAAGCACACTAGAGTATATGACATATAAATAAAATAAGAAAGCAAGGTCTGGTAGAAGCCTGAAAGAAGAAAATTCAAAAGAAAGGAGGAAAGGGAGGTATTCATTCACTCATTACACATCACTTAAAACTAGCTGGGTAGATTTGAACGGGATCCAATTTATTGCTGATGTAAACGCACTTGCTTACAAAGCAGCAGCAACAAGCTCTTCGCCGTCTGCAGGTTTTATGTGCAGCCAGCGTCAGCGCAAGCCATCAGGAACATATTGTTCTACTCAACAATTTTGTTAAGAGCCAGCAATTGTCGGCAGCTGGACATGTGTTCAGTTGTGCTACATCTTATTCTAATTTGCATCTTGCCACCAAGAACCAAAACTGCAAGGCATATCCGCAGTGGCAGCCTGAGGGAGGGAGCCCTGCCCTACAAGGGGCTGGTAGCCATTTCCAGACCAGATAATTTCTTCTTATAGAGTCCCTGCAGAGCAGAGACTCAGAAGGCAAGTGGCAGCTTGAACACCTAAAGCAGGCTTCCTCAACCTCGGCCCTCCAGATGTTTTGAGACTACAATTCCCATCATCCCTGACCACTGGTCCTGCTAGCTAGGGATCATAGGAGTTGTAGGCCAAAAACATCTGGAGAGCTGAGGTTGAGGAAGCCTGACCTACAGCAACCTTCCCAATCTGGTGCCCTTCAGTTGTGTTGGACTACAACTCCCATCATTCTTGACTACTGGCTATGTTGGCTGGGGCTGATGAGAACTGTAGTCCAAACCAAACAGGACAGCATCAAGTTGGGAAAGGCTGATCTAAGGACTAAGGGAGACTTGCATTTGCTCCCTCCGGTGCCTCTTGTGTCAGCCACCATGCGCCAGAAACAACAAGAGACATCAGAAGAAGCATCCTGGGTGAGGAAGCAATTGCTTCCTTGAAGATCTGCTGTGGCTCAGTGCAGCAGCAGCAGCTGGAATATCCTGTGTTGAGAGTTGTACACATCTGTGCCTGTTCCTAACAACTCTTCTCTGTCCTTTTGTATATTAAAGATAACCTAATTCACCTTGAGCTCTTCGGTTAGCAAGAGGAATATAAATACCTCAAATGATCTATTCAACCTCTGCACTGGAGGAAAGGGCTTAGTCCTTTATCACTTTATGCTTCCTTCTTTCTTTCTGTTCTGGATTGGTGGCTATAAACAGTCCGTAAATAAATATCCCCGCCTTGGTGACACAACCATTAACTTCCGCAAATATGCTGGCTCACAAGTATTTCCATTAGACTGAGAGGATAATGAATTAAAAGGTTAAGGATTTCAATTATTTAGACTTCTTTAAAAAATACATTTATGGAACCATGTCATAAAATCTTCTTAAAAGTTTCACATTAAAGCAATAATAAACGTAAATGGTAAGCTAAGGCTTCAGGACTCTCACGGAAAATGCAATTTTAAGAACTCAGCAAGGGGGGAAATTAAGTCTTTTCAAAATGACCCTAAGAGAGTCTGTCATGTTTATAAACAGTCCTGGCTCAACGGTTCCAGCTAAATTTCCAATTTCAGCCTTTGGAAGGGGAATGTCCCCAGTGAAATCCCCTGTCAGAAAATAATTATCAGAGTTAATAGGGCCAATTTTGGTGAAATGAACAAAGCAAATTGGAGCTGAACATAATGTGTTAAGCCATCCCCACTAACATGCTTGATAAAACATCCTTAATGTTGCTTTCCTTCAACTACATACTACTGCATTTATGGCCAACTCTTATCAGATGCTTTCTACTGTTACAAAAACCACAGCACAACCACTGTCGCCATCCTCCCAGCTGCATTTTAAAATCAGTTATGACATATACCTTTCCTCATACAAGGGATTAATCCAATTCCTGTATGCCTAAGCACCCTTTGTAGGTGATGTGTCTATATCTTCTACTTGGGTACCCGACCAAACATTCATGAGGAATTACCTCCCAAATAAACTCAAGTATGAAGGGTGTGGCATGGGGGGGGGGAGAAAATCAAACAGCTGTATGTATGCAAACTTCCCTTCTGGCATCATTATTGCAAAAGCCAGCAAAACGATAATCCACCTTACATTCCTGTTATTTCAAAGCTGTTTTGTGCAAGTGAGAGCCATGACTCTGAGATAAAGGGTTTAATATTCTGTTGGGAGCTGCCCAGAGTGGCTGGGGAAACCCAGCCAGATAGGTGGGCGGGCAATCAATCAATATTATTATTATTATTATTATTATTATTATTATTATTATTATTATTATTATCATTCCTGTCTCCCAAAGAGCAATAATACCCAATGGCACCATGTGTCTCAGTGGCAAAGAATAAGCTTAAGAACATAAGATGAGTCCTACTTGATTAGACCAAAGGACTATCACAGTGACCAGCCAGATGCCTTTGGGAAGCCCATGAACAGGATGTAAGTACAGTAACTCTGTGCCACTCCTGATTCGTAGCAACTAGTATGCACATGCATTCACATTACTAGCAGCCACGGATACCTTTATCCTTCACGAATCTGTCTAACCCCCGGTTCAAATACATCAAAATTTACTAATTTTAAATGGCCCCTATCCATCCCCAAACAGAGCCGAGTTTCCTACTGTGAAGGCATATTGAGGGCTTACACTCATTTAGGGTATAAACCAAGTATGAGCGACTACTATCCCCTATTGTACCTCTGCAGCTAATAGGAGTGAAATGCGGCTTCCGCTGAAGAAGGCCAAGTCTGAAGCCCAAATGGTGAAATGGGCAGCAGCAAAAGACAGGTTGTTTTGGTCAGGGTGTTTAACCTCAGGAACTTCCATTACCTGAGGGATAACTCAGTCAGTAGAACATGAGTCATCGATTCGAGCCCCACTTTGGGCAAAAAATTCCTGCATTTCAGATTTTTAGGAAACAACGAAAATGCCTCTCCCAGCCCCCCCCCCCAGCTTTTAATGGAATTTGATGTTGCTACTGAAGTGGGTTTGCCAACTGCTTTTATCTATAACTTTTCCATAGAGAGGTTTTTTTAATGTTATTATTTGCTGCCTAAAGAAGGCTTGTGACTGATAATAAGTTTAAATGATAAATAATACCAAATGAGATGAATTAAGCAACCCTCTCATTTATTTATATCCTTCAACACCTTTCTCATATTATTGCTATATTTTCTCAGTTCTGTCACTGAACTCGTCCAAATGGCAGAACAGAAATATCTCAAGAGGAAAACATTTCATTTGTTTAGATATCACACTGTTTTTTGTATGGGCACTTTAGAACAGCTGATTCTGCATTGCTTGAAGCCTTAGGCACTCTGGCGCTGTGGCAATCTCAACTTCTCATCGAGAACTACATATACAACCCACTCCTCCTACGCTGAAAAGATAGAATATGAAGTCTCATCCAGGGATGATGAAGTAGATTCCTGGGTGATAAAATAGCAGCTCAATGGCTTGTACACTAAATGCAGACAACTTTACTTCAGTAATGCAAAAAACAGACCAAAGCTGTACAGTGAGGAGAGGAAAATGGGGTGTTTAACATACAGTGGTACCTCAGTGTCAGGGAACTGCCATCGGAGCATCAGGTGGTGGAGGGTCTCAGGGAGGAAGAAAGAGACTCAACAGCTGAGGCAGGAACCAGCAGGGGGAGGAGTGAATCTCTGAGGGAATGCGAGCAGGAGGGAGGGCTCAGAGACGCTTCCAGTGAGAACAGTGGGGAAGTATCTGAGGCGCCCGTGGGGAGACCCATGCCTCGCCGGAAACTGTCACGCCGTGAATCCAGGAGACGCGTTTCCGTCAAGGAGCTTCTTTGCTGGAAGCGCTTCCGCCGGCAGCCACTGTCAGACTCTACGAGTGACTAGAGCAGACATGTCTGAGGAGCTCTGTCACGCACAGAGGTTTGTGGAGCCGCACAAACTCTGAGGGAGTACGCTTTTACGCACAAGCAGCTAATCATCCCCTCACAGCAGTCTGACAGTCTCTGTACGCTGCCTGTGCAGGAGAAAGCATCATGAGCGACCCGGCCGGCACCGGAGGAGCAGGGGTTGGGACTGGTCCAAGCTTGGAAGACAGATACCGAGCGTTGGAGGTCCAACTGGCGCTGCAGACGGCGAGGCTGGAGGAGAGAAGGGCTCAGGATGCAGACAAGAAGGGGAGAGCCACTCAGTTCCCCAGAAAGGTACCAGGATTGGTGCAGAAGTTTGGGGGGGACCCCAAGGATTACCATGCCTTTAGGACAGAGATGCAATATGCACTTAATGTGCAGTTTGATGAATTCCCTGATGAGGAATCACGAGTTGCTTTCGTGATTGGGCATCTTGAGAGGGGGGCGAGGGACTGGGTTCGGCCCCTGATGGCAACGCACAATGACGTACTAAAGGACACGATGAAGTTCTTTCGTGCAATGGATATCATGTTTTCCAGCGAGATTGAGGAAGGGGTGGTGCGCAGGCAGCTAATGGCTTGCAAGCAGGGAAGCCGATCTGTCCGTGAGTACTGGACTGAATTTACCATGCTGGTACACAGATTGGGTTGGGATTTATCGGCGGCACCCATTCAGATGTTATTTGAAGAAGGTCTTTCTTCGGCTGTGAAAGATGAACTGTCCCGGAGCCCCAGGGCGGTGTCTATGGATCAGCTGACCAAATCTGCGCTGACCATAGGAGCGCGCCAGGAGGCAAGAGCCTTGGAGAGGCGGGAAGGGAGAGGGGAACGTTGGAAGGAGTTCCGCATTCCAGACATTCCTGAGCCAGCTTTCCCGCCTGCAGAGCCGATGGAAATCGGAACAGCGCGCGCGCGCGCATTTTCAAAACCCAGTGAGGGGGTTAAGAAGGAGGGAAAGGGCGCCCGGAAATGCTACCTCTGCCAACAGCCAGGCCACTTTGCCAGAGTCTGCCCCCAGAGGAAGGAATGGCAAGGGATGGTGGGAGCTGTTGAGGGAGGAGAGCAGGGAGAAACAGAGCAGGTAAAAGCCAACGCCTGGTTGCCACAGTCGGGGCACTGCAGCCAGGCCAAAGAGCAGTGAAAGTGCCCGTGCCAGAAGCACCTCAACCTGCTCTAGTGATTGAAGTGTCGCTAGAGCTGCAAAATGGACACCCCCTAAAAATAAAGGCGCTGTTGGACTCAGGCAGCTCCTGCAATTTTATGAGCAAGGAGTTTGCTGCTGAACACCAGATACAGACTATCCCTTTAAGCAACCCCCTGCAGGTGACCACGATCGATGGCAGGGAGTTGTTGGGAGGAGGAGTCAGCTTGCAGACCGTCCCAATGATAATGAGGGTGGCAAGGCACACAGAACTGATAGCATTTAATGTGGCCACCTTGGGAGGCGCTCCCATTATTTTGGGGATGAGCTGGCTAGCGCTACATGATCCGCTGGTGGGCTGGCATCAAAGAGTGGTTTCCTTTGGTTCGGCACATTGCTTAGAACACTGCAAAGGGGAAAAGGGTTCAGCAGGGGCCCAAGCCACCCTAGCAGGGACTGAAGTAATGGAGAAGGTGAAGGTACCACCACAGTATGCAGATCTCAGCGACGTGTTCAGCGAGAAGGAAGCTGACCAACTACCCCCGCATAGACCCTTTGATTGCCAGATCAATTTACTCCCTGGAGCACAGCTTCCTGTAGGCAAGTTGTATGCCATGTCAGACAGAGAAATGCAGGAGTTGCGAGAGTTCATTGACAAGAACCTGAAGAGAGGTTTCATCAGAGAGTCCAAAGCAGCGGGAGGTAGCCCAGTGTTCTTTGTGGATAAAAAAAACACGAACAAGCCGAGACTTGTATGTGATTTTAGGCTGTTAAATGCAGTGACAGAACCAGTGGCTTTCCCTATGCCCAGGATTGATGATATTTTGACCAGGGTGCGGAAGGGAAAGATTTTTACAAAGCTGGATCTAAGGGGGGCGTACAACCTGATACGTATAAGGAAAGGGGATGAATGGAAAACCACCATGTTCACACCTTTGGGGGCATTTGAATATCTCGTTATGCCTTTTGGATTACAAGCAGGCTCAGCGTGTTTTCAAGCGTTTATGAACCACGTACTGGGTCCTTTGCTCTACAAGAATTGCGTCGCCTTCCTAGATGATGTGTTGGTGTATTCGGAGAATGAGGAGCAACATGTGAGAGACGTCAGAGAAGTGTTGAGCAGGCTGCGAGCCAACAGGCTGTGGGTGAAACTGGAGAAGTGTCAGTTTCATACCAAGGAGGTGGAATTCCTGGGGTACCTCCTGTCAGACAAGGGATTGGCCATGGATCCCGGCAAGGTTCAGGCAGTGCTGGAATGGAAAACACCCAAAACCAAGAAGGATGTGCAGAGGTTCCTAGGGTTTGGGAACTTTTATCGTAAGTTCATCCGAAACTTCGCCCACCTGACGGCGCCCATTACGGACTGTCTCAGCAGTAAAAAGAAGTTTGTTTGGACGGCGGAGGCGGGACGAGCGTTTGAGGAACTGAAAAGGGCCTTCGCCTCTGAAGAACAACTTCTGCATGTGGATTTACAAAAAAGGCTGAGGGTCGAAACAGACGCATCTGACAGAGCCATAGGGGCGGTGCTTCTTCTGCAGCCGGAGAAGGAGGAGTCAGAGTGGCGACCGTGTGCCTTCTTTTCGCGAAAGCTGAACAAATCCGAGAGGAACTACACGGTGTACGACCGGGAGCTTCTTGCTATTCATGAGGCTTTCCGGAGATGGAGGCACCTGCTAATTGGGGCACAACATAAGGTGCAAGTGTGCACGGACCATAAGAATCTAGAGTACTGGAGAACTGCGCGAGTGCTCAACCAACGGCAGTTGAGATGGGCCCAGGAGTTCTCCAAATTTAACTTTGAGATATGTTACGTGCCAGGCCCAGAGAACGTTAGGGCGGACGCTCTCTCACGCAAACCCGAATATTTGGAGGGGGAGGGGGCACCCGAAGAGACACATGTCATTCCAGAAGACCGCTGGGTGTGTGGGGCGGTATTGGTGGGGCAAAGGGAATTGGTAGAGGGAACAGTGCATGATGAATACGCCCAGGACAAACTCAGGGGTCTCAGGAGGGAGGGAGACAAACCCGGGGGTTTTGAGGAGAGAAACGGGGCGTTGTACTACAAGGGAGCGTTATATATACCTGAAGGGGAATTAAGGGAGAAGGTACTCAAGCAACTGCACGATAGCCCCACAGCAGGGCATTTTGGGCAACACAAAACCATGTGGCTGGTTACCAGGGAATTTTGGTGGCCCAAGGTCAGGGAAGATGTGCGGGAGTATGTGAGAGGGTGTGACCAATGCCAACGAGCCAAGGGGGAGAGGCGGGCACCGGCAGGTTTATTAGAACCACTACCCACACCTGAAAGACCATGGGAAACAGTGGCAATAGATTTCATGACTGATCTGCCGAGGTCTAGAGGGAAAACAGCCATCATGGTTGTGGTAGACCTGTTAACTAAAATGGCCCATTTCATAGCCTGCTCACATGCGGTCACAGCAGAAGAAACCGCTAAATTGTTTGTAGAAAATGTGTTTAGGTTGCATGGCGCCCCCTTGAGGGTGGTTTCAGACCGAGGGAAACAATTTACTTCCAGGTTCTGGAGGAAGCTCATGAGCTTACTGCATGTTGAAGTTAATTTCTCAACTGCCCGTCATCCAGAAACCAACGGGCAGGCGGAAAGAGCTAATGGTGTCCTCCAGCAGTATTTGAGGTGTTATGTGAATGACAGAGAAAATGATTGGGTGGAGAAGCTGGCGTTGGCAGAATTTGCCTACAACAATGCAGAGAACGTGTCCACGGGAATGAGCCCCTTTTTGGCTAATCACGGGTGCCATCCCCGAGCCTTCCCAGGGGGGGAAGGGGAGAACTGGAGCGTTCCAGCTGCAGAACAGTTCGTTGAAGAAATGGAAGCGATCCATCGCCAGCTCCAACTTAACTTAAACAGGGCTAAGGAGGAATATAAGAGGCAGGCAGACAAAAACAGAAGGGAAGGTGAAACCATTAGGGTGGGGGACCAGGTGTGGCTGTCAACCAAAGGGTTACCATTCAAAGGGGGTTGTAAGAAGTTAAGACCCAAAAGGCTGGGTCCATTTGAAGTCACGCAGCAGGTCAACCCAGTGGCTTTCAGACTCCGGTTACCGAACCACATGAAGCTGCACCCAGTTTTCCACAGGTCGTTGCTGGCACCGTATAAAGGAGACAGAGAAGGGAGGGTCACTAGGGGGCCAGCAATGGAGGAGAAGGAACACAGCTACCAGGTTGAGGAGATCCTCGATTCCAGGTGGAAGGGAGATCAAGTAGAGTATTTGGTAATGTGGGAAGGGGAACCGGAGTCGGAAAACACCTGGGTTAGGGCAGAGGATGTCAATGACGAAGTTTTAATAGAAACTTTTCATCAGAGGTTCCCACGTAAACCTCAGCCCGTAGCGAGGTTCCGGAGGAAATACTTTGCCACCACCGACGAAGAAGAGGAGTTGGAGGGGTTCACAGATTCCGAGGAGGAGGAGGATTCAGCGAGCCAGGACGGCGATCGATGGAGGGAATTGTTCGAGACGTCTGAAGATGAAGAAGATTCTTTTCGGGGTTTTTACCCTTCATCTCCCAGAGGAGAGGAAATGGGAGGGGGTGAGGGGGGCCCTGGAGGGGAGGTGGATGTCAGGGAACTGCCATCGGAGCATCAGGTGGTGGAGGGTCTCAGGGAGGAAGAAAGAGACTCAACAGCTGAGGCAGGAACCAGCAGGGGGAGGAGTGAATCTCTGAGGGAATGCGAGCAGGAGGGAGGGCTCAGAGACGCTTCCAGTGAGAACAGTGGGGAAGTATCTGAGGCGCCCGTGGGGAGACCCATGCCTCGCCGGAAACTGTCACGCCGTGAATCCAGGAGACGCGTTTCCGTCAAGGAGCTTCTTTGCTGGAAGCGCTTCCGCCGGCAGCCACTGTCAGACTCTACGAGTGACTAGAGCAGACATGTCTGAGGAGCTCTGTCACGCACAGAGGTTTGTGGAGCCGCACAAACTCTGAGGGAGTACGCTTTTACGCACAAGCAGCTAATCATCCCCTCACACTCAGGTTACATACGCTTCAGGTTACAGACTCCGCTAACCCAGAAATAGTACCTCGGGTTAAGAACGCTGCTTCAGGATGAGAACAGAAATCATGCTCCAACAGCGCGGCAGCAGCGGGAGGCCCCATTAGCTAAAGTGGTCCTTCAGGTTAAGAACAGTTTCAGGTTAAGTACGAACCTCCAGAATGAATTAAGTACTTAACCCGAGGTTACCACTGTACCAATAAGACAACCATTTCTTAAGTATTTCTTTCAGAATAAGTTGGTTACACAAGCTTTCAGAAACCCATAACCCCCAAACTAATGCTACAATTCCACCTTAATCCAACTAAGTTCGGGTATGTTTTCTCAGTTTTCATAAAGAATACAACTTCACATCACCATTGTGCCCAAGGCCATTTGTCTTCCAGAACCAGTGTTTCAGTTATATGTAAGTAGCTATATTGTTTAATGCAAATACATTTTTCAAGCTCCACATGGCACAAAACAGTTTAGACCTCAATCCGACTCCCAGGCTTAGTCACAACACTCCTTTTATGACTATAAACAAAGGTTCATTTCAGTCCCCCATCATGGAGAAGAACAGCAATGACCTACCTCACACAATTTTTGAAGGAGAATGAATACAAGAATGTAGCCCAACTGGACAATAAGGAGGAAGAAATAAAAGCTGGAAACTAAGGAGATTCATTGTCAATACAAAATTTAAAAGCAATCCATTATCCAGCACTTCACTCATAATTTAGGAAAATGTATTGGTACACAGAGACATTAATAACTTTAAAAGGACACCTTAATGATTAACCACCCAGAACCAGTCCTAGAATTGGTTTTAATTCTTTCAGCAATTAAAACTTGTATTACCTGGAACTACCGCAATTAAAGTTAGCAAGAAAAAAATGGTGTATGAGAATTTAAATGAACCTGTTAAAATTACAGAAACTCCCACTCATTCTTAAAGAGGTTTGATTTCTTTCTTGACCAACAAAAGCTAAAGAACCTGTTTCCATAGAAACATGTTAGAGATATATACACACACACGCTCGCACATACACACCAAGTAGAGATTTGTTATTAAACAAAGCTGTACTGCAGCTTCTGTTTGGAGGATGTTTTTACAAGACAAGTTAAAATCGGCAAAGCAGAATAAGTGTTTCAGTGATTAAAAAATGCTTCCGAACCACCGTGTTAAATCATTACATATCTCACTGGAATGAGTACCATCCAGATTAATCAGGGATCGCTAAGCTTGACAATTGCCATGCAAGATCCTCTTCAAATCCACAGAAGTCGCTTCAGAGGAATAGGTGTGTAAAATTTAAATCAATCTTAAATATTTGAATTGCAAGATTAAACCTAGCAATTCTTCCACATATTTGGATATGTGGAAATGTTGCGATTCAAAATGCATCTCAACCATGGAATCAGACTCAGGGCAGTCATTCTCTCAGTCTTGATTCTCTATCTGCAAAAATTGGATGAAATAAATACAGCAATGCTGATGAGACTACTAATTTAGATGCAAGGCTCTTTCAATTATTTAACTCCACTATTTGGCTTACAAAGTGGTGCATGTGCAAAGACAGTAAAACAGAAGGCTTGAGATTGCAGCTTTAGAATGAGTCCTTAAAAAGTCAAACAAAAATATTTGTGCTAACAGGATTACTTTGTTGGATACAACCTTAGGTAATTTTATCCTGAAAGATTCAGCCATAACAACATTCCATTGGGCTTGTGAGACATAATAAAGTGTTTGTAGGCCTGTATGCATACAGTTACACACATTTTGTATATATACAGTATTAAAATGCAACAAAGAAGGACTAGTATCCATTCCACATCTCCTTACATGTTAATATTAAAGCACAGGGATAATTCTTTGCACATTAAGATGCTTCCTTCTGTACATGAGTGGTCAAACTGAAAATGGTCATTATGTTACAAAACTCCAACAAAATAAGTAATTAATATTTTTCATATATAATCAAGAATTAAAACTAAAAACCTCTCTTTTTTCTTCTTCCAGGAAGAACACTCTTTATTTATTGAAGACATTTATACACCATTTAATTAATCATCTGCATTTCTAAACCCTACTAACCCAATACAGCACACAAATAAATGACAATTGTATTAAGCAAATTTATCTGTGAACAAGAAAATCAAATGAGATTAAACTGTACTAATGAGTTTACCTGCAAGGTTAGGGACCAGTAATTGACAATTTCCTCTTGAATGATTATGCAAGGAGCAGCAATGCAATGGTAGGGATGATTTAAATGCTAGTTGTTGAACAGCTACCACTATTTTGATAAATCTCAATACAAAGAATGCAATTATCACTACTATTTGAAACATTTTTGAAATCTATTTTATGAAACCAGTATTATACGTACCCTGGTCTAAAACCTCCTCCTCATCTCTTTTTGGCTGTTGCATAACAGAAACTGTATCTCCACTTTTGGCTTCTGAAAAATAGAAAGGAGGAAATCTAATGATCTAAGAAAGAAATTGAAAAGCTAAAAGAGAAGTTAATAGAATTCAGATACCTGCACATATACATACTGGCTTTTGTAACTCAGATTAATTGCAAGGAGTCAGTACAATCCAACAATTTATTTTCTGATATAAATGCACAGCTTCATTTAACATAGTCTACTGCTCCAGCGGTTCCAAATTGAATAAAATATTGTGGGGGCCCAGGTAAGCCCTGCTCCACATAATCAATCACATGATGTGGTGCACAAACCATTTGCATGGCAGTGCCAATCAACCTTTGGGGCCCCCGGACCCCTCAAATATTTTATGGGTGGCTGAAGCCCCCATGGCCCCTAGACCGTGTTTGCTCCTATGTACTGTTCAGTCTACACATGCACATAGGCTGCTTGGTCATTTAGTCTTTTATGATTCACAGGGGGAAGTTTGTGAGCACACAAGCCAACAGTAGTGAACTGAGGGAACTAATGTGAGGATTTTGCAGTTGCTTTTATCACCCAATTCTGGCCAAAGGAATGAAGTGCAAGGAGACCAGATTCACCAAGCAAAAATCTTCCTTTCAGCAATAGGCTAGAGCAGGATATTAGTTATTTTCTGATCCCTGGCCCTCTGACATGGCTGCAAGGAGGACATTGGAAGCATCCATTTCCTGGGTATGAACTGGGCCACCGTGTTTAGTTTAAATCATAGTTTATTGCAACAAGCCAAGCTCAAACTATGGTTTCTGATACTGGCCTGTTTCAATAGAACATAGTTTAGTGTTAAAGAATTAAGAGAAAGTTCCCCAGAAGGAGCATGGAAATTGCTTTGGTGGCATATGCCTCAAGAGACCATGTGTGGAATTTGATGTAATGCAAAGCAGGGCATGTGTGCAGGGATCAAGGTCCACCTATGCAACAGCCCCCTGGAGATTTTCCCAGGCCACACCCCTTAACTCATCCAGCTTCACACCTTGTTTGGATAGATAGAGAGGTGTGTGGATAGAAAGTAATCTATTATACAAAGGTAAAAATTGCATCTGTTGCTCCACCCACTCTGGCCTCAGGCTCCACCCACCTTGGAAAATGGCCTAGAAGGGGGGGGGGGTGACTCTCGGGCTGAACAAGATTCACCAATCAGGCTCTCAGGAATGCAATACTTAAATCTATGTCTATTTGTTTGGTCAGTTTCCATGCAACTACCCTTTCGTTCAACCATACCATTCTTTCTCCATTAATATTATCAATTAATTTTAAAAAAACTAAAAAACATACCTTCATGATGTCCATGGACCATGGTCATATCAGGCTTGACTGGAATGGGAATGTTTGCCTCCTGTGGTATGTTTTTGAACATCTCTGGGTCTATGTTCCTTGTACAAGTCTTGTATGAGACTGCATGTTTGGCTTCCATGTAATACATAATGTAGAAATTGCACATTTCATCACTAGCTGTGCCCCTATAGCAAAATACAATGGAGAAAGACATACGAGTAGTTTCAGCCACAGGATGAAACACACTTGTAGAGGCTGGTATTAAATCGCATGG
Source organism: Podarcis bocagei (assembly GCF_964188305.1). Classification (NCBI taxonomy): domain Eukaryota; kingdom Metazoa; phylum Chordata; class Lepidosauria; order Squamata; family Lacertidae; genus Podarcis; species Podarcis bocagei. Next base: position 25,684,391 of record NC_138136.1, read on the forward strand.
GAGAGACCGAAAATTACCACCGCCACTGCCCAAATGATAAAAGGTTAGACCACAGTACACTTTAAACATTTCACATAAAAAATGCATTAAGACCTCTGACATAAAGGCCATTATCTCCAGCCGATTGCTTAGCATTTATATACACCAGTCTGCATAGTTTTGATCAACCATGCTAGAAATTAAGAACAGTTAGAATTTTGAACCTGCAATGAGCTCCCTAGTTTACCTCCCAACTCCTCAGGTGTGAACACAGACCCCCAAGCCCCCCCCCCCACTGCTGCAAAACCTCATCAATTTCAATGGCTTTTTTGGTGGATGCATTTCACAAACTCCCTCAGTGCTTGGTGGACTGCATGCAAGAGGATCACTAACAGGGAACACAGCAGAATAAACTATTTCTTTCCTTCCTGAAGATTCCGCAGACACACACACACACACACACACACACACACACACACACCCTCTGCCCAGATGATGTATTCCATTTACAAGTCATCAATAATTTAGAGTTTTAATTTAGGACTCTTCTATTTAATGCTCCTCACTGGCCCCCTCCTCCCTGCCTGCCAGGCCACAGAGTATACATCCAAGTTAAAAATTTAGCTTCATTATGTCATGGGACACTAAGTGCAGCATCTTCCATTTAGATTAAAAGATGCTGCAGACCCCAGAATACAAAACAAAAAGATACACATACAAACTGACATACCAACAACTTAAATGCTGCTTTTCAGAAAAGCGTCAGGGCGGACTTACTTTAGGCAGAAACCTAACAAGTAAGAATTATCTATAGACTTGAAAGTGATAGTAGTAACCTATTTAAAATCTAGGTAATACCATAAAGTTCTCTAGCATTTGGTATGTCGATATGTTCTATTTTGAGAGACAATTGCAATATCCTCCAGCAGTTCTTATCAATTCACTGGGCAGTGCCAGGCTCCTGACAGACGGACTCAAAAAACAGCAAGTGGCCTGCAATAAGGTGTCTCCCGCTCTTTTAATTAGCTTTCACCATCAAGCTGGTGTGGGGGTGGACTAGGTGGAAGCAGCAAAGACGTCAATGATGACTTTTCTTCGTGGCATCATGCAGCATTCATTTATTCACCATGGCAACAATAACGGCATCAGTTTGTTGTCGGGGGGGGGGGGAATGAAAGAGACCAGAGATTCCCAAACGTGAATGGATATTTCAGCCTTTGAAAATGTGGAATCTCTTGCCCACCACAGAAAGCTGCTTGAAAAAAATTGTTTAAAGCTTCTTTTTCTTTTATTGAGTGTAACCCGTCAACATGTGATTTAGATACCCACCTCTTTAGTATATAAGCAAAGCACTCAAGTGCAATAGAGGAGTGATCTAACCCATTTACATATCTCAATAGTATCAAAACACTGTCAAGGTTTTTGACATAGCACACCTCTGGAAGATTAATCTGTTTAGTTTGTTTTTGTTTTTAGTAAGATGACAGGAATTAGTGGAGCAACAAGTCTTTCCCCTGCCTCCGAGAAGAATTTAATTCCTTTCCTTTGGGTGAGAAAGGAATGGGTCACGATGGCTTGTTTAATTTAGCAGGGGTGGGGGACCTCAGGGCCATAAACTGGATGTGGCCCTCCACATCTCTCTATCTGGCCCTTATGACTCTCTCCAGGCCCTGCTCCATGACCTCTTTGAGTGATTTTGCACAGCTGGAATGCTTACTTCAACGAGATGTGCATATGCAGAAAGCTCCGGTTTTTACATATATGGAATGGAGATTATTGTATGAGATTGGAAGAGTCACATCGACTGCTCCACCCACTTTTTGCCTTGGCCCACAGAAGGATGACCCTGAGGAAAATACAGCCCCCCAGGCTGGGAGGGAGGGAAGGCTCCTCATTCTGGATCTACAGGAATACCCAGAAAATGAAGCAGACAATTTAGACATGAATAAGGCCGTGGTGTTGATGACACCAAGGTTTGATTCCTGTATGGGAGAGATGCATATTCCTGCATTGCAGGGGATTGGATTAGATGACCATTGTGGTCCCTTCCAACTCTATGATTCTTATGACAATAATTTTACACTTTAGGAAGTAGTGTAACGCTTTTTCAGCATTTTGTAAGGGTGGGTGAAAACGCCCCTGGATATCAAGTCAATCTTGAGGAGACATGAAACCATAAGGGAACATGAAATGTGGGGAAGGGGGAAATAATGTTTCCAAGGGGTTGGCTTTTAAATACAAGGTGTGGCTGAGGGGTTTCTCTTTTTTAAAAAAAATGGGGAATAACAAGCAGCAGCTTAGTTGCCTGCAGCAGTCTGGCTGTCTTTCGAACAGAATGCTCTCCACCATTTGCCAATTTGCTGCCGGGGTTAACACACAAAGCCTTACACGGCTTGGGTCCAAAGTACCTTAAAAAGCCACCTGCTCCACCTTGATCACTGAGATTCTCTCATGGGTCACTTCTGGTCGTTCCCGGCACCCCAATGTTTGGTTGCCCTTTACTAGGGACCAAGCCCTTGATGTGGCAGGCCCTGCCCTATGGAATTCCCTGACAGCAGAGGTTTGGCAGCAACAGTCTTTGCCTTCTTTCAACTGTGTTCTGAAAACTATACTGTTTAGACATGACTTCACAATACAGTTTTCTCTTTTTAACCAGCTACTGTCTACTGATATTTTATTGATGCTTTAAATTATGCTTTATGGATATTTATGGACTTTTTATTATATTTGTATGCTGTTAACCACCATGATATACTTTATGAAAAGTCCAGATTATAAATATTTAAATTTTAAGAATGTGGAGTTCATAATCCTCATGTCGGTCTAGGTAACCACAGAAACAAGGCTCAAGTAATTGTACTTTAGATACAGGACTTTCATCAATGCTAGATGCATACTGCTTGGAGAAATTTATTCTTGGTAAATGAATAACTTTATCATAATCCCTAGCAGAACTGCCATTTAATGCTTAGGAAGTAGCCTTACATCAGGGAAGATCATTGGTCCATCTTGCTCAGTATTTTCTACACTGACAGTCAGTAGGCTTCCATTGGATAACCAGGTCTTTGACTACATTAAGAGTGCTGAACTGAAAAGAGAAAGGGTTACATGCCATTTTCCTTAGAAATGGAAGAAAGCAACCTTCTCTTTCCAGTTTATAATAATAAGAACACACTAACACAATATATTCCGCAGGTCATTCTGGAGTGCCACTAAAAACACTGAGATCTTTAAAGTATAGACACACATACCCTATGAATGTTTTTGAAGACCTGCCTTCCCCAGTAAACAGGCATCTTGCTGCTAGAGTATCTCCGTACTTAATTTCAACAGGGTTTTCTACAGGGTAGAATGCCTGAGAAAGAAAACAAAATAGTTCAAGCATTTCAGATTAGAAGTGTTTTTCCTCTCACTCATTTTTTTGGGGAATCATGGCTGCAATCCATGTGTGCTGTGAACTTGCTTACTTCAGGGGTGGCTAACCTCAGATTCCCAGCAGCCACAGCCAGTATTGTCAATGGTCAGGGATGAAGGGAGTTGTCATTTTCATCATCATCATCAAACAACATCTGAAGGTCACAGTTTAACCACTCAGGCTTTACTCATTTAATTTTACTTACTTAAGTGTATCAAGAGATCTTTCAAGAGTTCCTGTGTACACACAATTATTTTTATTGATGTCCCTTTATAAATGCTTCATTAAGCAATGCTACTTTTCAAATATGGGTTCATTTGGACGGTTCTGAGAGAACATATTCAAATAGGAGATTAAAAAATAATAGTAAAGTGCACCCCCTGAAAATATGCACACTCCATTGCAGACTGCAGCCATGAAATCAAGGTGGCTACATTAAGCATTCACAGTCAGGTAAAATATCCAGTGCTCTTTCCAGCAATGAGAGATGCCATTCTGTATTTTGAGCTTGCCTAGAGATGCACTCTCTATATTTCCACTGATTTTCATCTGATTCACTGATTTTCATTTGATGACAAGATGAATCATAGTGGTCATCTTGGTTGCCATGGAGTCTGCTGAACTTCATAAGCCTGACTTACTGGCAAGATAAATAGCCACTGGTTATTGTTTTACAATGCAGGAGAGTTCTACAATGCCTAGCATGCAACACATTTAAAACACAAATCTTCCTTATGAGACACACAGCAGCTCAGAGAGGTGAGACTGCTCTTCTTTCAAGCAAGGGTGAAGCTCATGCAGGCATCCAGGCATCTTGCAAGAGAAACCTAGATTAAGAAATCATCTCATCGCATCTGCATTTGATAACAATATGACAAACTATTAAAATTATGATAAACAGAAACACTGTAATGTTATTGTCAGTGTTGGAGTCTGTGGCAACTGATTGAAGTTTCTCTGCCTTCAACAATGGGCTTTCATTTTAAGAATAATCTTGGGTCTCTCATCACATTCCTTTCTATATTGCAAAAGGAAAAGGGATACTGCAAGCATGAAAAATGGTCATGTCACGCTAATTTTAGTAGCTGATCTGACATACGTTTGCACCAAAACAATACAGCAAATCATGATCTCATTCACTAGAGATGCATATGATTGATTGCAACAACTTGACCTACAAGCAACATAATACTGTATTAGAGGAATCTGATGACAAGTCTAATAATTATAACCTCTACACCTTTTTTGGATAAAAATACTTTACTTGAACCCCTTGGATAGTTAATCTCATGGCCGTGGGCTCAAGCCCCATGTTGGGTGAAATATTTCTGCATTGCAGGGAGTTGGGTTAGCTGGATAACCTTCCAACTCTTCAATTCTATGACTTTCAATAGGTCACAAGTTTTATTTTACCGCAGAGTGTTTTGCAATGCTTAAGTTGTTGCAGTAAATCATAAGCATCTCTATTTTGTTGCTTTATTTTTATTCTGTTTTTACATAAACCACATTTTGGATTGTGATTATATTAAGCAGTCTAAAAATTATAAACAAAAAGCTATGTTCTGACTACTCAGTCCAGCTGCCAGACTCTGGCCAGTAACTAGATGGGCTACTGATTGCTGAAATGGCCCCATACAAGTAACACTTTTGTCCATTTAAAAAAATCTTAAAGCTTCCTAAACCCCAAGTAATTCATGTAACGTGTGAAATTTCAGTCTTTCCAAGCTTAAACTGCAAATTCAAGTGTCCATTTAAATTTCAAGAACCTAATATCAGAAACACAATGAAAGGGATTTAGACCTTCCAGCTTCTCCATATTAACCCTAGCCACCCAAACATCAGCCCAACATACCTGTGGCAACTGAGGACTCTGCCTGCCAATCAGCGTCCACTGACCATCTCTAACTCTATATCCACTTACTACTTTTCCTGAAATATAAAATTATAAGGGTATAAGTATCACATGTTTAGCAAGATAATTATTCCCCCCCCCCAGATTGTTACAGTTATGCTACTTCCATTTCATCAAATAAATTCAAAGATTGTATAAAAAGTTGGTTTGCTGGTTGTGTTTTTAAACAATTAAAAACTTTAAGATGCTTGGGTGCTTTATGTTATTTATCACCCAAACATATGTCAGACATGGGCCACTCTACCAAGGGGTTTAGTTCGGCCTGCCAGACCATTTCCCCCCAAAGCACACCCAGCTTTCAAACTGCTGAAAACATAGCTGACATCATGTGATGTGGTGCGACACACATTTATTCATAATGTGTGTTAACAATGCTCCTTCCTTTGGAAAAAATTGTTTTTGTCTATATATAAATGGACATCATGAAGGGGTGTGTGTGTGTGTGTGTGTGTGTGTGTGTGTGTATGGATGACAAGGATTAAATTAAGGCATGAGCCTCACTTTATAACTGTTTTTAAGAAGGTGCTCAACAACTGTCCAACTCAATTCTCTCAAAGAAGCACAAAATCTTGAAAAAACAGTTGATACTATTCTTAATGGCTGGCTTTGAGCTCACATTAGTTTCTTAAAATCTGCTCTGAGTGTGCTGTTTTCCTCTGCCCCAAATTCTCAGTTTATTCCCCCCCCCCAAAAAAAAAAACCCCAATCACCTTTAAATCACATGCCTTTAGGCCAAGGATGGGGAATTTACAGCCTTTCAGTTTTTGTTGAACTACAGCTCTCATCATTCCGGACCACTGGGCATACAGACTGGATGCCAGTTGGAGAGCAACAACACATTTCATCAGCCACATTTCCCAACCTTGCCTTAGCCACTTTATGCGTTGTATAAGCTTGGAACTGGATGTATAAAACATGCTTATACAAGGCTTTTCTGTTGTTCTTCAGATTTAAATTGATTGACAAGTTTTGACACTATATAATTCAATTCAGACATTATGAGTTAAAATGGATTACAGCAAAACCAGATTGAAAAGACAATTATCAATAAATGAAAAGGCTTACCTAAATGATGCGTGTGTACTCTGTAGGCAAACACGTGCATTGGATACATTTTATAACTGCAAGCAATATCTGCATTAACCGCTGTCATAAGAGATAAATAAGGAAATCAGGGGAAAGGGCATGTACATACTGAAGTTGAAGCAGCTAGTTGGAACTATTGTTGCAATTAAAAACTCAAACCATCTAATTAGAAGTACATCAATGTGAAATGTAGTGTGCGAAATTACTGACTCTACTCATTCATCTAAAAATTAGTATGGGCATATACAAAATAAAAAAATTCCTTCCTGTAGCACCTTAAAGACCAACTAAGTTAGTTCTTGGTATAAGCTTTCGTGTGCATGCACACTTCTTCAGATACCTGGTATCTGAAGAAGTGTGCATGCACACGAAAGCTTATACCAAGAACTAACTTAGTTGGTCTTTAAGGTGCTACAGGAAGGAATTTTTTTATTTTGACTATGGCAGACCAACGCGGCTACCTATCTGTATGGGCATATAGTCTTTCACTGACACATTGCTCTTAAGAACTGTTCTACTGGGACAATGTTGTGTGTGCATCAATTCACATACATGGTACAGCTGTTTCCTTATATACGAAACATGTGGCAGATTCTCATGTGTACTAGAGTATACAGGGAAATCTGAGTGGGGCACAACAGATCATTTCAAACAAATATTTTGTGGCAAATGCACATAAGAAAACACCAAACAAGTGTTCCCCAACAATTTTATGAGAAAATTCTTAATTAGATAATGGTCTAACACTGGGATCACGAAAGACCACAATGGCTGCATTACATGAATGAGCCTGAGGCTTGTGTTCACCTCTCTTCTCCTTAGGTGTGTCCATGATGAAATCAGAAGCTTTCACTTCTGGTTTTAGCTAACAGTAGAATTCAGAAAGGCGTAGTCTTAAACTTATTTTATTACTTGGTTTATGAACCAGCTCATTTCAATAATAAAACACAGCAAACCCAAAGAGTTTTGGGTTCAGATATAACATTGAACTGTGGTCCATTAAAAGAAGCAAAGCTTCCAACCTCCTACTCATACCTACAAGGGTGTGGGGCAGGGGGAAGAGAGAGAATGCTACCCAAGGCCCATCCACATAAACAATAGAGCATAGTTTTCAAATTCCCAAGTGTAAGTGGAATTTGGATACTAATCTAAGAGTAGTTGGAAAAAAAGATGTTCCAAGCTGTTACTCATTTGCTATATTAAAATGATGATCATGTTTCAGTAATAATTAAAGATGCATGTTACGCCATCTTGGAACAGCTTTACCACATGCACAAACACACACATACAAAAAGTATTCAAGCAAAAACTTCTATCAGCAATATACATTCCAGGACACATTAAATTCAGAAACAAAAATAGAAATATATATTTATCTAAATATTGAAACATGCAGTTCCTCTATATATACACACTTCATTTCAAACTTTGGAAAAAGTAGACTTACTACTACTGGTTTAAAAGGAGTTTGTGCTTAATAAAAATCAAAAGAAATGCTTTCAAAATTTATTAGTCTAAAAGAAATGATATCTGTTTTCCTAAATTGTACTGCTGGTGTGTCTAATAATAAAATATGCTTATAATTTGCTACATATTGAAATGGATATACAAGTTACATTACTACTTCCAGTATTAATCAAAGGTTTTATAACACATTTCCTATGAATTTGTATCCTACAGTGAAAGTGTTGCAGATATTAGTGGGAGGAGGGAGTTGTTGTAATCACCTTTCTCCCCTGGTGGTATAACAGTATCCATGGACATCATAAGATACATGCCAGCAATCATAGGCTGCCTTTAAAAAAGAAAGTGGGGTGGGAAGGAGAGAGAAATTCAAATCAAATACATTCAATCACTTATTATATGGCTCCTTCTAAAATAAAATAGCTGAACTGAAACAGCACTTTTCAAATTCAAATACACACACACACACACCCCCCCCCATGCAGATTAGTAGGATACTACATATTTATCCATTGTACGGAGACTTATACAGAGCTTTTCTTACAATCATGCATAATATAAATTTTGTTAAATAAAAAAAATGTTACACTGAGACAGTGGTTTTCATACAGTGTGCCATGACATCTTGGGGTGCCTTGAATGATAGGGACGTTGTGGGCAACACTGGCCTCTGTCCCTCTTTCCATTCTTCCCTCCTCTGATGCCCTCTCACATATCTGGCCCCCAAAGGCTTCTGTGGCTGTTTGTTGCAGCAGCCCTGGCTACAAGCTCCCTAGGTGAATGGTCTCTCGGGCTGGCCAGCAGGTGCTGGTTGCCAGGAGCTGTGGTGGCCTTGGAGTAAGCAAGAAAGTAGGTGAGGGAGCCCAGCCAGTCCACCAGCCTGTTGGGAGTGGATGGACAAGTAGGAGTCCTGGAAGGTCGGGGCAGCGGCACAGAGACTAGGGGTGCCTGGAGGACTCCCAAGGGGAGGGATGAGGAAAGGAGGCTGAGGGAATACTCCACAAGGGAGGGTGTTCAAAAAGGGGTGAGGGGCTGCCGGCTCTGCAGGCAAGGGGTGGCATAACTAGGCTTCTGACCCCACAGGGGAGCCACAGAAAGAATGTAGTTGGTCAACGGAGCTGTAGACTCAAAAAGGTTGAAAACCTCTGCGCTAAGAGATGTTGCACAGAAAAACAGACATAGTTACTCCTGTTTCTCCTTTAGTGTGCAAAGTGTGGATCTCCAAAACATTGAAAGGGTTAAGATGCAACATTTCTGATGCTGATTGGGCACATCCCCAACAACTGAAAAGCTTATCTTTTAAAAAATATTTTAAATATGACCACACATTTATAATCTGTTTTAGCCCCAAGCCTCTTTCTCAGTACCTATCTATGTGGAGGGCTGCTTCACGGATTTTTCTGGGGGGTGGAGAAAGAAATCTCAAAAAGGCACTAGTGAGAGGACTCAGTGCATACCAGAGGGAAAGGTTTCAGCTGATTCTTCACCAAAGCTATTGCAGTTCCACCCTTGGTTGAATGCATGATTCAGGTCAGAGTGATCCTTTCAGTAGTTGAAGTAATCAGTTGGGCAAAGGAGATGTGATGAGCACATAAAAGGTTCATATGATGTGAAATTTAGTGGGGGGAAGGAAAGGGGAAGCAAGCTAACTTTCAACTTCAAAGAAATTGGGATCTGAGGAATGAAATAAACAACACCAGTATGAAGTTGGGTTTGTCAAGGGAAAAACGGAGATGGATAGATCCAAACTTTTAAAAATCAAATATGAAGAGGAAAAAAGGAGTGATATACAAGACTTTCTGGAAATATTCTGGGCAGCTACACATTATATAGGAAACATTTGATTTACCAAGACATGAAAGTCAACTAGTTGTTTATCTCACTTAGTCCAACTTGCCTTTTCTCAATTTTAAGAATCGAATATATTCTGAAGTAAATGTGAAGATGTTAATTAGTCTCTTTAAACACACACACACACACACAAACTCAAACCCTTAACAATATGCTTCAGCATACACCAGGGTCAACATAAGGTTTTGTTCCTCTCATAAATTTTCTGACAAAGTTCATATTGATCTCTTCAAAAGAAGATCTTAGGGGGCGGGGACCTGACATGAAAGATGTTGGAAATATACTTACTTTTGATTAGTCAGATGTAAAGTTACACCAGAACAGTCTTTGTGTTTATCTGCACAAAACATATAAATGGATGTTAAGTAGAAGCATTGGCATTTTTCCGGTTAATACATGAGTGTGATTATTAAATGCTTTCTGCATAACATTTTCTTATTAGACAAGCTATACACATAACAAAGTCACTCTGCTGTGCCGGTGACACATTTGCATCAAATTCTCTTTCAGTGTTGAAATAAAATGAAGAATGCATGTTATATACTGTACTACAGACGTTTGAAAGTTGGGAATTATATTTTGAAAACCAAATAGGATTATTATTTTTCGTGCTGAAAATCAAGTAATATATTTTAAGCAGGGAGGCAAAACATTAGAAGACATATTTCTTCCTCGTGCAAAATATTTTTATTGCCACAAAGGCCTATATCCAATGCAGTGCTAAGCTAAAGTATATTTGTTCTGCTGGCAAAAATGTTTTGCATCAGCTGGAACACTGTTGCGCAAGAGAGCACTTAAGTTGGTTGCTGGTAACTTTGATCTGCTGAGCAAACAGGTTTCTGCTAGCACAACAGTTGCAATGGATTCCTCTGCAACATTAAAACTCACCTGTCTGCTAGTGCAAAAGACATTGCAACTGGCAGGCAAAGAACACTGGATACAGCCCATAGTGTCTATGTTAGACATTCAAAGCATCCAACAACAAATGTTGAACATTTTTCTTTTGCATGCAAAACTTGTTTTTGGATGTTTGGATGTATAACAGGTCAGTAGTTTTCTGCTAAACAAATAAATTATCTAGCCCAATGGTTCCAAGTTTGCTAAGTACTGTGGACCCCCTGTTTTTTAATTTCCTTTCTCCTTTCATATTGAATGCTGAAAGATGTTTCACCCAACACTGGGAGAGTTGTGAGGTGAGTTGAGGGAAAGTACAGGGAAACAAATCAGGAGGGAAGATGAATCACTAAGGAGTTTCATTCACTACAGAGATATGTGGAAAAGCAGTGCTCTTAAAAAACAAAAAACAAAAAAAAGTTGAGAACTTTACAATCTCGTTATTCCTCAAATAATCTTGTGGACTGCTTTCATTTTACACCCAGAGATGTCACACCAACGGTTTGCAATCTGTGGAAGGTAACAAGTGATTGTTTCCCCGCTATTATTTTAGCTGTGTTTCTATTTTATTTTATTTGTAAGCAGCCTGGAGTCCCTGTCAAGGAAAAAGATGGGGCATAGTCATCATCAACAGCAGCAGCAGCAGCAACAGCAACAGCAACAACTTCCAATTCCAATCAACCATGGATGGTGGTCACCAGAAGCAGCAAACGTCACTAGTCAGAGAAGAAGCTTTAGACTGAAGAAGACTTGCATGGCACTTCCTCAGATTCAACATTTTTGAAACTCACTATTGTATATTTCAGCTATTTGTTTTTGATGTGTCCTTTATGATATTAGGGCTTTTATGAAATCCACACCCAACCAAACAGGAGGATTTTTCTAAAAACGGGTATACATGCAAAGGAAAAAAGAAAAATTCCTGAAGACGTGTTGCACATATTTTTATGTTAAATGAAATGGAAACTTGTAGAATCATAGAATCATAGAATCATAGAGTTGGAAGAGACCACAAGGGCCATCGAGTCCAACCCCCTGCCAAGCAGGAAACACCATCAGAGCACTCCTGACATATGGTTGTCAAGCCTCTGCTTAAAGACCTCCAAAGTAGGAGACTCCACCACACTCCTTGGCAGCAAATTCCACTGTCGAACAGCTCTTACTGTCAGGAAGTTCTTCCGAATGTTTAGGTGGAATCTTCTTTCTTGTAGTTTGAATCCATTGCTCCGTGTCCGCTTCTCTTGAGCAGCAGAAAACAACCTTTCTCCTTCCTCTATGTGACATCCTTTTATATATTTGAACATGGCTATCATATCACCCCTTAACCTCCTCTTCTCCAGGCTAAACATGCCCAGCTCCCTTAGCCGTTCCTCATAAGGCATCGTTTCCAGGCCTTTGACCATTTTGGTTGCCCTCCTCTGGACGCGTTCCAGTTTGTCAGTGTCCTTCTTGAACTGTGGTGCCCAGAACTGGACACAGTACTCCAGGTGAGGTCTGACCAGAGCAGAATACAGTGGCACTATTACTTCCCTTGATCTAGATGCTATACTCCTATTGATGCAGCCCAGAATTGCATTGGCTTTTTTAGCTGCCGCGTCACACTGTTGGCTCATGTCAAGTTTGTGGTCAACCAAGACTCCTAGATCCTTTTCACATGTACTGCTCTCAAGCCAGGTGTCCCCCATCTTGTATTTGTGCCTCTCATTTTTTTTGCCCAAGTGCAATACTTTACATTTCTCCCTGTTAAAATTCATCTTGTTTGTTTTGGCCCAGTTATCTAATCTGTCAAGGTCGTTTTGAAGTGTGATCCTGTCCTCTGGGGTGTTAGCCACCCCTCCCAGTTTGGTGTCATCTGCAAATTTGATCAGGATGCCCTTGAGTCCATCATCCAAGTCGTTGATAAAGATGTTGAATAAGACCGGGCCCAAGACAGAACCCTGTGGCACCCCACTAGTCACTCTTCTCCAGGATGAAGAGGAACCATTGATGAGCACTCTTTGGGATCGGTCAGTCAGCCAGTTACAAATCCACTGAGTGGTAGCATAGTCAAGACCGCATTTTACCAGTTTCTTTACAAGAATATCATGGGGCACCTTGTCAAATGCCTTGCTGAAATCAAGGTAGGCTACATCCACTGCATTCCCTTCATCTACCAGGCTTGTAATTCTGTCAAAAAACGAGATCAGGTTAGTCTGACATGACTTATTTTTCAGAAATCCATGCTGACTATTGGTGATCACAGCATTCCTTTCTAGGTGCGCACAGACTGTTTGCTTAATGATCTGCTCCAGAATCTTCCCTGGTATTGATGTCAGACTGACTGGGCGGTAATTATTTGGGTCCTCTCTTTTCCCCTTTTTGAAAATAGGGACAACATTTGCCCTCCTCCAGTCTGCCGGGACTTCGCCTGTTCTCCAGGAATTCTCAAAGATGACTGCCAGTGGTTCTGAGATCACATCTGCCAGTTCTTTTAATACTCTTGGATGCAGTTCATCTGGCCCTGGAGACTTGAATACATCTAAACTGTGTTTATATACATAGCAGAATTACTGAGAACTAACAAATATGGCAAAGTTGAAGCTGAATGCAGAAAATATTTGCTTGAACAACTTCTGTTTCAACCCATTTGGGGCAGACTCATTTCGCTCAAAATAGGGTCAAGCAGTTTCTACTTTATTCAAAGTCATTAGACTACTATGCTGTAGCACTCAGGGCAAGTCGGCTAGTACGGCTGCCTTTATATCTGGAGTTACTAAAAAGCACTCTATGAATAAGCTAGACATCACAAGCAAAAACCCAAGGAAAATTGTGCTCTCTCTAAACTCACACATCATTGTGAACTTCAGAAAATTTGCTTGCTGTGCTAAAGCAAAAGCAAAATCTGGGCTAGGCTTCAGCCTTGCATGTGAGATCAACTGCCATGTCTTTCATTTTTGCGAACACCACGGTTGTCCCTGTGTTAAATATTTATGATGTATCAACAAGAATTCCCTTTCACACTGGCAGAATCTCCCAACATAAGGGCCTACTTTCCATCACTTTAGACACCCACTTCCCAAAATGGTCATGTCTAACGAGCTCTCTACTCAGCAGGTTTGATAAGCTGGAAGAAATGGGATCATAACATTTGCTTTTTTTGGTAAGTGCTGCATCAGCTAAGAAGATTGCGAAGACACAATGCAATCCTTACATCCCATCTTTAAAATCATCTTCCCTATTTGCCACTCAGCCAAGGATAATTCCTTTGATTTTGCATTTCAGCTAGAGAGCAAGTACACATTGCTCCAGGACAAATAAATTATTAGCTTCCATTTGCCCTGTGGCAATGAGAGGAAAATGCATTCATCCCACCTCAGAAGGAGGTTTCTTTCAAAGCTGATTTTCTATGCAGAGCTTCCAACAGAGATCAAACAAGAAGCTGTGCTTACTAGTGTGGTTTAATAGCACTTCTGGATTGCAGAGTGTATATAGCAAAATCCACTGTGATATGCATATCAGCTTCTAATTCTTTGATCAGTGAGAAAAATAAATGGTAACTGCCACTCAGAAGATACATTAAAAGGTTTATGAAGTCGAAATACCCTAAGATAAGGCTTATTGTTCCAGGAGTGTAGCTCAAAAATATGGAAGCATCAAACACAAAGTTTCCACTTTTGCCTAGTTTGTAAAATGGTACAAATGAAAATTACTATAAATTTGTCCAGTGTTAAGAAATATAATCAAATAATTTTGAAACTAGGGAATATGATTGCTATGACTGAAATGCAGTGCAAGTACTTGCATAAATTCTCTTAAATATATTTTACAACTATGAAAATGAAAGCTGGCTAGATAAAAAAATAATCTTAAACTTTGCATTCCACTACATGAAATGCTATGCAAAAACCATGTGTAGATGAGCATCTTAACTTTTTTTTGGAAAAAAGGATGACTGTAAAGCCATGAATGTAACTGGAAAATAGAAACTACCAATTTAATATGGTCAAAATATATCCTTATACAAAAGAACATATTCTTTTTTGCAGCTTAAATTTTTTTAAGCATTGGAACCAATGTAAGTTATATTAAAAAGACTGATGAACACAAAATAATTTGTTATGCATCAGGAATTTAAATTTTGTCAGATTTCTAGAAAATAGTGTAATTGATGCTGGGTAGGGATATTGCTAAATAGAGCAATAAGGATAACTCCATGAAGACAGCTTGCTGAAATCACTTGCCAGGGGATACTCCCCCCCCCCCTTTAACTGTTTGTGCATTTGGGGCAGTTCAAGAATAAAGCAATGTATATCCTCCAAACTGGAATTATTATGTTGATTATGGTGGAAGGAAGAAATCTTATGTACTGTAAATGGTATGTAATGCACAAGGTTCAGACTTTGCAGCAAAGAATAATGGGCCAAGAAACAAAATGTTAAAAGATTATGCTGTAGCCATGGCAGTGGAAACTTGGCCTTTATACAGAAGCTTGATGGGGAGAGGGAAATCTACCAAGCTCTATTACAGTGCAATTTAACTTCCTTTTGATGGGGGCCTCCCCTGGCCAGCAACAGGGCTTGGTAGGTTGCTGCCATTATCAGACAGGTGTTCCTAAACTGGAAACTATTTTTACGTGCTAAAAATTAAAAGGTCAGAACACAAGATAAATCGCTATTGAAATGAGTACAAATGGAATGATGTCACACCTATGAGTTTTACATTAACAAACTGCTGGGAATTTTTTTATTAATGCACAATATATGCCAAATTCAAGAAACAGCTTCTACACACTCAAAGAGATGCTGCCATTGACCTACTGGGAACCATGCATACTACCTTCCATAAAAGTAAGTTCAGAGAAGGAAGAGGTAGTGACAATGATGTTTACACTATTTGAATTTCCTGATTACATAGTCAGTTTCAAATCAGACGACCTCCAAATTATTTAAAATTATTTAGAACACACTTAAGCTGCCACTGTTATTGTAACTTGTCTCAATAACTAGCCATTTTCTCACTTTAGTTTTATTTTTTTTACTGGGGTGGGGGGTCGAGCTACTCAACAACCCCTTCCTGCCCCATTCTAACTGCTTAGACCTTCTGCTTTCCACCCCATGCAACTGTTGCAACCAAGCAGGATGACCCATCAGCCTGGGAGGAGTAAGGTGACCAGATCTGGCAACTGGCCTGGGGATCAATCCATTTCCTTACCAAGTCTGACTTCATCCTAATTGGCAGCAGCGGACAATCTCCAGGCAGTAGGTGCCTTCCTCCACTTCGTGCTAATATTGCTCCTGCAGTAAAAGCTGGCCTCGCCTGGGCCAGCTTTTCATCTTAATTGGCAGGGCCAACAGCAAATTCCCATGCCAGCTGGTGGGGAGGGGACGTGGGGCAAGGGGTCCCAGGGCTGGTAGTCAGTGCAGCCAGTGGAGCAGGATGGCTGCTGCTGCAGTCTGTTCTGGATGACCCTCTATAGCTTACCTGGGCTGCCTCTCATCATCCTATAGTTGGCAGTACCATCTGTCTGCAGCCACGAGAATATGGCAATGTTCAGTGCAAATATATAAATATACATAAGCCTGCAATTTACATTCATTTGACTTTTGCACAGTTTGCTTTACACGCTTAGCAAAAAATAAAATAAAAAGAGGGTGGAAGGGGCAGGCATCCAAGAAAAAATACTTTGGCAATCCCAATGCACCCAATGTGTTTGGACTATATATGATTTTGGCTTAAGGCGTGATCCCCGGAACATAGACATCACGTAAGTTGCAGACTTATTATAGTATAGCTATTACACATATCATCACATTAACATATCCAAAGACCATACATACCTTTGAATGCACTAACATCTCCATAATGCACTTGGAGTACAAAATATTTGCTGCCTTCTTCTCCTCCCACTTTGAATCCAACACCTTAACATGAAACAAAAAGCAACAAGTGGAAATTCAATAAATTGTATGCTTGCGTATTTTCGATAGTCTAGTAAAAGAATAACAGTGGGTAATATTTAACTTAAATTGAAATCCCACAATGTTCATATTAACAACTGAAGTTGACAAGTTTTTATCCTTGATAACTTTAAAACAGAGAGAGCACAAGTAACGTTTTTCACATGTATTCTGCTAGGGGAATCATTCCTCAAGTACCCTTCAAGGGATATATAACACTGGAACTGAGAGTTATGCATTCATTCTGGCTATGAAAAGCTAGAAGAGCAAATAGAAGCAGACAGACCAGATATCTCAAGTTTTATATCTTTTCTTTTTCTTTTTCTTTTTTTACAACAGTGGCCTAGTTCACTGTTGGTGGGAATATGGAACACAGAACTTTACTTGGTGTAATACAAGATAAAAGAATCATCTTGACAGAATCCTGCTGCAAACCAAATAGATTTCACCAACAATCCATCATTCACAAACCATAAAAGTTTCCTCTGTAATAAGAAGGCAGCAGACAAGTTTGCTGTGGAATTACATTTGTTCAGTTCCATATTAAAAAGCTGGGGAAGCTACCAAAATACGCACAGCCTTTTGAAGTAGTTCACCCAGAGGAACAACACCATTCTTCCCAAGGAAAGTAATAATAACCATGAGTAGAGACATACAGAGCATTGCACTTAAATCACTACAAGTTAACACACACATTTACGCACACAAAGAGACACAAAGAAAACATTTTATGTCCATCCTTACTACCATATGCTCATTTGGAATGTCATAGTGTGAAAGATCTCATACCTTTTGGTAGTCTTGTTGGTGGTGCATTTCTTGCCCAAGCATACAAAATATTAGATGTGTCCGTGCATGTTCCTCCATCACAGTCCCTGAAACAAACACACAGCGGGAAGTTTTTTTATTTTGGCTTGAGCATCTCTCTCATTTTAGGAACATTAAGCAGTTAACATTATTCTCCACCACAAACACTACATTCAGGCTGAGAATGCCCTTTGTAATCATGCTTCTCAATGTGTTTTTAACTCCTCTTCTAAAATTTACACTACCTTTTGAGCCTGCTCCCTCCAGCATTTTACCAGCACTCATCTCTTTGGCAGTCAATATTTTACTTATTGCATTTACATCCATGGAACTTAAGGCGGTGTACATAGTCCCATTTTATCTTCACAACCACTATCTAAGGTAGGTTAGCCTGAGAGATTGTATTCAGCCCAATATTATCCAGGGAGCTTTATGGAATTGGAATCTAGATCTCCTTGGCCCTAGCAGGATATTCCAACCACTATGCCATGCTAGCTTACAGGCAAGCACACAGAATCTTCACACATAGCTCTCTCTGTGTGTGCAACCTGCTGCTGTTTGATTAAGGGCTTAGGCAGCACAGTCCAATACTGGTGTTAAAAATGGAATGTAACAGCACATATCAGATATCCCCCTAAACCAGCCACTATCCTGGCTCCTGCCCAACACGCACAGACAGAGGCTCATACTTGTACATAAAGAAAAGTTATTTATTCAGGGAACTAACAGTATAGGGTCAGCAGCAGACACAGCACTCAGAAGTCACAATTCAGATGTTCAAGCAATGAAGATGCACCAACAAGTTTCCCCGCACCTCCCACCAGCTTTTAAAGACAAGGCATGGAGTGCTCAATCACAATATTCCCTTGCCTTACAGGAATACCAAGATTGCAAGCATGCACTCCATGAGTATGTGAGCTTCCACCTGTGAAGGTGGCATTTGATTCTAGGTGACAAAGCTACACTCTTCTGTTCAGTTGCTGCCGCCTCTGTTTCAGCCTCCTCCTCAGCTGATCAAAGCCTTTCCCAATCTGTATTGAGGCTCTCTGCTCTTCAGGAAGGTTGGAGGGGAGAGCTAGCAACTCTGATCCCCTTCCAAAGAGACTTAAGCTGGGGTGGAAAGGGGAGATCCCTCCTTCTCCAACTCAGGTTCCCACCATTCAGTCCCGTCCTCCTCCTGAGTCCTAGTCTACTGTCCCAAGGTTGCTATGTTCAGAAGCTCCCATACAAATGAGCATCTACTGTGGGTGGAATAGTTTCTCGGGCAGCTGAATGTTAAAATCTGCTGCAAACATGAAATTCCCTGGCTTAGAATTTTGTCATCCTGAAATTTTGTGTCCATCCACAGGGACTCAAGAACCATTAGAGTGGTTTTTGCACAGAAAATGGTCCTGAAAGCTTGTGTCTTAATTTAGATTGCAAGTCACCCACAGAAGAAAAGAAACAAAGAAAAACCCTTAGAGACCCTGTATTTTGACTTGAAGACTATGCAAGATTTATTATAATATGATATATGTGTTACGATATAGAAGCAATGCAGCTGCAAACTGGTAGCTTGAAAACAAAACATGATGGATATGTTGGGACTGTCCATGGGAAACAGTGGGACAGTCAGTTAACAGGGCAATGCACCGGAATTTGCTCAGAGTGTAATTTGAGAATTTCCTCTTGTGTATGTACAGGAAGTACAGGAAGTCTTTGTCACTTGACTGCTGGAGTTTGAAGAGTACAGACATGTTTTCTGTAATGCTACAAAGACAGAAATAAAGGCATGTAAATACATTTCTGTCTATCTCCTTTCCCTGCCGGGGGAGCAGGAGGGAGGGAGGGTGTTCTTCCCATGTTTGGGAAGAATCGCCTATCGAGACCTAGCCTGGATCTTGCGGGGAATGCAGCCAGGGAGGTCAACAGGAGACCAAGCCGGGTGCCTGGGAGAGTTGCCAGTTTCTCCCGATAAAGGCTTGATTTCCGACAATATGTTCCTGTATTCAAGTATAATTCTTAATATTTAAACTAATCCCCACACTATGAAATATCTATCATTCCATGTGACATTTGCATCAGTTATTCTCTTCTTCATATATACCATGGCATGATGAGCGTGGTTGAAGATCTATTTTTGACACCACAAGAATTTAGCCCTTAGAATCACAAGGTTAATTAGACTGAACATTGCTTCTTCCCACTAGAAAAAGCTTGGCATTTCCCCTTGGGCTGACCATATAGAAGATAACCTTGATTTTATCTCTTTTCAGAAAGTAATAAATACATTCTTAGTTAGTGGGGGAAAGAGACTTAACTTTTTCAGCTATGTCAGTAGCTGCTTCCAATATATTTATAGTGAAGTTCTTTGGAAAGAAATTTCCAAAATGAGTTACAATGCTATGCCTCCAAATAATGAAAGTAATTAACTTCTGTTCCAGCAATTCAATTTTTAAAATAAAAAACCTATCCACATGCAACATAGGAAGCGATTTTATAGCAAGTCAAATCATTGGTTTATCAGGTTTAGTATTATCTAAACCAGTTAACCAACCAAACTGGATAATCCCCATAGGATAAACCATGTTGTCATCAGAAGTACTTTGAACCCTACATAATGCTGCCAGTCACAGTGGGCTCACTTATATCATGCCCTGTCTGCCAAGAGAGAGATAATGGTAGGATATTCCTTTAATGAGCTTTAGTGAAAAAGGCACTGTCGCAAGCTCAAATTGATCAGTTGGGGAGTGGGGAGGAGAAGAGAATTAGAACTACCTGTACAAAAAGCTTATAATAGAGTGCTGTGCAAAGTTTCTGGTGGAGAGGTAAATCAAGACAGACTACTGGACTGACATGGGGCTGCCTTTGAAAATCATCCAGAAACTTCAATTAGTGGAAAAAGCAGCAGCAACAGTTTTAAACAGAGTGAGATTTTTTGGGGGAAGCACATCGCCCAGCTACTATTTCAGCTTCAATAGCTGGTGCATTTCTGGTCCCAATCTGAATTCCATTGCAATTCCCAATCTGCAATTCCATTGCAACATATATCACTCACCTTGGTTTTCATGTCAAAAGAAAGGAGTGATATAAAGGCAAGAAAATAAATAAATACTTCAAAGACATTGGAAGACCTATAAGCCTTAGGACCGGTGTAAAAGGGCCATTTCCTCCCATAGGTCGTGCCCTGCTACTACTACTCCCTCAGAAGTGGCTGAAATGCAGAAGTAGAATTTTCTTTGATATAGGGTGTCTAATAGAAATCAATTCAACATTGACATTTGTATGCAATTTCCCCCATACACATTTTTACACATCATTTTTCTTGTGTTTTTTACTAATAGATATATTATATGCATACTTTACATTAGTATATGCATTTTTGTAAACATTATATGGCTGGAGAACTGCATTGCAAAATTCACAGATGTGTTAATTTTGAAGAATGACTATGTTTCTCTCTCTGTGTGTGTGTGTGTGTGTGTGTGTGTGTGCGTGTGTGTTTGTGTGTGTGTGTGAATTAGGTAGAGTTGCATTTAAATGAGATTCAGCAATCACAGTCATTCATCAAATGTGTTTTTATTTTTTCCACATAGGTAGAATGTCTAGGAGAACTACTATAGCAGCTTCTTCACACTTTTTCTTAGGAACATTCACAAAACACTAAAAAAGAAGCAGCACATTTTGGATCTCAATTTAACAGCAACAGACCTCCACAGATAAAATGGAAGGAGAAAACCTATCTGCAGTTTCAAGGAAATGTTGAAGATGCAACTTTCCTACTGTCATTTACAATATGGAATGGAATTATTCATTAATAAAATGCAGTTATTTCCTGGTCCCCACACTGCTCCAGTCATGTTTGGGTGAAGGAATCACATTAGATAAATAGATCAGCTGGAAAGCTCATCTCAGAGCTACTGTCCCATGGTACAGTAGACACGGACACAGTTATGTTCACCGTAAGTCTTTCATTCAAATGCTTTTGGAAAGTTTTGGGATCCAGCCACGTGGAAGAATCAACTTTGACACTTCAGTAGTGTATGAAACAGACTTTAGTCTTCAAAATCAGAGAGATTAAAGCTGTAACCCTGATTCAATTTACCTGGGAGCAAGTCTCATTGATTTCAACAGGGCTTACTACTGAGTAGACATGGCTAGGATTGAGCAAGTCTCTCCTTTTGTTTAGAGCAGATGCTTTCAAACTGTGAAGCAGACCAATCTTTGTATTCTGGGACTGAACAAAACGAATCTGGGTAATTTCATAATAGTTTCCAAAGTGCTACCAGTAGTTGCTAGCATGGCTATAAATGTCTCGTGTCCACTGGGGCACAAGAGTACACTATGTGAGAAGGGAGAACTTGGCATAACCTTGGTGTAGTAGAAAATACATGGAGTGTGAAGGCAAAAGAGGTGGGGTGATTGCAACTGGCAAAAACTAATAGTAATTGTGAAGCCCATGAATGTCACAGTTTTCTACTGTGAATTAACAATGCAGCCTGTTCACTCCTGCTTCACCTCCTCCTTTTCTGCAAGCAGGTAAAAAGAAACCAGGATGTCTGAATTTAGCTTGGCTTCCCATGATGTGCAAACCTGGCATCCTGGTTTGTTGCTCCCAGCAGCAAGGTTCATAAGCCAGGGTTAGAAGTTAGTTTGAGAGCACAAACCAGGATGCTGGGTTCATATGCCACCATCCTAGATAACTTGCTCACAGGTGTGGGCTGTGCACACAAGGATTCTTCTTACAATAAGCCAGGAACCCAAGCTTTCCATGATGTGCAAATCATACAACCTTTATGCTGCAAATAAACCTACATGGAGGAAACTTACTGGTAAACTGGTAAACTTACTGGTAAACTGGTAAACTTACCTATCCAAGGTAAGTTTACCAATTACAAAATAGTAGGATTGTGTAAGATTGTGTAAGAATATTTAAATGAGCACATGGACTCCAGTATAAAATTCAATTAAACATGAACTATTTTTCAGTAATAGATGAACAGAACACCTTTCCGATTTCATAACTCTTTGGGGCCAAGTTAGCATTTCTGGTTACTTGTTTTATAGACTGTCCTTTTCAAATATTAATGACCCAATCAAAATTTAAAAGGTATTTCAGAGCTGCTTCTGATTTATTAATAGCAACATCTTATTGATGAGTATGAAGACGTAGAAATTTGCAACTTGCTTCCCATTATGAAGCACTGAGGTTACAGTTTTTATTGGGGGC
The DNA here is from genome assembly GCF_964188305.1 of Podarcis bocagei. Taxonomy (NCBI): domain Eukaryota; kingdom Metazoa; phylum Chordata; class Lepidosauria; order Squamata; family Lacertidae; genus Podarcis; species Podarcis bocagei. The sequence continues at coordinate 25,706,944 of NC_138136.1, forward strand.
TACAACCTTTCATCAGTTTGAACAGTAAATCAATCAACTAAGTTTTAGTGAATGAATCCATAGGGGAAAGTTTAAAATGTGTGAGGACAAATCGCAATCAACATCAGCTTTACTATGGCTGTTTTTACTCTAGTGTACTACAGTAATATGTGTGGGGGTGGAAAGGAGGATCCAAATGGGCATCTCTCCTACCAAAGAGTGGTAGTTTTGCTTTTTTAATTATACATTTTCATGTTTCCTTCAATTTATCAGAGAAGTCACAGATCAACTAGGCCTGCTTTGATACATCTATTGATTAAAATCTGCAACCCAAATTGCAGAAACGACAGAATGAACGTTTTTGAAAACACCATACCCACCATGCATTCATCAAGCCTTCTACACCCCCTCCCAACCATACGTCATTCCCTTCTGACACAGGTAGCAAATGAAGCCAATGTCACGAAAACAACCCTGTGCTCCTTACCAGTAATCTTCATCTGAAGATGGATTGTTGCATCCAAAGAGCAGCATATGATGGACAGTGTCCATGCTAGCATGAGGTTTGAAGTCAACTGAAAGACAAAAGTGATACTTAAGTATGTCTTTTTCTCAGTACAGTGGTGCCTCGCAAGACGAAAAGAATCCGTTCTGTGATTCTCTTCGCCTAGCAGTTTTTTCGTCTTGCAAAGCAAGCCCATTGACGGATTAGCGGATTAGCGCTATTAGCGGCTTTTAGCGGCTTATCTGCTGATCGGATCAGCTGATAAGCGGCTTAGAAAAAGGGGGGGGAAAGGAAAAAAAAACAGCAGGAACTCGCAAGACATTGTCGTCTTGCGAAGCAAGCCCATAGGAGATTCGTTTTGTGAAGCACCTCCAAAACGGAAAACTCTTTCGTCTAGCGAGTCTTCCGTCTTGCGAGGCATTCGTCTTGCGGGGCACCACTGTACATTTTATGGTTCTACATTAAGTTGCATGAGGACACTTATTTGCTCTCTTTCATTCATACAACAGCAAATGGAGATACACTGTGGGCTGCTGTGCTCATTATAACGACACAGCAGGAATAGAAATAAAAAATCGCAGCAAGGATGAAGTGCTAATATCTCAAGTTGTGTTTCAGCTCTCTCAATTTTACTTCTAAAACAGGCAAATATGCCTTATTGGCCATGATACTTTTAAAAAAAATTGGTTTAAGTTTTTCTTATGCTTTTGTTACACACTAATTAAGATGCACATTTTAAAGAAATCATTATTGTTTTTCATTGCGGGTAAAATATACAACTATGATAACATACCAGAATACCCTACTCAAGTTCCTCCCCTCCAAACATTCACTGCTCCAAGAGATGGCAGTACTCACATGCAATTTTCATACAAAAGTAACTTTTCAGTAATGAGGCAAAAAGATCATTATATCAAAATAATATTTCAAAGGCAAAAAGGAAGCTAGTAAGTCTAATAATTATTCCAAATTCTAAATGGAAGTATATTGGGATTGAGGGGATTAACATCATTTTCTTTCTCTCTGTGTGTGTTTTATAAAAGCAAACAAAATTTTAATGAACTTATTGATTTTAGAAACACCATGTAAGGCTCTAAGTTTGTGTGCAAGCATTTCCTTATATGCTATGTACCAAACATTTTGATAAGAAAAAGTAATTGAAATAACATGCATATCCTTCCATTGTTTGGGGATTGTGAAGTACGCTGCCATTAATAAATGTCCAATTAAGGCCTTTTTGGGGGATCTCCACTTACATCTTTATTCTGATATATAAAAAAAATTAGGAGATAGAGTTGTGAGGTCCTGTCCAGGGACTCTTTAATAATTTTCTGGATCTTACTAAACAATGAAGTCCAAAAATGTAGATTAATATGTACATTTAACCAATAATTAAATATAAAAGGGGAAGAAGAAATACACAAAGACATTTAAACAACTACTGTAAACAACATAACTCCAAGGAGTGTGGTTTTTAGTTTCTACTGTAGATGAAACTCAAGTCTCATAGATGATCCTGCCACCAAAAAAAGAGAAGAAAGAAGAAGGGAGGAGTACATTTGAAGGTGGTAAACAAGAGTAGCTTTATCAATAGTTTTACTCTTCAGTGACAGAGAGCATTTTAAGTTTCTTTAACTAGGAAGCAGCAGGGCAGATTCTTGAGGTGTATCATTTTAATTCTAATGGCACAGTAGGAGCAGGACCACAGGAGATCTGGTACTTTACAATTGCGCCCCCGGTTTTGCATTTTGAAGTTTAGCAGAACAAAGGAATATTCCAGGGGTGGGGGGAAGAAAAGAGATGAATACATTAATAGGGTAGACTCAATTCTACAATGACAGCTGGAGTTTTACAATCCACTGAAGATGCTACAAAATCATTTTCCAATTGCTCTCACTAACTGTGATGTTTACTGACAGCACTATAAGACCAAAAGACTTCAAAGGGTGGCAAAGAATGTTAAATATTAAAATGTATTTCATCCACAAGAGAAATTATATATTAGCATTATGTGTAAGGACAATGTTGAGCCACTCCTGTCATAAGCTCCCTCAACTTTAGATTAGTCCATTACAGGGGTACATTTGTATTCCCATTGCCTTTTAAAAGACCATCTTCCAGACAGTATAATTTGATGGAATATTTTAATGCAAGTCAGATTTTCGGGATGACTGGGGGGCTGCCAGTGGGGGTGGGGGGATAGGCAAGGGAAGTCCCACGGTGCAAGTGAAACTCTCACACACCACTGGATATCACTCTATATGTATTTATTAATCAGTGTTCTACGTATCTCCCAATGTAGTGAAATATAATGTGACTAATTCAGGGTCCTCTTCTACAGTTTGTTTTTAAAAAACCCTCCCTTCATCCCCCCCCCTTAAACTACAGCCAAACCTACTCACTATTCTAGAAACCACTATGCTGGTAAAATTTGTTGAAATTTCATATGCATTTTCTAGCTACTAGGAAAGGAAGCATTGTAAAATTGTGGAAGGGTGGGGTGGAGGAGCTGGAAATTTGGTTTCATATCTGTAAGGGTTCCAAGGGGTTGCTCGAGAACAAGCAGGCAAATACCTCCCTGCTCGGCTGTGAAGCCTTGCTTTTGATGCAAATAAACTTTATCTGTCCAGAGCACCACTCTCCCGTGGCTGGCTCATTCACTGGCAGAATCTGTGAGTGGGCGGGGCTTAAACTTTCCCCAGCAAAGTAATTTCTTGACGCCCAGTCTGCCCTCCGAACCCTGCAGCTCCTCTCCACTGGAGGTGTGGTTACTCTCCCCTACAGAGGAGGAGCTGCTTTCCACGATCTTTGGGGGCTCTCTGTAATCCATCCGGCTTTTCCTCTCTCCCTCCTGAACCGATGGCAGTTCCCTGACATTATCTTACAGAATAATTGAATTGTAGAGCTGTAGAGCTGGAAGGGATCCCAAGGGTCATCTAGTCCAAACCCATGCAGTGCAGGACCCTCTACTAAAACATCCATGGCAGATGACCATCCAACTCTGCTTAACAACTTCCAATGAAGGAGAGTCCACCACCTTCCGAGAGAGTCCATTCCACAGATGAACAGCTCTTACCATCAGAAAGTTCTTCCTGATGTTTAGATGGCATCTCCTTTCTTGCAACTAAATGCTACAATGCTTTTTTGCTTTGCCATTAAGACTGGCAAATCTTAAGGCTCACAGTACATTAATAGTTTAGTTATTTGTACACAGGATAAAAATGGGACTCTCTCTCTCTTTCTCTCTCAGTGCAGTAGTAAAAAAGCTTGTATACTTCCATCGATAAGGCGAATTCTTTCCAACTATTGTTCATTTATTTGAGTCCTATTTTTCTGCAAATCACACATTGCAGATCAGGCAACTTGAATCATTTTCACATGTTACAAAATTGACCATATATCATTAGCCACCAAAGGCATAAATGTATAAACACTTACTAACTTAGATGGGTTTTCCTCAAAAGGTAGTATCACCAAGCAATAAAGATTTCTATTGTAACAATCCTGCAGCTATGGAGTCAAGTAAAGCAATAAAAATGCAATATATCATCAAATTATTTCCATCCACTTTTCAGATTATAATAGGGCCTATCTTGTTTGTATGAAACTGTTTGACAAATGGTGGCTTACCATCAGTCAGTAAGGGGGGGGAAACCACATTTATTTACTGGTTGGCCATATGCGTGGAAAATAAGGGAAGGAGAATGACAGATAAATTTCCTGGCTGAGTGGCTTGCTGTCAGACACAATTCTTCTAAGTGTCGGTAGTATACCCTTTAGCTATCAGCAGAGTTCAATAGTAAAGAGCAGATTGTATCAAACCCTGCACAATACAGCAAATACTTCTCTTGCTTTGCTATTTGCCCATATAATCAAACATTTAAAAGACTAGATGGGAAAATATTAATTTTTCAGAAGCACAAAAGGGAGGAGAAAAACGCTTATATCTTCCCGCTGCTCACCTCTATATATTTTACACATATTCAGTCTCATTGTGCAGCAGAAAAACTTTGAGGGGAAAGGTCAAATACTGTATTATGCTTTTTTTAAAAAATCCTACCAAGGAGCTTACTATTGCTAGTTAGATGTATGGCTATCTTCCAGGCTTGGAATGGACAGTGTTACACATCTAATAAAATGGGCTCTAAGTGAAAGGCTGTACACTGGACAATCAGATGCTAGACATATCTTATTATGACTAACAACTACATTTATTTCATCAGTAAGTATGTGAAGTTACAGCCTACCCGTAGCAACTAACAAAATGTATCTGGTTAGCAAAATGTACAGACAAAATCCAATGTTGTACAAGTAGGACTTCAGCTTGTGCAATGGGACTTCGTCAACCCTACACACTTCATAGGGCGAGCGAAGGAAAAGATAGAAAAGGAGAGCCATGTTGAACCAGAGGTTCGTTCCAGTGGCAGGATGTGACTACTGGATGTTGCACACTGGATTCAAAACATGTTGGAGATATCCAATTTCAATGGCACATACTGACGTTCTGGTGCATCCTTTGTGTGCTTTTATTTCAGTTTTTGCTTTGCTGGGAAATCACCTTCTCTTTAGATAACTTTTCATGTCTATTTGTCAAGCTAATAAAGTAATACCTTCGGAGATTAACCAGAAAGTTTGATATCTTATACACCACTCAAAAGACTTCTGCATTCACATACTCAAAGCTTAATGCCTGCTTATGTGAGGAAAGTCTACTATATAACCACACTTTTATATATATGGAATGAAATAACTTTAGTCCAGCTCAGTTTACCTCTGAGGAGACATTTTTGGACAGAAGCAATCTATACATTGTTTATGATTCAACAAGCATGAAAGCATTTAAAATAGTTTCTTCTGCAGTATTTTAAAATTATATTAATAAGCAACATACATCTAACCTGATCATAAATACATTCACTGAGAAATAAAACCCATTAATTTTAACAGGCTTACTTTTTACTAAGTGTGCGTGGGATTGTAAAACTAGTCATTGTTTTTTAAAAAATGAATGCCTTAAAAAACACAGGGTTATTTGGAAGAGATTGTGCGCTGCAACACCGAAGGGCCTATTCTACTGTGACTTCTGGTTTGGACCAGGTGGCATGAAAAATATAGAGAGTCCCACTATTGTACAACCTGAAATTTCTTACTGCCAGCATTCTCTATATATTTGCAAGTAACTATTTACTATGATATGAACATTTTGTATTTTCCTTTTCTCTCTAACTAAATTCTTCAGTAATTTTAATTTGTAATGTTCAGATAGTGCACTCCTTACAAAAGATGTTAAGAACTGTAGTTGTCCTCAAGGACCCATTTGCTTAGCCCTAACTAGATCTTAATAGGACTGTTTCCAGTCTATAAATAAGCCCAAAGAACAATACTGTAAAATGTATTTCATGCCGATTTTGTCTTTATAAATAGCAGTTCACAGAACAGTAGACATATCATAAATTAAACACAGTATATACCCTAAAGAATAATTGCTGCAGTGTTTTAATTAACAGAAACTCTAAACACACAATTGCTTAAATACTTGGATAGAATAAATTATCTTACAAGATCCAAGTAATAATAAAAAAATCAACGGGCGCAGAAGTCCCAAATTATGTGCTATGAGAGAACTGCTTCTGTGTCATGAAAATAATGATTAAAATCAGATCATTAAAGGCTCCCAGGGGCCCAAAGGCAGCCACCCACAGCTGCTACTCACTATATCTCTACATAAATTACTACTCTGGAATTCCATCCTTCCAACTGGAAATAGAATTGCTAATTCTGCCCCATGTCTGCATCAAGAATGATTGGATAATATTAAATCATCCCTAATACAAGACACAGTAAAACTACCTATACTCACAAGAAACTGCCTATTATTATTATTATTATTATTATTATTATTATTATTATTATACCACCCTATACCCTGGGGGGGTCTGAGGGGTTTACATGAGCCTTATCCAGGAAGGAAAGAAAAAGGTAGTAGTTTTGGATACAAGTGTTATTCCAAAATCAATTCTGCAAAGGTGGTAGCCCTAGCAAAAACTACAGCTCCAAGGAACTGCTGGGATTTGCCATCCTGATGTGTTCAGCAGCACCTTGGACAAGGACAAGATGAAGAGGCAGATCTTTCTCCTCTTATTTCACAGACAATGCACTGCATGTTGGCCAATATAGCTGAGGCTTTTAAATAAAAAGGGGAAAGTTTGGGAAGGGGATCTGAGTGTTAGACAAGGGAAGGGCTGGAAATTCTTATATCAAAGCCAGAAAATAATTTGGGACTTTTTATAGCCTGCCTATTCCTTGCAGTGAGCTTCATGAGCCTCAAAGGTAATTTCTAGGCGCATGCCCACTACATTTTTCTGGCATCTCTTATTTTCTTTAATCCTTCAGTGCCTTACTATGGGAACTCAAACTGAACCTTTGATTTACAAAGCATAAATTCTAAAGGCTGCCTATGACCTAAATTACGCTCTTCAGAGCCCCCAAACCAGAACACAGTAATATAATTACTAAATATCACACCAAATAAAGATGTCCCCAAATCACGTCAGCTGAAAGTAGAGATGTCATGTCCTTTGAAAACTGCACTCTCCTTACCTTAACTCAGCCTTTTCCAACCTGGTGTCCTCCAGATGTTTTGGGACTACAAAGCCTATGATCTCTACCTAATGGCCATGCTGGCTGGGGCTCATAGGAGATGTAGTCCCCAAGTTCTAGGGGGCACCAGGGTGGGCAAGGCTGCCTTAAGCCAATGGCAATACGACAGTGATACAATGATAGTGGTTTCCTAATCGCATTTTCAACGCATATGGAAAAAGCCAAACCTTTATCACTCATCAGCTACCTAATACACATACACACAGTTAAAATATGTTAAGAGCTAACTAATCTCTTTGAAAACAAGTGACGATTTTCTAGGTTCTACCCTTTCATTGTAAATTTTCATTCTACTATTTACACTTACTAGTGAAGGTAACTGTTGGCAAGCAGAATGGAATAAAAAATGAACATTACGGAGTGAACACACTAAACAGATGGTGCTTACTTCAGTGGCCTACTTACTTAAATTAAACATTGATATAGTGTTGTGGTAGGGCCTGTCATTTGCCTGTCATCTCATCCACGCCTCAACATAAAGCAAGTACATTTTGCAAACAGGTAAGATCTTACTGTACCTAGCGCTTATTGTAAGTGCAAAGAGATTTACAGCCCGTACCAGCAGGTAAATAAACAGCTTGTGCAATGGAGTGGAATTAAGTATCCAGCCACAGACAGAAAGCCAATACTTTACAAATGGGAGCGCTACAGCCCAGCTGCCAGAGGCATCTACATGAAGCTCCTTAAGTACTATTACTCACGAGTCTCTCCAGATACAGTTTGTTATCCCCACCTTAAGTGGGTCCCTCTAGTTTTGCTTCTGCATTAGACATGATGAATGTATTACAGGAATTCTGATGGGGGGAAATTAAGCTACAGGGGAAGCAACACAAGCCTTTCACCAATTCTGTCCATGATTTTCCGACACTCAGGTGGTACTCACCTACGTAGGCTTCCTCCTCCACTGGTAAACGGACAGACATGCAAAGGTAGGTATCAGACTGGAATGACACAACAGGGGAAAAGACATTAGGCATATTTCCCCCCCCCAAAAGTCAAAATTTGCTAATTTCACAAACAGTTCACCTTCCATATATGTATACATTTCTTGCAACAGGTGACCTTGAAAACAGCTAAAATAACTTTTAGAGTAGAAGTATGCCTATATGATAAACTAATGATAAACTAGCTATAATATACTTTTTACTTCTATATTAGATCATATATTAGATAATCAGTATTTCTAGAGGGCATGCATTTCTGGCTAGGATAAGAATTTACACAAAGCAAACCTGCTATATTAATCAGAAAATGGCTAAAATAGGTAAGCTGGGTCCTCAATGCTCTTCTACATATAGTTCTTTGATGCCAGGAGCACATTGGTGAGTCAGCTACTGAGGAATTAATACACACACTCGACAACAGCTTCCAGGCTAAGAGACAAATGTACAGCCTGCAGTAGTCATTTTGTGCTATAGCTGTACTCTGGGGCTATTGCAATGGAACACAGGAACTGTATCCTCTAGTGGCAAGCAAATCAAGGATACTATACAGCACATTCTGATTTTATTGTGTGGGCTGCCGGGGACAGGGGGCAGCAGAGAAGTACATTAAAAGTGAGTAATTAACAAGCAAGTTCCTTGTGTAAGCATTTCCCTGGAAATGAAAGGGAGCAAGACAAAGCCATGCTGGATTTTGCCCCAAATGCACTTCTAAGCCCTTGCTAAATCTCTCTACAGATATGCACTTGGATAATACCAGGGGGCCGGGGGGGGATAATCAAATCAATATTACTTCAAGGTAGAGGACATATTCCCAAGTCACACATCCTCCCCATACCATACCCTTGTTCTCATACAATATTAAACATAATTAAGTAGTTCACTCTGGGTATAGAGAATACCAAGAATGGAAATCCATAACTGTGTCTGTATGCTCCTCACTTCAATTAACATTAATGAAAGTTAATCAAGAGAATGTTTCCCTTAGAAGTAAGCAATGGAAAGTTGGCTGAGACACACATTTGTAATCGTCTTCAGCGCAAATTGGAACATGACAACCCTGTACAGACATCAGTTACTTCACAAGTCCCAGCAGTCACACAATGCCGTGAAATGCAAGATGTGTAGGGCCAGCATGACCCACGTTTTACAAGTGCCTGTGCTAATTTTGTGGCTGCAAGTTGCTACTGTTTCAAAAGCCAAAGCTTTTTAAGAGACAATGGAGCTGAAGCCCACAATTCAAATGCCTTTTTTTTTAAGAAGACACAAAATAATTGAATTCCAGCTATATGTATTTGCCCTTCCAAATTTTTGCAGAAATATTAAACATGAAGCAAGACAACTGTTTGTGTAGGTCATCCTATATACAATACAAGGCATTTGGAACTGAGGAACTATATATGTGAAAGAGAATAAATCAGAGAAAATTTTCCCTTAAACCTTTGGCCCTCCAGATGTTGCTAAACTATAACTCCCTTCATCTGTGCTTGCTAAGGCTGGTGGGAGTTGTAGCTCAACAACATGTGGAGGACCAAAGGATCTCAATGCCTCCCCAAAATGAAGTTCTTATTTGTTCTGCAGGTTCCAGTTCTATATTCTGGTACTGTATTACCACAGCAAGCTTATCTTCTACATATGTTACAACTTTGCCTCTTTCCGTTGCACCATAATGTCAAGTCCCATTCAACTCCCCATGGACTGCAAGAATTAATAAAGTTTTGAACTGGAAAATGTACAAGAGTATTATTATTATTATTATTATTATTATTATTATTATTATTATTATTATTATTATTATTATTAGAAGCAGCAGCAGAAGCAGAAGCAGCAAATACACTTGCCATTTTTTTCCAGAAATTTAACATACTAAACAAGTTTCCTAATATTTCTTTGCCACCAGTGATGGACAATCTGGATACAATGACAGATCATAGTTCATTGTCATGAGACTAATCACAGAGAGCTCAGGAACCACAGCCCTCTCCCCCTCTAGTGAGAGTTTTGAACTCCTGAGGAAGAGTTTGGAAGCTTCTATTTCTGTTTTAAGCTAACCACAGTGAAATGTTATGTCTGAACCCAGACAGACAGTGATAAGTCTTGTGGCTGGTTGAAATAAGCCAATTTTAAACCATAGTTTACAAAGTTCCCTTGTTTTCTCTATCTATATTTAAGATTAATCACACAGTAGGCAGGGATGGGATGTAACAATAGACAGTCATTAACTGGTAAATTCCAATCTCTTCTTTGTGACTGCATTGGACGAGGCAAGAAGGAAAAACACACAAACCTTAGGCACATGCGTGTATCTATAACCCAATGTTTATCATTACATTCAAACTGGATCACTGATTAAACAAAAATACACTTATGGTGGACTTTGAGATTTGCTTAAATGACTAGCACTAAAATGAAACATATTATATATGCCCTCGAACACCTTGCTGGTCTCCACTGTGCCTCATTTCCAAAGGAAACACAAACCCTAAGTAAGCGAAAGGAAACCTGGAATCTCACACCGCTCAGAGATTGGGGCGGTGTGTAGCACTATTTCCCCCTCAAAAACAAGACATTTAATCAAAAGATTTTAAAATTTCCACTCTCTAGATCTGCAGAGGATTCTGAAGCAAATTACAAATCCCCAAATAATGGGATAATTTCCTAATAATACAGGACACTCTAATTCTGCCGACTTCATCACTTCAAAGTAAATAATTCACACAGAGAAAGAACTTTAATGACTGTACAAGACCCATTGCTCTTTATCTTTCAAGCTGTCAGTGTTTGATAGTCATCTACACTAATGGCTATACTTCTATTAATAAACAAAAATAGACGAGCACTGAAAATGTCAATTGCTCTGCAATCTTCTGTCATTATTTCATATATTAGTCTGCAAGCAAACATATGCAAGCTCAGACATTAATGGCTTGGCAGCACTTGCAAACACACAAAGTGAACCACCTTATTCTTTAACACACTTGCCTGATGAGTTCCTAAATACTTTCCAAACACTGAAAGAAAATAATGAACTACTTAAATTGCCTTTCTCCTACTTTCCTTCCCAAGCATTCAGTGTGAAAGTGTTGTTCATTCATTTTTCCCCATACTAAATGCATTGAAACTAATAAAAAGATTAAACCTTTCCAAGTTCAAAGCTTCTAGTCTTATGGTTGCTTATGCATGTGAAAGCTGATAAATTTGCAATAATATATATATATATTTAAAGGTCATAGTGGAGGCTTGGAGCTCTAGATTCAAACATGCCCATGCAAAATATCATTACATTGATCTTTGGTCAATGAGAGGTTACAGGTTTGGGGACAAAGATGATTAATTTGGGCATGATTTTGGTGGCTTAGCAGAAGTAGGCAGCATTTATCCTGTACAGATTTATCCTGTCACTTAGAGGCTGCAGCCAGTCGAGTCTGCTTTTTTTCATAAGTCCTGAATAGCAAGTCACGCTTATGAACAATTTAAATGACAGCAGCCATTTTCATGTACTGCCTCCATATAAATTAAATAGTTATGAAAGGATTCATTTTCCAGTGATGCATGTTCTTCTGTTATTCACCATCCCATTTCCTTGATATCACTTTGAGTAGCTCTGTACAGAGGGTAAAAGATAGCCTCTGTATTATACATTTGAGCAAGATTCAAAATGTAAAATGCAAATGCCGAGCTTTGAACAGCAAAGATCTGAAGCACAATTAGCGATAGGAGGTTGATGCAAGAATATATTTTTTCCATTCTTACCAGTAAGCATTACTTAAGGCTGCCCTTGTTCTTTACGATATCACAGGCCTTTATGTAAAAAGCCCATTGTTCTAATTAGCCAACCCGGATGAAGAATTTTTCAAGGACTGATTTTTGCACATATGCCATCTGTATTCATACTACAATGAACCCTGCCAACAGTGCTTAGAATTATTCCAGATGAATGCTACATTATTTCACGCTGTAGTGCAAGTATTTTTTTGCCCACACATAGAGAGCTCTGCTATTCTCAAACAATTTACGCAAGGTAGATTCCTGGAAGTCTTTTTTTATTCCTTTAGAATAATTAACCTAACAAATGCCATCACCAAAGGCAGCCTGAACATGATAGCAGGTAGGGAAAAACCTCCACAACAGGATGCTGCTTCTTTTTATTAAAAAGGGGCGTGTAAACTATGACAGTGGTGTGGTGCTGAGAATGCCTATACGCTACAAAGGTTTCCACGCACATTAATCCTAGCATGAAAGAAAGTGTTTGCCATACCAAACTTTAGGACATACATGCGTTAGGAATCAGGTTATACTGATCTGTGAACAAAAGAATAGGAGAGTCCCTTAGAGCATCCTATGCACAGGTGAGAGGAAAGTGTTAAAACTATTGCCTTCCCACAGATGCTTCTCAGCGGCTGTTTTTCTCCATTCCTACAATAAGAAAGTTGATGTGGGTTTTAATATGCTTTTAGTCTACTGCTATTTTAACTTTTCAGAAGCTGCAGTACAAGTCACTGGCCCAGTTCAGATATCACATTCCAAAACATGGTCTGGAGGACTGAGCACAAGCTAAGGGTTTGCACATTCTCCTTTGTTTGCTGGCTTGATTTAGCAATAATTTGTTCCTAAGGGCTGGTTTGGAGGGTCAGAAACATGACATTTGAACTGTGCTATTACAATCCACTCCAAGCATGTGAGCATGCTGCAAACTATTCAAGAATGAAAACACATTTATGAAAAAGCTCCCATTATTTTACTTCTCTTATTGTGCAAGATGATCACCATGATGGGTGATATCACATGAAATTAATGGAAACTCATTGAAATGAGCTGCACATAAGCATAAGAGTCGTTGGAATTTATTCTAAGCCTCTGAGGCTGCCACTATGCACACCCCAACAAATCAATGCCAGTAGAGCAGAACATACATCCGAACTAGAGCAAAATCACAGTCTTTCCAAGCTGCTGTTCCATGGTACAATACTTTTTGACTTTATAGCCTAGTGGCTAGGATCCCCACCTGCTATATCATAGATACTTTCAGTTGGACAGCACATGGATTTTTCTACACCTGCAGATTCCAAGTATTTGTGTGGCTTAATTTCCAGGAAAGGTTTTTTACAGAATATTTTTACTTGAGTCCTACTTGAAGTTTTCTTTCTCAACAGCCAAGAAACTGAAACAGATGGTTCCAATCATAAGTTCCAGGAAATGCTTCCCAATAGCTAAATCACTTGTTTCAGCTTCTATTTGTGCAAGTGCTATCTGCAACATTGAGTCATCTCATCGGCTGCAAAACATCCTATTCTTGTAATGCTTCTGAAGCTCTTAACGCTGCTACTAATTTCATGACTGGCAGTTCTATCTAAACATTATTTAATCTCTTTTTAGCAGGGGCTCTGAAATCCTGTAGAGCTTTTTGCCCATCTCCATGATGACTAGGAAAACATATGCAAAGTAAGAGAAATTATGTACATGTAATTGCCATTGTGTATACACAATTTAGCTTTTCTAAGTGTGTTTTTTTAAATCATCTTCACAGTGAATTTTCATAAAAACACAAACTCTTATATAAGCCTTTCTGGGTCAGCAATTAAATGGTTATTAGGCTCCAAGACTGACTGCTGTATGTACATTGTAGAGGAGAGAGTCAAGGATCTGGGGTAGAGCGCCTAATAAGTTTAGGGTAGAGAAGCACCTGAAACTGCATCACTGAAAGAAGAGAACTATTTAAACGGCCTGACCTGGTAAGCAAAAACACAGCCAAGTACCTTGTGGTACCTTAAAGACCAACATATTTATTATGGCATGAGCTTTACCAAAGCCTATTTCACTAGATCCCTAAAATATTATCCTCAATTGCATACTATATATGATCAGGTGTCATTAATCTAGGGTAAGGCATCAAGGTATTTCACTAATACACATGTCAATAGGGAAAGAACAAGGGATTACTTCTAAATCTTTTGTCTTTAAAAAGAAGAAAAAACTCTAGTTCCTTATTTAGCTTACAGGGGGCCAAATCTTTGTCCTCAGTAAAATCCTATTGTCATCTGTGTGCAATTTCCCCCATATATAAACTTTAAATATATTGGAGAGTAATTTTATAAAATGGTTAATCAGAGGGATTCCCAGTTATTTGTTTCTAATGTTACTAAGACATTCACCTGTAGACTTCTAAAGAATCCTAAAAAGTTTTACCCACATAAATATTCTGGCATTTACACCAAATTGCATAAATCCCACAGACTGTTTTACAGGTGGAGAAATATTTCAGGACGTCTCTTATAGGACGTATCTTATATGACCTTTAAAGCCCTAAACGGCTTTGGCCCTGTATACCTGAAGGAGGGTCTCCAACCACATCGTCCAGCCCAGACTCTTGAGATCTAACTCCGAGGGCCTTCTGGTGGTTTCCTCATTGCAAGAGATGAAGTTACAGAGAACCAGGCGGAGGGCCTTTTCGGTAGTAGCACCTGCCCTGTGGAATGCCCTCGCAACAGATGTCAAACAAATAAAAAGCTATGTGATTTTTAAAAGACATCTGAAGGCAGCGCTGTACAGGGATGTTTTAAGCACCATAGGAGATAGTGGCAAGTGCACAGACACCCATGGTAACTGGTTTAGCCACTCCAGCTTTAGACTGTTCTACAAAGAACAAAAGGAAAAATTCTGCACAACTAATTTAGTTTATGCAACTAAAATCGTTTCAGATCTACCTTTAAAAGATCAACTTATTTTAATCTGATTGCCTCTAGCTAGTTTAGGCCAGTTCCCTGACTAGACGTCTAGAACATTCTTAGGTTGTTCTATACTTGTGTAAAACCTAAGGATAGGATACCACAAAAACGAATCTGCATGAAGTTGACATTGCTCCAATTCTAACAAATCTTCACCGGAGAATTCATATTAATATTCCCTCAAAACAGTCACTGGTTCTTTACAGATTCTGTTAGTGAGAATCACAGGAAAGCATTTATTCCACAGGGGCCTAGTATATGGTCATCTGAGAAGCCATTAAGCATTCTAAGCAACAGCGAGAACAAGCAGGACAATCCAGCTCTCCATGCACTCTTAACTCAGGGTCATTCTGAAGTCATCACAAGACAGATGTACCGATTGTAAATCTCCACCTGTTAATAAAGTGACATGACTACCTTTGTTCCTATTACTACAAGCAAAGCTATAAGCTGATCTACATACGGACTTCTGTTCTCACCTGCTTAGGAGTTACCCCCGGCATGCGAATGTCCAATGCAAAATCTGATAAACTTAGAGGAACCAGCTGCCTGTTGCTGCCCAGGCATTCATTAGAATGTGACTTGGCAGAATCTTTATACCTAAAATTAAGAAGAAATATTAAATATGTACCTTTTATTTAAATGCATTTCACAACTTGTATAACTCATACAGGTGCTCCAATCACTTTCGCTGCAGCTAGAATAATTTGAGAAATCCATGTGTGGATTACATAATACAGTTTGAAATATTAAGAACTGGCAAAATATTAACAATCATTTCATACACCAGGTCAAATGGTGGCTAACATGTCCCAAGTTTACAGTGTACTGATAGGAAGGAAAGTTGTATTGATGAAACAAGTTCTTTGATATGTTTCAGCCAACTGAGCATCCAAACTACAGTGGTGCCCCGCAAGACGAATGCCTCGCAAGACGGAAAACCTGCTAGACGAAAGGGTTTTCCGTTTTTGAGCTGCTTCGCAAGACGATTTTCCCTATGGGCTTGCTTTGCAAGACAAAAACGTCTTGCAAGTGTTCCGATTTTTTTTCGCTCCCCCCCTTTTTCTAAGCCGCTAAGCCGCTAATAGCCTTTTAGCCGCTAATCCGCTAATCCTTTAATAGCCGCTAAGCCTTTAATAGCCGCTAATAGCGCTAATCCGCTAATAGGGTTGTTCGCAAGACGAAAAAACCGCTAGACGAAGAGACTCGCGGAACGGATTAAATTCGTCTTGCGAGGCACCACTGTAACATGCCAATTCACACATGCATCCAAGGAAGTCTGCAGGGCTGCCCCCAATTTACAACAAAAAAGCCCATGCAGATCTCTTTACAAGGAGACTACCAAGAAGTCACTTCATGGATAACACTTCATGATTGCTTCAGTTAGTTGTAACATGCAAACTATGGAATGAATTAATAGATGGGGAAATCCTCAATATGCAAATATACAGCAGAACTCCCAATGCATAGCTGAATAAGCCTGGGGGAAGAACTTCCTGCATTTCTCTTCTTGAACTGTGATTGAAAACAATTGTCTAATCACATGTATTTGCATCTTTTGTATGGATACCAAAGAAGTCACAGAAAATTTTGTTCCCTATTATTTGTATAGGAAGAGAATCCAGAAAAAAACCTCCTATAAAATATAGTGGGGGAACCCTAGACATGCCTCCTAGTTTCAGGACAGCTAGATATAAGCAGCCTTTGATGCAATGTGAATACTAAATATATCCATGGATAAATATTTGATGTGGCAATTACGGGGACTATGCTGTACATACAACCATATTGTCTTGTGAGCAAATAAAGCAGACTTCCGCTTAAGAAGGTATCCATAAATGCAAGGAGACATCTTCCAGAAGGCTAATCAAACAACTGATAAGTTACCTGATGCACTTTAAAAAGAGATTTCAAAGGACTAATAGGAAGGACATTGTATATAAAAAAGTTACTTACTACAGAGCCTGTCAAGCTCACATTGAATTTAGATAAAAAAGTTATTGCAAAACAGTATAAGAACGATGATGCAACACACTGAATATTTCAGTATTAACCAAAACCAATTATAATCACATTTTTAAAAAATAAAAAAATAAGCCAGTTATATTTTTAGAATGTTTTTGTTTACTTTGCTGGAAGCTTCACTTTTAAACCCACAACACAAATCAAGGAAAAGCAGACGGCAACACTAAGCAGCGCACACTGATAAACAACCCACCTCTTAAAGACAGAAAGTGGGCTTCTGAAAGCCAAACAGCTGTTTTGAAAAATAAGGAACAATATTAGCAGGTTGTTAACGAGGCCAGCCATGTTCACCCTGCTGTTCCTGACCCGATTAAGGAAGCAGGGAAAGGGCAGTGCAGCTCTGTCGGCTGTGATCCTGACAATTAGGCAGCAGCACTGCTATCAGTTTGCTACTTCATTATGATGTTCTCCACAGGCATCCTACAGCTTTTGACAGACCATCTGTCCTGGATGGTGGTGTGCTCTAAATCAGTAAGGTGAGATGATACTATGCTTTCTTCACTGGAAGCGGGGGGGGCGGGGGGGGAGTAGGAAAGGGAGGAGCGCAGGGGAGAGAGTCTTTCCCTTGCTATGTCCAGTGACAGAGCAGAAGCAGAATTCACAGCCGTGGTGCTTTATTCCAGCCTACTGTAAAATCTCCATTTTGGGGAAAAATCAATCCATTCCACAGTGCAAGAGACTCCAAGTGGCACTGCAGAAACCCATGTCGCTCGTCATTCAGGACCTGCAAAAATAGAAACAGATAATGGGTGACTAACACATTACAGCATTAGTTCTCAGCAAATACTTGCTAAAGCTTTTTCGCACATTAGGAGTTTCACAAGCTCTAGCTCAACTCAGAAAAGGTATTGTAAACTTTGTTGACCCTCTCCCCTCCGCCGTCCTCACAACTCCATGCAACAATTCTCACAAGTATGGTACATATTCTTTGTAACATGAACTGTGAGTGCTAGAGGTGATGCTATCAAAAGTAGTTTATCAAACTCCCTAATGCCTTCAAGTGACAGGACTTAGAAAGCTTAAGTGCATTTAGCCATTACCTAGCTTTTCTTCCTCTACTTCAGAGAAGGCAGTATTCAGTGCCGAGTATCATACCCAATATTCTTTTACCAAGAATTAAGTAAAGTCCACTTTTTCCATAAAATTTAGAGCAAGTGCAAAGTTTGCTAGCAGAAAATTCAAATGTCTGTGTGTATATGAAACACACAGTGTCTGACCTTCCAGCTATAGAACAAACGGCATATAAATAAATGTGAATATTAAATAAATAAATAGTAGTTCAAATTTCAATGAACTAGAACATTGTTCCTCAAACAGTATGCTAGGACCCACCAATGCACCATGGGGCACTTTCAGGGGGCCTCAATACCACAGTCTGCCCAGGGTTTCCCACTTGCCAGGCCCATCCTCTAGCCATGTCATATAGCCTTTTGGTTGGACCACTGCCAGCACCAGCATGCTGGGATCTTACATGCTGAGAAGTCATGGCTAGGCGACAGAGATGTTCAGCAGGAGAAGGAAGGTCTCACGCCTCTGAGGTATATTCTGCCTGAAGTATGGTAGGCTATCGCAATGCCTCCAGAGCAAATATTAATATTTACCGTATTTTTCGTCCCATAGGACGCTCCGTCCCATAGGACACACCTATTTTTTGGGGGGGGAAATAAAGGAATTTTTCCTCCTTTATTTCCCCCCCAAAACCAGGTCGGGGAAACCGAACCAGGTCAAGGAACAGCGGGATGGCGGTGCTGCGTCTCCTTGCTGTTCCCTGAGCTTGTGGGGCTGGCGGGCGGGGCGCTCTGCGGATGTCTATCCAGAGGGCGGGGCGCTCTGCTTCAGGGCGCCCCTCGCGCCGGGCGGCAAGCTGCTATCCGCAGCGTAGGGAGCCCTGCAGGAACTCCCGCAGGACTGCCTAGGCTGCGAGTGTGTTCCCGAAGCGCCGGGTGCTCTGCTTTCAGCACGCCCGGCGCTCCGGGAAGCAGACTGCTATCCGCAGCCTAGACAGCCCTGCGGGAACTCCCACAGGGCTGCCTAGGCTGCGGATGTGTTCCTGAAGCCTGGATAGCGAGAGGGGTCGGTGCGCACCGACCCCTCTCGCTCTCCAAGCTTCGGCAAAAGCCTGCATTCGCCCCATAGGACGCACCCAGATTTCCCCTTCATTTTTGGAGGGGAAAAAGTGCGTCCTATAGGGCGAAAAATACGGTAGCTTGAAGAAAGTTGAGCTATGAAACACCTTGCCCCAAGGAACATGCTGAGCCAATTAGATCTCAATAGAAAATGATGTCAGTAATTGCCAACGGGTTATGCCAAACTCTGCCTCTACCTGCCACCATTTTGTGGTCCAAGAAATGTTCAACGTTTTTAAGACTGTGATGAATAGCATCATAGTTTTACATTAAACATTTGATAATTATATGCCTGCTGATCAGAATCACAGCACTATTTGTCTTGTAAGCTAATACTGCGAATATGGAAAAGTGAACATGGAGAATGTGTGGTGATTAAGATGATATCCTAAATTTAAAAGTAACATATTGACAAACATAAAATGCAGAAGTGTTAAAAAAACACACCCAGATCTCAGCAAGGTCAAGTTTCATCAAGAGATTTCTGTTTATTATTTATGAATTGCCTCAAGTATTTTGGGCACTATGCTGAACAACTAAGGGAAGCACTGTTTAGAGAGAGCTTTCAGTCTAGAAATGAAAACTGAGGAACAATAGAATAAAATGGGAACAAGTGAGGATAAAGGATACAACAACAAGATTACACGGTTCTTAGGTTCATTATGTGTGCATCTTGATACAGCAGCTTTGCTTTGGGTTAGAATAGATGCTCCACAGGAAGACAGCAAATAAGTAGGGGAGACAGAAAAAAAGGTCAAGTAGAAAGGCTGTGGAAATGTTTTGACCTATTGGAAGTTAACCTCACTTTTATAGCGGCTGCACATTTCCTTTCCATCGTCAAAGTTTAGCTTGGACCAATTTGCAATTTATTCCTACTTTGCAGAATTGTGTTTTTCCACATCTTAAGCTGTTGGTTGATAGATTGATCAAAAAAACTAAACATTTGCTGCAGATGAGTGGAGGAGCAGGCGAGGTAAAACACTACGGATTTGACTGGATTGACTCAACAAGTGGCTTTAGATGTTTCTACTATGGGAGATTTTTTTACATGTCATCCTCTTATTTCCTTAGATTCTAAACAATTGACAGGAAAGCAGCCTATGTGCCCAATAGAAAATTCACAAACATTTTTTAAATATTACATATACAGTACACAAACAGATTGCATAGAACTCCTGTGTGCTTCCTATTCTACCTATTTAAACATTTGAAGCCCATCAATATTTTGTTGAACCTGGCATGAAGACAGCTTAAAACAGGAGGATGATGGGTTAGTGAAGCATGTATCCCCTGTGTCATGGGACAGAATTTGCTTAGGTAAGCTTGTAAAACCATATGTGACTCTTCTAGAGAAGGGGAATTTGTGTGACTGTCTTAACTGTAGGCAATAGGTGAACTGCTTGGACTTTCGCTTGTTTGAAAAATACATACTTTGCCTTAAAGTGAGGGAATTGTCTTGTAGATTGTGTCAACATGCACACATACTGAAAATGAGAATTTATTTGAGGATTAAGCACTCCAGCAACACCCAAAGGCATGTAGAACATTAAGACAATGGAATATGTGTGGCACATCATGCTCAATTCCAATTATAACAATAGTCCCAGCATTACAGGACATAAGTACAGTATCAGTTTACGACTACAGATTTCATTCTGTGCTTCTGGACCAAGTCAACAAATGATTTAAAAAACATCCAATGTCTCAATTTAAACTCCGTTCTTGGCACTTGAAACATGCCCAGCATCCAACACTGAATAGCTAAACCAGAAAGCCTTCATTTATTTACTGTGAAGAATTTCAGTACAGTGGTACCTCAGGTTACAGACTCCGCTAACCCAGAAATAGTACCTTGAGTTAAGAACTTTACTTCAGGATGAAAACAGAAATCGTGTGGTGGCAGCAGGAGGCCCCATTAGCTAAAGTGGTACCTCAGGTTAAGAACAGTTTCAGGTTAAGAACGGATCTCTGGAACAAATTAAGTTTTTAACCCGAGGTCCTACTATATAGACACATCCCCACCACTTATAAAAATTAAGTGACTTTTCCCAATTGATTACCTTGACAAAATATGGATATAGCCCATGAGAGGTTAACAGCAGAGTCTCATCTGTTTTTATTCTCTATTTTAGATTATTTCACTCCCCACCTGAAACTGGGACTTCCAGAAGTTACCGTATTTTTCGCCCTATTGGACACACCGGCCCATAGGACGCACCTAGTTTTCAGGGGGGGGAAATCAAGGGAAAAAATATGATTCCCCCCCCCCGCAGCTCTGGGAGCAGTGGACAGGCTGCACGCAGCCTGTGCGCTACTCCAAGACCTTCTCCCTGCTTTTGCGGGAGGTGGCGGAATTCCCCCACCTCCCGCAAAAGCCCACAGGAGCCGTGCGCGACTCCTACGGGCTTTTCGACCAGGAGGGAAAAGGGACTGAAATGGCCAGTCAGTCCCTTCTCCCTCCTTGGGGAAAAGCCCCCAAGAGCGGCGCGCTCCTCAAAGGGTGTGCGGCTCCTACGGGCTTTTCTACGAGGTGGGGGAATTCCCCCACCTCCTAGAAAAGCAAGCAGAAGCCGCGGAGCCCCTTTAAAGAGCGTGCGGCTTTTGCCTGCTTTTGTGGGAGGTGGGGGAATTCCCCCATCTCCCGCAAAAGCACGCAGGAGGGTTGGAGAGTAGCAGGAAGGCATCACACGCCTTCCCGCTGCCCCCCATCCTCTGGGGCTGGCGATGGGGGAAGCGCTGCTTCCCCCCCTACCAGCCTCCAACCTGGGTCAGAGAGTAGTGGGAAGGCGTGGCGCACCTTCCTGCTGCCCCCCATGCTCTGGGGCTGGCCATGGGGGAAGCGCTGCTTTCCCCACCGCCAGCCTCAAAGCCGGGTTGGAGAGTAGCGGGAAGGCGTCGCGCACCTTCCTGCTGCCCCCCATCCTCTGGGGCTGGCCATGGGGGAAGCGCTGCTTTCCCCCACCGCCAGCCTCAAAGAGCAGTCTCTCCTGGCTTCAGCGGAAGCAACGCAAAGCCTCCGGAGCGCAGGCTTCGGAGGCTTCGCGTTGCTATCGCTGAAGCCAAGGAGCCTGCATTCGCCCCATAAGATGCACACACATTTCCCCTTCATTTTTGGAGGGGGAAAAGTGCGTCTTATAGGGCGAAAAATACGGTAAACAACTTCACACTTCAGAGGTAGCAATGGTGTGGACATAAAATGCTTAATTTTTACTAGTTTAGACCTATAATGTCTATACCATTACGATCCCGAAGCATGAAGTTAATTAACCTCCCAAAGAAATTAAACATCCCAGATGCCATCCACCTGCATTCTTTTCAACAAGTTGTATCAGCTCTTAACATTTTAACAGCTTTGCATATCCATGTAACAGGAATACGACATTGCCCCTGAACAGTCTTTTAACCAGTCTTCTCATTTCTCACATACTGCTCTTTTCAGGATGACTACTGTACGTCTTTGTGTGTGCCGTAGTTTCCATTTCTACTTACCCATTTCAAAACATACATACTGAAATTCAATGCATGTTTCATTCATGGAGATGAAACAAACATTGCTTTTGAAAGCATGCCTCCCACCTACTGGAACGCTGTAAATCTGTAGACTTCCTTCCTCCAGAGAATTCCAGAGTGCACAGAAAGCATTTAAATGGTTATGGATAATGTAGTAGACTGCTCAGCTAGTCAAAGTATCCTGCCATGTCTTATGCTAAAGCTACTCCATTTTCCCAGCAGGAAATATTCAGGAAATGCTCCATTTAACAAAGAGCACAATAATGATTAACAAGGCAGCAAGATCCCCATGAGATATTACACCTCCAGATGTCCATAATAAAAAGAAAAAACCATAAATGAAATTACACAAATAGAGAATAATAAAGGGAAGCAAAAAAATAAATGGAATTGTACTTTTTCTACTGGCAAAGTGTTTCTAAAGGGTCACACACTTTTGCACAGAAAAAGAAATGCAGTCTAGATGTCTGCTATGCTTTATCTTTGCATATTTAAAGTTTTATAAAATAGCACATCTACTATCAACATGGACAACCGCAAAGACTACTAGCATACTTACAAAACACTAATCTTAGATTAATCATCTATTATTAGTATCAAACTACTTTCCTGTATTTTTTAAGCTTGTTTCATGGTTAACCTTCTGTTGATAGTAAATAAATATGTATGTATACTTCTTTTATACAAGACTTACATTTGCATTACAAAAATGACCAAAAGAAGTCTTTTTTTGTGGTGGCCCCCAAGCTCTAAAATAGTTAGCCAGTATGATGCAACTGCCCAGAGGCTGGCTCCTTCAAATAAATTGTTAAGGCCTTTCTCTTCAGACAAGCTTTTAATAATTTGGGTATTGTTTAAATGCTGAATGTCAGTTTTTAATCTACAACTGCTATTCCTGAAACTTTATTGCCATTTTATTTTTTCTTTAAATGCAACCCCCTTTTGGAGCAATTGTAGGCTATAAATTAACCAAATAAATAAAAGTAGGCTATAAATTCACCAAATAAATAAAAATGCACTGCCAATGTGAACATTTATAATACAATGAAAGCACGGGCTAGGAAAGATTTTCACTAGAGTAAAAGTGATTAAGAACAGAACAAACATTTTGTTAGAATCATTCCTGCCATGCTGAAATACATTCACAGCACATGCTTGCAGAGGGGCAGTGCTTAAGTTGTATTCTTTGAATTCTCTATATAAAAATATGTGCCAGAAATTAGAATAAACCAGCCACAAGAAAGCAAACTGCAAAGCTAATGGGAAAGAAACCGCTGGTCTGACACAATGATCCCTGACTAAGATAAGGGGAAAGACAGCACATGAAGGCAGAACTATGAATGCTAATACCACATATACTTTCTCACTACTAATCTGCAGTACTGTCAGATGCTACTATTGGAAACATTTCTTTAAACAGAAGCTAAAACAAATTTTCCGGCGTAGTTAAACTATCAATTTCCTTTTGTTTTTTATTAAGCTATGTTTTTATACAGTAAACTGCACTGTGATCCTTGGATGAAGGGTGGTATAATAAATAAAATAATAAGGCTTGGAAAGAAGTGGTCAGACAAATGAGATAATAGCAGGTCTATGCATTTCCTTTAGAAGATTCATCTTTGAAGATGACCTTTGGAGACTGCTTGGAAACTTCAGCAGATGCATAAAGAAGCTTCCCAATTGCTTGGAGGGGTGTGTGTGCAAGAAATCAGAGTGTATAAACACTGGTTCTGTACCAGCTGCACTGACTGAAAGTGTGTTCCAAGGCCAGTTTAAAGTGCTCTCTATCTAAAACCCTAAATGGACCAAGCATATTATTTGAAAGACAGCTCACACCTATAAGAGCCTGCTCAGGCTTTAAGACTGGCCATGGAGGTCCTAATCAGAGCACAGTTGTACCTTGGATCCCAAACGCCTTGGTACCCAGACATTTTGGCTCCTGAATGCCACAAATCCAGAAGTGAGTGTTCTGGTTTGCAAATGTTCTTTGGAACCCGAACGTCCGACGGGCTTCAGCGGCTTCCGATTGGCTGCAGGAGCTTCCTGCAGCCAATGAGAAGCCACGCTTTGGTTTCCAAACATTTTGGAAGTCAAATTGACTTCCAGAACGTACTCCATTCGGCTTCCAAGGTACGACTGTACAGCACATCAGACTGACAGACATATAAGACGAACCACATGGCAGTGGTGAGCATGTGGAACTCCCTCCCACGAGAAGTGTGTTTAAAACTGGCAATGGGGGATGCAAACAGGTTGCTTAGAAGATTTAAAATACAACTTTCAGAAAATTGAAAATCAATGAAATAAAACCCAGGGAAGGCAGAGTAAGAGACATTCAGCAGCCAGAGCAATAATTCCATTATATATTATGTTGCAACTGAGTTACATAATGTTTGATTTTTCAGAGCTTTTCAACTTATTTATTGGAGCCTGCACAAATATGTCATCTGCTTCACCTTACAGAACCAAGAGCTTGATTAATTACCTTCTCAAGCAACACTGGCTTTATACTACACAACTCATAAGGTACGCACCACAGTAAATTTTAACAGTAGTTTTTCTGAGGAGAGGAAGAGCTTTATTTTTACTTTTGTGTAAGTTTTGTATGAAAACATTTATAGTGTAACAAATTTATTTGATAAGCATCTCGCACTTCGGTAAGATCACAACGTCTGATGTCTAAACTGGAAGATCTGGGGCTTCCGTTATCACTTTGTGGGTGGATATTTGACTTTTTGTCAGACCGCCCCCAGAGGGTTCGGTTGGGCCCTTATACCTCTAGTATGCTTAGGACTAACACAGGAACACCACAGGGATGCGTACTCAGTCCGCTCCTTTATATTCTCTACACGTACGATTGTGTCACTGCTCACCCTAGTAATAGGGTTGTCAAATTTGCAGATGACACAACCGTGATTGGGCTCATCTCTGAAAGGGAGGGTGAAATGGACTATAGAGATGAGGTGGAGCGGCTGACAGAGTGGTGCAGAGCTAACAACTTGCTCATAAATACAAGGAAGACAAAGGAGCTTGTGGTGGACTTCAGGAGACAGAAGAGCAATGTCCAGCCACTTTTGATTGATGGGGTCTGTGTGGAGAGGGTAACAGCGTTCAGATTTTTGGGCATTGAATTACAAGAGGATCTGTCCTGGAGTGTCAACACAAGGGGGCTTGTGAAGAAGGCGCAGCAGAGACTGTACTTTTTGAGAATTCTAAGGAAAAACCATCTTCCGCAGAAACTGCTGCTTGCCTTCTATCACTGTGCCATTGAGAGCGTGCTCACTTATGGCTTATGTGTGTGGTACGGAAGCTGTACTACCCGGGACAGGTTGGGGTTGTGCAGAGTTGTTAAGGCAGCAGAGAGCATTGTTGGCTGCCCACTCTCCACCTTAGAGCAGATTTATGCCACAAGGTGCCATAGGAAGGCACTGGACATAGTAAAAGATCCATCGCATCCTGGTCACTGTCTCTTCGAGCTCCTGCCGTCGGGACGGAGATACAGGACGATGAAGACAAGAACAAGCCGTCTTAAGAACAGCTTCTTCCCCAGAGCGATCTCGGCCCTGAATGGGAAGCCTGGACTTTGAAAGTCATCTAATCTTCCTTGCTGTTTTATACTGTATTGTTTTAATTAGTGTTTTTATAGTTGATCTGATTTTGTGTGGAGTGCCCTACCTGGGTGGATGGAGCAGCCAAGTAATTTCGTTGTCCCCGAGAGGGGGCAATGACAATAAAGATATTATTATTATTATTATTATTATTATTATTATTATTATTATTATTATTATACATTAACTCCCCATACTACTAAGACACAATGTGCAGAACTAAATCAACAACAAGAGAAAAACAGCTTACTTTTAACAGGGCACCCTGGTTTCTATTCCTGAGACACAGCCAGCTGTTTGCTTCTGAAAAGCTGATTACATGTTGCTTAAACTAAACTATGAAAGTGTCTGGAAAATAGGATTAACCAATTTAGCAGCGATCAAAACAAGAGGTTGAAAGAGGTGGTAAGTAACCCAGACAGAAAGGGGAAAGCAGTCAGTCACTAGAGGGAATGAAAGGGCATTGACAATGGGGCGGGAGGTCACTTTCATATGCTAAGGTGAAGATACAGGAAAATGCTTAGCATCCCTATTTTCTGTTGCCACATAGTGTTCGTTCTGCACTTGTAAGGAATCAATCTTTTAGTGCAACAGCACCTATACTCTGGAACTGCCCACCCATTGACATTAGGCAGGCAACTTTGCTGCACCTACTAAGATTTTTTTGTGTTTACCCCGATATGCATGGTTCGCATACATTTTATTTCCATTTTTTTTCTTATTATGCATATCCTGAACTGCTGATTTTATTTATATTTTGTTTTTTTTAAGTTAAAAGTCAGAGTTAAAAACAAGTTATTGATAATGTTGATAGATATTTTAGTTTTATTAAACTGCTTAGTGATTGTTGTCCGCCGCCCTGCCCCCATAATGGAGTATACAAATTCCATTAAATAAAACATGTACCTCCACCCCAGCTGCCTGGGGGTTGGGGAGAGGATGCAACACTTGCCCTAGGCACTGGCAACCCACGCTACACCACTGAATGGCAATACACAGGACCCAGCCTAGAAGAGAGCTTTCTCTCATTTTTCTAAGTATCAACTGACGATCTTTAGAAAAAGAGCTAGGTAGATATTTTCACACACTGGACACCATAACAAAAGATACACCCTTTCCTGTATTCCCATCTATTTAAGAGGATAGCAAGACATCTGTGACCTCAGTGGACAGACAGGATTATTCAGAAGGAGAAAGTCCTCAAATGACCTGCTCTTAGCATAAGTTGCTGTTCTTGGCTTTTCCCCTTTCCATCCAGGAGCCATGTCCAGAACTGCAACACGTTCAGTTGCACCACAGGTGGGTTCCACTAACGAGACAAAATTGTTAACACGAAATGTTTGCCTTTTAAGAGCATTTTCCATTTAGAAAATGAGCATGCCTCTGCTATCAAAAGTCCGAGAAGCATACTCGCTGAAGAGCTGGCTGTAATAAGTCAGCGAACAGGATGCAACAAAGGAACAAAGGTCACAATGAATTACAGTACCTGGAATGTAAGAGGTATAAATGTACCACAATAGCTTAATGCGTGTATCTGGATAATGACATTTAAGTGGCACATGCCAACATTGCTGATATTTAACTCAAAAAAAATTATGAAGGAAACACAACCACAAAATTACAGCAGCATTCTCTAAGTGCATACGAACAACCACTTTACTGAAGTCTAATTTTCTCCAGGTTGAGCCCCAAAGGCTGAAAATCGTGCAACCTTTAGTACTTTAGTCTGGTAATCTTCCACAACAGGATTACCTAGTTTTATATTTATACAACTCAAGTCATCATCTCTCAATGACTCACAATTCTCACAAATCCTGAATTTCACTTTATCCTTTGCCTAGACAGTGGGCACACAGGTTAAGAGCACTTGTCATGATTTTGATGTCTCAGTACAGAACTATTCTTCCATCTAAAATCTAAAAAAATAGGCCTGCAAAGAGCAATGGATTCAATGGCTTAGATCCTAAGCTTCAATAACTTCTCAGGGTGGAAAGTTTCTCATTCAGTGGTGCCATCTGTACAGTACTTTGGAGAAGAATTCCAGGAGAATGAGCAGGAGGACATTACCTCATTGAGAAGTGCACCTGTAGGGTAATTAAATCCAGTCAAAAATTACCTAACTGCACCACTGTTCCAATTCCCTCTTTCTCCCTCTCTACCCCATCCCAAAGTATTCAGAATGGTCCCTCACAATTCTGAGAGAGGTTTTAGGTTTTTTTTGCAGTGTGGTGGTGGTGGTGTAGAAGGTTGCAGGGGGAAATAGAGGATGGGAAACTTTTCTTCTGTGAATTTCCTTAAATAGAATTATTTAACGATCCAAGTGATAATAGTTTTAGTGTTTAAATCCTCATGAATTTAATTTCTGACCTTGTGACCATGCACAGTTAATTAAAAAGCAAGTACATTTTAAAAATTGTGAATAACTAGCACAATCCCATAATAGAAATATTTAGTTGTGTCTACAGTTGCATTAGGCAATATTGCTAATAAGCATATAAAATTTTTATGCATCTAAAACTATTGTATTCTTTTTTTATTATAGGCATGCTGTTCATTGTCTATATTTAGGATCATCTTGTTTAATATTTGCAATGTTTCACATAGTGTAGGCAAAGAATTCCAGCATGACAGCAATATTGAAATTATCCAAAAAGCTGTCAAAAGTCTGCACAAGCACTGCCAATCGGTAAACAGTGATTACTCAAACCTGAAATCTCTTCCAAAAGCAACAAAAATAAACTTGTTAAGAAGACGTTACATTCCAAGGAAATTATCAAAGAAATTCCATTCATCTCCTTCTTTCAATGCATTCTTTATACTGCTAATAATAAACCCTGATTAGGGTTTTTATTAAAATATATATATCCATATAATCTTAAATTTATAATTCATATCCTCAAATGAAGCTATAAAAGTAGCATGGATACATTTTCAAATTGTCATATTTCCATAATATTTTTCCACGGTAAGTAATGAATAGCAAAGTTTCCCTACTCCAACTGGTTCGCATTCTATAGAATACAGTTTATTTACTTATTTCTTACACCTCCATCCCACTTTTTTCTCCAAGGAGCTCAATGTGATGTACACGGTTCTGACCCTCCTCATTTAACCCCCACAACAACCCTATATGATAGGTTAGGATGAGAGGCAACAACCAGCCCAAGGTCACCCAGTGAGTTTCATGGTCCAGTGGGGATTTGAACCCTGGTCTCCCAGCTCCTAGTCTCACACTCTAAGCCAGCCTTTCTCAACCTTGTGTCCCTGAATTTTGTGGGACTACAACTCCCATCATCCCAGCCACTGGTCCTGCCAACTAGGAATGACGGGAGTTGTAGTCCAACAACATCTGGGGACCCAAGGCTGAGAAAGGCTGCTGTAACCACACTGGCTCTCTAGATTTTACAGAACATTATTTACACCACAGAAACGGGTTGCAGCTCAGGGGTAGACCATTTGTTTTGTATTCAGAAGGTCCCAAGTTTAATTTGCAGCATCTCCGGATAGAGCTAGAAAGACTCCTGTCTGAGACACTGGAGAGCTAGTCTGCCAGTCTGTGTTGACAGTATTGAACTAGATGTACCAATGACCTGATCACATTACAAGGAAATTTCCTATATTCCTAAGGTATAAAACAGTTTAAAATTAAAACAGTTGGCTCTGTGTTGGACAGATATGATTAATGTGGTACTTTGCCTCATCAAAACATCTGTCTTCACTAGGGATCATATAGCAGATTTATATCGCTAGTCCTGTCTGTATGCATGGTTTCTGTTAAAGAATCCCTGCAAGAGGCAACAAGGGAGAGGACAAGGAAAGGCAAAACAAGAGGATGAGCTAGCAAGGCAAGAGCCAGGAAGAAGCACGGCTTTGGTTATATTCTATTTCCAACAGTTTCTAACACTTTAAAGCAGGCATGGCCAAACTTGGCCCTCCAGCTGTTTTGGGACTACAATTCTCATCATCCCTAGGTAACAGGACCAGAGGTCAGGGATGATGGGAACTGTAGTCGCAAAACAGCTGGAAGGCCAAGTTTGGCCATGCCTGCATAAAGTCTTAATGCCATATTTTACATTAGGGGCCTTTCTAATGTTTTCAGATGCACTGCACTTCCTAACCTTGAACATGAAAAGTGGCCTCTGTAGCTGCAATCCTACACATACTTCCTTGAGGGTGAGAGGCCCCTTTGGGCCTTTACTCCTGGGTAGACATGAACAGGATTGCCAGAGATGACCTGCACTTTCCAAGTGTATTACTCAGCAGTTTATACTCTTGTACATTTTTACTGTACAACTTGCCTTGCTCAGCATACCTAGCCCTTTGCATGGCTGTTTCATTCTGCATTTTAGGTTGCTTATGACATTACTGTATTCTGCCCATGATTTCCTTTGCAGAAAGCAATCTTCTACCACCACCTAGCACTTATTACTCTCGTTTAAGGAATAATTTATTCTCTTACAGCTATTGCAATGCCTTAAGGTCATTGACTGCAAGCTTGGAACATATTGATGATCACTTCCATGCCATACAGAGATGTTATAGATACGTAATGGCTGGATTTTGATGGAATATTCCATAGTAAAAACACATAACAAAATATAATCCTGAGAACTGTGACTTTTCAGCACCTTGATTAAATTAACTGCATAGTTTTATTACACCACGGGGCCAGTACCTCTGCTCTTCCATAACATAAATCCGTGGATGCAATAAAGGGAAGCTTATTGAGATTACAAGGTGTCCTTGAAGATAATGCAAACAAGCAGACATAATGCAGACGTTTTTACTGTCTTCAGTTGTATTATATTCGATCACAATAAAGAGATCCTTCAGATATGCTATTGTTGTGGTTTAGGGGCATGCATACTCTCTCTCTCTCTCTCTCACACACACACACATTTTCAAGCCTACTCAGTGTTTCCTTTAAACATGATTTCAGCTGTGGCTCAGCTGCTCTAGGCAGGTTCATACAGCAGAACTGAGCTATAATGAATACCATCCTTCATACATCAGCAAGTTGCCCCTGTACACAGGCTAGAGCAGGCATCCCCAAACTCGGCCCTCCAGCTGTTTTGGGACTACAACTCCCATCATCCCTGACCACTGGTCCTGTTAGCAAGGGATGATGGGAGTTGTAGTCCCAAAACAGCTGGAGGGCCAAGTTTGGGGATGCCTGGGCTAGAGCAACAGTTCCTTCCCAAGCAAGAATGTCAAGATCACAGATGCACTGGAATTTCTCACCAATAAAATTTACTGTAAGTTTTTAAAAATCTGCTTCTAGGTGGATTCAAAGCATTTTCTTCCTATAAAAAGAAGCCTCTTCATCCAGTGCCAGTGCAAAAAGTTTGCACTCGAGATTTCTCACAAGGTTTGCTGCAGATAAGGTAGTTTATTGTTTGGGGATTTTTGCTATATATAAAACAATCTTTATAAGAATTTCAAGTATCTGTAAACATGATTAGAAATTTTTAGGTTTTTTTCTAATCTGTCTCGTTTCACTATTTGAAAAGAAACTTATTCACAATAACTTAAACTTGAAAACTCAGTTTAGGAAGACAAAATCTATATAGTTCATCCACAAGGTACATGTGTTAACTTTAAATGTTGTTTGCTTGATTTGATTATGTGTTTCAGCACCACACCATGCTTAACAGCACACTCTAATAATAATTTAATGATGGCACAAGACATCCGTGAATTAATATTTCCCATTTTCAGCCCATAAAAAAGAAGCCCCTGATCATTCCTTTATGAAGCAAAATATGTCGGTATTCATCTAAGGAATTTCTGTGACATGAACCGGCCTGGCTGCTCCCACCTTGTAACCAGTAGGTGAAATCAAGAGTTGTGATTGACAAACAGTTGTTTGGACACCAGTCCCATGGGGCATACACTTGCCCTGGGCCTCAGACAAGCTCTGAACAGGTCTGCCTAAGGTTCTAAATTGCTGCTATTTACCCCTTCCTTTTGGCACACTTTTATTTTGGGGCCTTCCACTCCACCTGCAAATGAGGACACAAATTTGCATATAACAAAACATATGCAAATCTGTGTACTATTTTCTGAGTAGATCAGAGGGCCTAATACACATACAGTGTACTGGACCTAGAAAATCCTGGTTGGACCCGTTCAATAGAGGCATATTGGGGTAAAAAAAAAAAAAAAAAAAGCATGTTGCACATTTTGCTTTGTTTTCTCACATTGTTTCATTCCCACAAGAGCTGTACTCAAAAGGAAGAGAAAAGGCACGCTTATGTGGTTTTTTTTTGGAAAAAAAAGACCACATACAGTAGTTCTTTTGAACAAGGACAAAACATTTTATTCCTCACTGAAGCACCATGTATAAAGGCAGAATTTCTCCAGAAAACTGCTTGCGTGAACTTACAAGGCCTAAAAATCAAAACTGAAAGTGAGAGAAAAATGCTATTTATACCACAGCTGGAGCTGTAGGAGCTCCATTTGTCTTACAGTTTACATTCAGACCATTTAACACTTGAATCTAAGATGAAAACATTTCTCACTGGTGCTAATGAAGAGCTACCAAGCTTCCTGCAGAAAGGAACAAAAGCTCTAAAGCTTTATGAAACTGAATCCAAGTGCACAAGCTAAATTTTACAGGAATTCCTCCCCACCACAAAAAAGGGGCACAACAACAGGAATGAGCCACCAGGCTATAAACAATTTCTGGATAATATCCCTTTCTTAAGAACCCACAGATAGGCTACTGACCAAGCCATCCAAAAAGAGAGCTTCTTTGACAACCCTACTTCAAAGCATGTCTCTTTATGTGCTTGTGGGAATAGTGAGTTAGTAGGACAGTTCTTCACACGTAGCCAAGTATTTGCACTGTAAGTTTCCACAGTAATGTGTTCATTATCTGATTTAAAATCACACGAACAACTGACCCTCCAAGTGTCCATATTTTCCAAGGACGGTCCTGGATTTACAAAAGCTGTCCCAGTTTCTGATTTGATCCCAGAATGTCCCGCCTTTCCTTAGGGCATCCCTATTTTCATCGGAGATATGTTGGAGGATATAGAGTTATGCGACCCCTGAGCCAAGGAGATAAGTAACTATACAATCTTTTACTAACTGTATCCAGAGGAGTGCACAATCCTAAATTTGGGAGGGGGAGGAGAAGAGACAGAGGCTGAAGTATGCAAATCTTTGCTGGGTTCTCAGGACAAAGTGAGGGCAAATGAGTATTTCCTTCATATAAAATATATTGCAGTGGTTTAAAATAGGTATAAAAACAAAATCAAACAAAAAAATGCAGTGGTACCTCGGGTTACATACGCTTCAGGTTACATACGCTTCAGGTTACAGATTCCGCTAACCCAGAAATAGTACCTCGGGTTAAGAACTTTGCTTTAGGATTAGAAAAGAAATCTTGCTCCGGCGGCGCGGCAACAGCAGGAGGCCTCATTAGCTAAAGTGGTACCTCAGGTTAAGAACAGTTTCAGGTTAAGAACGGACCTCCGGAACGAATTAAGTACTTAACCTGAGGTACCACTGTAATTAAAAAGTTAAAAACAAACATCAGCAGTAGAGTGTGTGTTCTAAATTGCCTGACTACACAATGGAAACGTTTTCAGTGGGCATTTAAAAGTTGGCACAGAAGGTACCCGCTGATCCTTGGTGTAGTTTAATCTTCAGTTTGGAGGCATGGTGACTTGGTGGTGTTGGATCCTTTGGGTCCAACAACTCCCCTTACTCCTTTTTGCTGGCACACACCCTTTTTGTGGCCCTATCAACTGGTGCCAGAATGGCAAGAGCATCTCTGGGGCCAAAGGATTGCTAGGTTAACAGACTGTTTCTAAAAGCAGCAATGAACATAGTGCAACCAACCTTACACAAGACAGACTAAAAAAAACCCCTGCACATTAAAACTTGCAGCAATAAAACTAGGCACCACGCATTCAAATTCAGTCAAAATAAGAGGGTCTTCAATTTCTGGCAAAAGGGATACAAGGAGGAAACCTGACTAATTTTAACAGGAAGAGTTTTATAACACAGTGGAACCACCACAGATAAGGTAGTCTCTTTTGTTAACTGACCTCCAATGTTGATCTCGGTTCCCAAGCAATCTTTAATGTAAACAGGAACTAAACAATTTATAGTTTTAGAGTTTAAACCAGCACTTTGACTTGAGCTCAGGAGCAAATAGGAAGCAATGGGGCTTACCAAAAAACAGAACACAGAATTATATGCTCTGACCTACGTGCAATAGACTAAAGCCTAGTCACTGCATTTTAAACCAAGTGAAGCTTCTCAACAGTCTTCATAGACAGGCCCCATGCAAAGTGCATTATTACAATATCTGAATCTGGAGTTTCCGTACTATGTAAGAGAGGGACATCAAACCTCCCATCTGGAGAGTCCAAATCAGGCTTCGCTACCTGATGCCCTCTAGATGTCGTCCCGTCTCCCATCAGCCCCTGTCAACATGGCCAATAGTCAGGGATTGCAGAATTTGTAGTCCAACAACATTTGGACAGAACCAAGTTTGGAGCAATTGGTCTAGAGACTAAGTATATATTTGCTCACAAATGTTATTGACATTCTGCTCACTCCTTTAACATTGCACAGAACCGGCACATAGTTTTAAATGTTGGTATGCAAGTTGGGCTGCCCTTGTTCATCTCAAAAGAATAGCAAGGTGCCTAGAGAAGCAATTCAGAAGAAGGCTTCCCTCAGATGTTGGCCGAGGTCAGCTATCAACCCTTTGTTCTCAGATAAAACTGTCCTCCTCCACCTCCACCAATCCAAATGCAGAACACAGAGCATTTTATAAAGAAGATTTCAAAGAGTAAACAGAACTGCTGCATTTAAATCTACTCCCCATGGGTTCTTCCCGTCACAACACATCTCTCAGCTAGAAATGTATAAACATTGCCTGCATTTTAATATGAAGTGAGGAATTTTGACTGTCTGTAGAAACAAATGTTCCTTTGTCTTTTTAGGATGCTGAGAAACCCACCTTCCCAATCAACAGCAAAAAGAAAGGCTTGCCGCTTCTTCTTTTTCTATAGTAACAAATAATGTTACTTGTCAACTTTATAGTGCATGCTGTAAGATCTGGTTCCCTGTGTTCAGACTGTGTGGAGGCTCAGCTGATCAGGACAAGAGAAAAAGCCTCCTTGGTGGTTCCACCCAAACAATGGAAATCTTTTGCTCCCGTGAGTTTTGGTTGGCTCTGTCCTTCACTGTGTTTCACCAGATAACAAAGACTATTGTTACTGGGTAGATGGTTTTATATCTGAGGTCTGTTTCATCAATGCCTCTTTTAGCATTGTTATTTTTACGGAATGTTATAATTGCATTTTATAATTGGTTTTAATAGTTAGAGGGCAGCCTGGGCACTGTGTAGACACTCAAATGGTGTGGTATATAAAGCCCTATGTAGATAAATCTCTGAATGTAGTGGGCCACATTTCTAGCTGGCACTTCATCTGTCAAGGAACCAAGCTCTGCTCCCCACCCAGCCTATCCAAATCTACAGCATATTTTCCAGTGATCACTATTTACTGTGCTGTAAATTATTTACACAGCTTCTGCTGAAGAAGAGGGACACTCCAGGGAAGATCCACCTGCCTCTCCTGAGCAGAGTTGATGAGAAATCGTAACTACCACACCTGGAACTGAGCTCTGCTCATCGCTCGGCCTCCTTTGCAGCATCTCTTTAAGAAATAAAACATTTGATAGCTGGCTGTGTGCAAAACACATTGTCATTCGAATGACTTTCTGGACTGGCTGGGCATGGTGTTGTATGGGTGTGATGGTTTTATTTTCACTGACTGTAAATATGCCAGTTTGACAACTGAGAAAGGATTATATGCCTAGGTCAGGATGCGTGTGCACCCTGTCTGCTGGCAAAGTTCCTTCCTATAGCAGCAGCTTCCCTACACATGCCTGCCAAAATCAACCCGCTTGCTGCCAAGTGATCTGTATTTAGCCCTAAACTTTACTCCTAAGGCATACATTTTATAAAGCCCTAATCTGCAACTCAAGCAACTACTGTGGCATCAAGACAAGAACGAAAGAAAGAAAGAGGAAGAAGAAATGTAAGCAAACAGAAAATAAGGAGCAAGGGACAGGTGGCTGTTGCCACCTTCACACACAAATACAATTCATTAGGTAGTGCCCCATTTTGCCAATTTATATTGAAAGTTAATTTATGGGCTGCTCTTTGCTATAAATTAGCATTCAATATAAAATAAAATTATGAATTTCCTACATACTTGGACTTTTGAAGAAAGTTCTATTTACTACTATTCACATTTTTAAGTACATAATAAAATATTGTTATTGCACCGAACTATGCAAACATGTATGGAACACATAGGATTAAACAATGGGAAGGGAGAATTCAACCAATCAGCAATATCACAACGTCAGCTGTTAGCATTTATCTTCAGAAGAAAATGTGCTTTTCAATGTACTATTACTTCAAATGTGTTAGTTAATACATTGTAGTTGAATGCACAAGCACTGCTACATTTCAGAAAGCAGAGAACAATTGTTAATCCAATTGTTTCTTAGTTACTGACAACTCCTTGAGACCATCTGGCACCAATGTATTTTAAATGCATCATACAAAATCCATATCTGCTCCATGGATTTCACCATCCAGGATGGAAATGAGGCAAAAGCAGCTGGTTCTTCCTACCATTAATCCATGGACCAGGGTCAGTCAGTAAAATGCCACCAAATTATCAATATCAATTGCAGCCAACTCAACTTTAATCTCCATCAAAGGGAGTCAACTTACCATTTGACAATAACTTCTTTCTTTTCTTAGTATGGAAATATGAGAATCCCCTAAGCAGTGGAAAGACAAACCTTACACTCACTTATAAGGAACAAAGCACATTTCACATAGGAGTAACAAGGCTAAACAGGATTCTCATTACATCATTCATAGAACTTTTCGGAGGAATCTCATTCCATTCTTCCCACTACCATACTTATTTTAATAGCTTACAAGCACACACACATTCTTGGTGCATCTAGGAAGAGCACTGATACTTGGGACAATGCTAAAAACAGTTAAAACACCCACTGCAAATAAGGATCTAGTCAAGTAGCAATTTTATAATTATATTCATTGAAATGATTTTAAGCAAGGTCTCGCTAGTTCTCTTCTCAAGAGAGGTGAGAACCTGATTTTGAGCCAGAACCTATATCTTGATAAAGTAGGATGCCTGTGATAATAGTGTCTGTTGTCGCATTACGATGCATAATACAATCAAATTAGTACAGAAGCTTGTATTAACTTGACTGAGCCTTGTCTTCATTTGTGCTCTGACTAGTAGTGATAGAAGCAACACCTATTCTTATCACTTGCATTGCTTGGGCATTTGGCCTCATATATTTTCCTCTTGGATCTCTGTCCTCAGGGTATAGAAACCTACCTATTTAGGCAACGACTTATGCATCTTATAAAGGATGACTATTGGCCCATGAAAGCTTATAGAATGATATATTTGTTACTCTTTAAAAGGTGCCACAGAACTCAATTTATGTTGTTCCATACCAGCGTGGCTACCCCTCTGGAATTCATGCTGGTGTCATCCCTTTAAACCACAGATCTTTCATTAAAGTGGAAACCTTGACATCTCTATTTTTGTCTTAGTCAAGAATGCTTGGCTGGAGGTAAGCTCAGATGGGAGGTTAAAATTAACTCATGTGATAATCACAACGATTCTTCCAACATCGCCTCCTGGAAGCAGAGTGAAGGCAGATGGTGCCTATGTATTCAGCTAGAGTAAACACTGACCACAGTGTATCTGCCAATCAAATACTTGGTGAAGGGATGAGCTCCATCTGTGTTTTAATTACTTTAAATAAATCCCTTCACTTTAACTGCCACTACTCCACATTCTCATAAAGAACTGGAGAGGTTCCCATCACCTGTAAAATGTGTGCTATTAAACTGATACACGTACTATTTGTGAGAATGAAAAACATTTGTTCCAGGAGAAATAGATACATCCAAATACCTTTCAGATAAAAGGGGCAGCAAGAACAAATTTTAAGAAAAAAAGATATAATTTAAGGTGGTCTCAAGCTATGCGGCAAGATGCCTGACATCAGCTTTCAGCTTCTATTTCATTAAAATTTCATTTCACTAAAAATATTTCACCAACGATAGAAACCTGTTAAACTTGAGAAACTTAGTCATGAGTAAACTTTGGATTCATTTCTACATATTATAATTAAGAGCAGCTACTCAACAGTATTAGCACCTATTTATTAACCTATATAAAAGGGAAGGGGACCACACAGATACAACCCATATAAAAGGGGGGGAAGCAGATGCAGAGATAATTGAAATTTCCCCTACGTCTAGGTACCAGCAATATCCTGCTCTTCTGCTCCATCAAAGTTCTTCAGCCTTAGTGTTTTAAGCTGGCACAGACCAAGCAAAATACAACTTAGCTGAACGTCACTCAAATGTAGTGTTTGAAACTCAGATATATAAGTTAGGTGCCAAATGGCTCCTTCAACCAGGGTTAGAGTTGCCAAAACAAAATGCCTAGTTGCCATTTTGAGGCCAGACAGCTCAAAAGTCGTATTTTTGAATACAAAGTTTTGCTTCTTGAAATTCATTCTGACTGTGCAGATAAAATACAACAGAATTCTACAGTATGTGTTTCTAGTGTGTGAAAACAGTCAAGATCCAAGGATCTCCAAGCACATACCCCCAATACCTCCAGATAGTGGAGGTGCCATCCTGATGCCCAGGTATCTTTGCTTGGTCACAAATGGCCAATAGCCAGGTGCAGAATGCGCCTGGCACCTGGTGAATTTCGAACACTGCTCACATGTCACAGAGAGTAGAGCCATTGAAATAAATGAATTTAAGTTACTTAACTCCGCTGATTTCATTGGGTCTACTCCAAGTATAACTAACATTGGATAAGTTTACAAGCTGACAAATGTAAGTTCTTTCAGTTTTACCCACAGCACCTGGTATTACATGCCAGCTCTGATACCTACGTATTTAATTCTCTACCCCTGCCAGTCACAATTATGAACACTTACACATAGCCAACATAATGTGCAGAACTGATGAAAACTGACACTTCAAGCAGGGAATGGTTTAAGAAAAAAAGTATTTTGTTTAAACTTCCTGAAATTTATTTGTATGAAGTGCACTACACAAATACCTTAAATACATGCATATGTAAGAACTGATGTAGCAACTTATTTGGTGTGCAACCATCTCCCTTACAGTATGTGTAGACTTCCTGGCATTTGTGTGACATTTAAAGCTTAAAATCTGTTGTAGGTTAAGAATCAGTTCCTTAAGTCTTTCAAAGATAATTTGAAAAAGACCTTTTTCCACAGAGCTAAAGAATCAGTAGGCAGATGAGCGAGGAACCTTAATTGATTTTAAAGACTAAACATCTCCCTCTTAGTAATAAATCTATTAGAAATAAGACAGATGCTGTGAAAGGTTTTTTTATTTTTAATGAGGCAGTCGAAGATTTAATCTATGTCCACGCTAACAAGCTCTAGAATGAAAAGCAACCCTAACCCATCTGTGTGCTTTGTTTTGAAAGATGAATAACGCTGAAGCTAATGTTAAAGCCACAGTATTTGAAGCATAAGCTGCAATGGCTTCCCTTTCTGACTTTATCACTTAATTGATACAACCTTGGTAATCAGTCTTAAAAATACCTGGGGAAATGTCTGATTTTAGCATTATATTAGTCACATAATATTTTTTTTCTCAGCAAGTTTCTTTCATCGTTAGAGCTGTGGCAAAATATAAAGTTTTGAAATAAAGAGTCTTATGACACTTTAAGTCCAACTTAACGTTATTGAGGGATAAGATTTCACAAACTGGAGCCCACTTGCTCAGATGCCCTAAGGATTATTTTCAGATATATAAAAACACAGAGGGTAAACAATGTGATCAAGACGACCGTGAAATGGCAAGAGTATTAGTAGGCCCGGAACATTTCTACTCTGAACCCAAACATCTACAAGATAATAACCAACTTATCCTTCAACAGTCACTGTGATAATGTTCTCTTTCTAGCCAAAACATACTAATTACTGTAAGCACCTTTAATGGGAGAGAAAAAACAGAGTTCCAACTAAGTTCAAAATGAATATGATTGAATCTGCTTCATAAACTCTTGCTGCAATTTTCTGAGATTCTAATTTTTTTATTAACCACAGACAAATATGAAGCCACCGTTTACTGTCACTATATAATCATCAGTACTGTGTCATATTTGTGTGTCTTCATCCATGATTCCTCCACCACCACCCAAAGTTCTAAAAACAATTTAGACATAATTTTCAGTAAAATGACCATCATCTAAAGTAGGCCAATGAGAGAAGGTTGAGCGAGAGAGCTTTCCCTGAAATTGAATTGAGATTTAAACCAGTGACTTGTGGCTCATAATTAATACCTCTTGGCTGCTGTGCTGCATCAGCTTCCCACCCCTCCCACAATGAACTCTGCACATCTGTAAATATCAGCAAAGTACATTTGAAGTTAGGATAATAATATACTTTTATTTATACACAATATATTCTATAGAAAGGGATGTTATATTTCATTTTCATATAAGCTGAAGCCCTTGATTTAGGGAGTACAGTACATTACTCAAGGCGACACCTACTGTCTTAAAGTGAATAGTTCATACAGAGAATGCTCATTTATTTTTCTACCGAAACGAAAAAAGCCACACTGGACTTTCCGGACGTTTGTTTTAGGCTTACTCTCCTACTTATTTTTTATTTGCTTGTACAAGGCTTTTGAAAAATAGGGTAAGCCCTTTCCTTCAGAGCACATTGTGATTTTAAAGTCATTTGATATGAAGTAAAGCACTTACCTGTTGCACCTATACGTTTCACACAACAGTAAGCAGAAGAGCGTTTTGGAAAGGGCTTATGATTTTTCCGAAAGGGTGAATCATCTTCACGTAGATGCTGTGAATAACCCCTGTTATGCATACTGACATCATCAGGAAAGGCTTGGAGGCAGAGGATACCATGGTAACCAAGCAATGTGCTGAGGGACAGAAGCCTTTAATTGCTTTAACAACTTCCCAGGGCTCTGGCTACTGGGTTTCGATTTGCTAAGTAGGAAATGAAGGTTGTCAGAAATGCAGTGAATGCGACACCAATTTGAGAGAGCTCAATGAATCCTGAATCTATTAATTCAGATGTGACTTTTAACAACAACAAGTGTCATCGCCCAAATCCATTGCTGATATCCTCCTGACATCTTCAAGTTCTGTGTAACATGCAAGCCTAATAATGATACTGTTGGGGGCAGAAATGTTGTAAGGGTTCCTCAATTGCGTTTTCTATTAGGCCAATCTGTGTTGTTGTTTGCATGCAAGCAAGGGAAGGGGGAGTTGCTACTAGGTGGAGGGCTTAAAAAACAAAAATGAACTGGACACTGATTTGTGAACAACACAAAAAAGAAAAACTCATTTAGAGGTTGTGCGTTGTAAAGCAGACTGCAAAATGTTATTTATTTGCTTTATTATCATTAATTCAGAGGTCACATGTTGGTAAATTAGGCTGTAAAAGACTGTATTTGCTACATTATTATTTATCTTTCCACCTAACTGTTGCCTTGTGTGTATGGCAATACATCACTTAAAGGACAAAGCTCAAGGTAATGAGGGAGAAATGTGATATGACATAGTAACATGATCAAGAGGAACCTGTATAGTAAGATTTATGAAGCAAAAATTTCTACAAGATCTCCTGTCAGTCATGTACCACAACAAAGAATTTTTCTTATGTTGAGACTTCCTTTGTTATGCCAAGATTTGAGCCATAGAGTATTTCGGGAATTATATCTGGAGATACCAGCATGTCTTCTTTAAGAAAACATGCACAGGTATGCCCAGTTGTTTTGGAAAAGGTATCTTCTGCAGCTGATTTTTAACATGCAGGAGCATGATTTCAAATCAAAGTCATATTCAGAGCATAAAAAAACCAAACACTATTTTATGAACCATTCCTTTGGTGCCGAAACTGCTCTGTGTTATGATTGCTCATGTATAAATGCATGCAAACAGTAACTAAAGTTTACCACCCAGTCTGGCTGCAAACAGCATACCTATCATATATGGTAGATGCTCTGCAGTTTAACCTCTTGGTGACTGCTCAGATACTGTGCTTAAGGATACCAACCATCTGGCAAGCAGTTTGAGAGAGGCTGGAAAAGGAATACATACACACCCAAGACAGAATTAGATAAAGGCTGAATATATGAACAGGAACACAACCTGGAGGCTGGGTTATCTGAAATGCAGTTCATTAGTGGTAAAGATGCAACACTTTTTGGAACAGATATAGGATATGGTGTGGCAAGCTTGGAAAAGATGGTCAAATGTATGGAGCATCTTCTGTTAAGACTAAGAGAATGATTGATGCGTTCATTATGGGTATATGAGAGAGAGATCTTTATAGACTTTGGACCGGCAAGACAAATAAGTCTTCATTAAAAATGTGTAACAAATGGAAACACACAAAAGCTGACAGAACTGGTCTTCTGGTTCATAATACCTCCTCTGCCTCTCATACTTACGAAAAGTCGGATATTGAATGAACAGTTGAGAAGTGGGATGAACTTGTCCATCTGTTCCCAGACTTAATTCCCAGTTTAGGAAAAGGCCTCAGATTCATCATTAAAGAGATGGAATAAGTAGTTCCATCTACTAACAGATTTTTTAAAATGGTCTTTGTATAGTTCCTCTCCCTGCCACCACTGTTCAGCTAGCTCACACAATTACTTGATCAATACTGATTCCTAAAGTTTGCAACCATGCCAGGACTTCATATATCAGTTCAGATTTGATAAAGTTAAACTAAAATACAAAATCAGCAAGTTAGTTCCTTGTTAGGTAGAGGTACAGGGACCCCTGACCATTAGGTCCAGTCGTGACCGACTCTGGGGTTGCGGCGCTCATCTCGCTTTATTGGCTGAGGGAGCCAGCGTACAGCTTCCGGGTCATGTGGCCAGCATGACTAAGCCACATCTGGCGAACCAGAGCAGCACACGGAAACGCCGTTTACCTTCCCGCCGAAGCGGTACCTACTTATCTACTTGCACTTTGACGTGCTTTCGAACTGCTAGGTAGGCAGGAGCTGGGACCGAGCAACGGGAGCTCACCCCGTCGCGGGGATTCGAACTGCCGACCTTCTGATCGGCAAGTCCTAGGCTCTGTGGTTTAACCCACAGCGCCACCCGCATCAGTTCTGTGTTAGAAACACTAAAATTAGCCAGTGGTCATGGAGGATTCCTCTTCCTTGAGTAGAAAAACTGTTCACTATTGCATGACCAACATTATACATTGATACAAATACTCCTGTCGTTTTACGTAAGCAACGGATTTATCAAAGCTTTTGAAACTTAAATATATATTATACATTAACCAGAAGGAACAACAGATGCAAACACATATGTTATTTATTAAACAAATTCTTTTTCATGTCCAGCAAAGAGTACATTTCCTTTCATCTTACAAGATGTTAGACAATAGAATCTTATTGAGAGAGATGACCATCTGGGCTGTGAGTCCTGGAAAACCTGCTCTCTGCCTTGCAGGCTTTTCCTATCACCTGAGGGGGCAGGTCCCTGCCTGACTCCAGCTACAAAAGCTGAGGCTGCTGAACAGATGCTTGGGCTGGGGTATTGGCGGCAGTGGGGGGCACGTGTTTGCTGCTGTTGTTGATGTTAATTTTTGTATCTTTATTTTTTATCTTTAGTTTTATATTTGTTGTGTACTTTTTGATGTTTTATTATGACTACTTTTGTTACATTGTAATTATGTATTTTTTCCATGCTTGAGCATGGTTTGAACTATAGAAAGGTGCCATACAAATAAAATTGTGTGGTAGTCAGAGACTCTAAGTACCTATTTAGTTCCAACTCTATAGCTGCTGCAGAAGCATTCCATAACTTCAGCCACAAGTCAGTAGCATGGCTGTTTAATTGGATCAATTATGCTCTCTATAAATTGACTACAATAGTTACTGTAATAAGCAGCTCTCTATATATATTACTGATAATTAGCTACTTTTTCTTTCTCCCAAAAGAATTTTAAGTGGAAAGATTACATCAAACTAACGCAGGGAATGATTTTTTTAAAGAATCTATCCATTTCAATAGCAATCATAAGTCACCCAAACTTGTGTTTAGAAC
The DNA here is from genome assembly GCF_964188305.1 of Podarcis bocagei. Classification (NCBI taxonomy): domain Eukaryota; kingdom Metazoa; phylum Chordata; class Lepidosauria; order Squamata; family Lacertidae; genus Podarcis; species Podarcis bocagei. The sequence continues at coordinate 25,751,210 of NC_138136.1, forward strand.
ATATATTTCAACAACTCTTTGTGGAGAAGTGTAAAATCAGAAGGTGCTACAATAGTCATTGTCATTGTTTTATTATTTTGAACCTTAGGGGATATGCAAGAACAGGCTTATTGACAACTGGTTGGTTAGATTTTGAATGTTAAACCTTCAACAGAACAAGGCAACATTTGGGAGAAAGGAAATTGGTGTTTTTTGGAAAATGTGTATTTCATTACAGTTGCTTCTGATATACGTATATACTTTGCACTGATAGGAAAACTAGCTGTCATCTGCATGCTCATGTTAGTTTTAAGTTGACCCTTTCGTACTGATAAAAGCTACAGATCAAAGTGTGTCTTCTCTTCCTTTAACTTCTTGATGTCAAACTCTGTTTGGTAATGAAAAACAGCTATAATTTCCTCCAAACTATAAAACATTAAAGCAACTAAACCACACAGAGAAGTGATCTTTAATACTATACCAATGGTCAAAATTATACAAACAGAAAACACCCCATTGACTACCCCAGTCAGAATTACTGAGACTATTGCCATTTGGTGACCAATGTCTTTCAAACATTGCGCTGCAGGTTTTGATAAGGATCCAAATGACTGGGATGCACATTATGACAGCTTCTCACAAGCTACTGCAAAGAGGTGTCCTCTTACTTGCCTTGGGCAAAAACAGCTTTGGAGACAACAGATCGAAAATGAACTGCTCCATTGCAGGGTGAGAGAGCAACTGAAGCAGTGACTGGGCAATTTGCTTGCAAACACCAATCTAGGTGAAAGATGAGAAAACGTGCGCTTGGAAGTGATGTCCAGTCATAGGTCACCAGCAAAAAGTGCTCGCTCCTTTCTTTTAGAGGGGAATGTGGAGGGGAAGGGGTGGTTGATTACAGTGTTTTATAAAGCTAACAAGCAAATCATCCCCAGTTGCACATAAACATGGGCATGGATCCTTCCAACACTATGAATTTCAGACCAGAAGTGGCCATAAATGGTATCCTGCAAATGAATAGTCTAAGTCCTCAAAAGTAACAAGCTGTTCTTATTAAGTCCTCAAATATAAATAAAGTAGCTTCATCCTTAAAGAACAGTACCTTCCAAGGAGCACATAGATAATGCTTTGACGCAAGAACAAAGAATAAAAGTTCTAGCTTTACGTATGAGCTAATCTAAAAACTAAATGCTAATCACATGCTATTAGAAGACAGGTTGGCAAGCAGTGACAGTATTGTTGTTGCACTAATAGTCCCAAATGCATAAACCAGAATAAAGAAAGAGTTGTGTGCTCAAGCATGTGTATGCGCACACTTCCCCCCAGCCCAGCTTGTTTTATGATTCTCTGATATAAATTAACAATACGTATTACCATAGATAGGAATTAATGAGTTTTCAGTATTGTGCAATTAACTTTAATTGGGAAAATTATATATTCCTGTTTTGGTAGCCAACTGGAAAGATGAATATGCATGCTTTTCATAAGTAAGAGCAAATACATTGGTTTGGTACAGAGATATGAATTAACTTATGACTCACTCTTTTAAAAATTGCATATAATTAATTAGCATGCTACACAAAACAGAGTATACAAGACTTTATTTTTCTACCCTCTATGCAGCCAAATAGGTATTCCTAAGAACACTAAGTGCTACAACCACTAGACCAAGAAAGCCAACAAGTATAAAACACTTGTGACAAAAAGTACTTGCTGAACGAGCTATTGGCCAAAGGTTTAGGAAGCTGCTGTATCATATGCAAGTCCCTTAAAACATGTATTTATTCCATCTATTTTCCTATAGTGCCTTCAAGAATATATAGGCTTCTCAAGGCAGCTTACATTAACATAGACCTGTGTAAAATGTTACCAGTCTTACAGCATTGTCTTTATCCCAAGCTTTAAAAGGCGGGCAAAGTTACCATTTATTTTACAACTTACAAACTCTTTAAGACATGTAATTCACAAGCTTTATTTCAGCCTTTCAAAATGCATGCAGACAGTTTCGACCCTCAACACTACCAGCCTAGAACAATATGATGGTTCTCTAGAAGCCTCCAATATCCAAAATTCATGAAAGTCCTCCCTCCAAAAATCATATACTTAGGTCCAAACAGCATTATGCTAAGGTAGAATTTACTTATCCAAATCTGCAAGCAGGTATCTTGCCTAGCTCTAACCTGGGACCAGACAAGGAGTCCTCAGAGGATGAAACGGTTACCGCAGAGGTCAAGGACTTTGAGGAGCAAGCAGGGAACCCATGCTGAGGATCCCCTTCAAGAGCCCTCTAGGGAGAGGTCTGGTGAAGAACCCTTGGAGCTGTCAGAGGAGCAGGTAGAGCCACCCTGTCCCCAAGGTCAATGCTAAAGAGCAACAACATAGCATGCATCGATGGATCCAGAGTAGTTGCACAGCTCATGAGTAAGAGACCACCTGATGAGTAAGGAATCTGAAACATTTTCACTACCAGCAGCTGGGTCAAGGGATGGTCTAGAAGGCCAGAGTATAAGGTATCCTTCTTGAACTTTCAGTTGGTGGAAACCGTACCAGTTTCTGGCTCCTGGTGATAGGGCCTCCTCCTTGCTGTGCTGTATCTAAGCTGAAATTCCTAGGTCACATTGACTAACCTCTGTTGCCTGACCTTGTCTATGGCTCACATTTTGGACCTAGAATGTTTATCTGTGCTTTATTTTTGTTTATTTGGACTGTGTTGCACCTGTAAACCTGCCGCAGCTGGAGAGTATTTTTCTAAGAGGGTTATATATCTGAAGACTGAGAACTTAGCTCTAGAGGGCACCTACTAGAGTTTGATAATAGCAAGATTGCAGGGGACAGTGCTGCTCAAGTGTCTGTTCAAGCAGCACAAGTAATATACTGTGAGGAAGTCGCACCTCTTTAATGAGGTACCAACTTGCTCGTAACACAATCCAGAAATAGAAATGTAACTGGATTATCACCGAAGATGAGGTGCAGACCGTACCACGTGTTCCTTAAATGTCCCGGGATAAATTCTAGGGCAGAACCTCTATGGACATCTGAACATATTCTCAACTCTTGTTGCAAAGCTGTTTATATTTCTGTTTCTTTTAAAATGGAAACTGCAAATCAGGTTATTAAAGTATAGGTGCAGAACTGGCCAAAACTAACAAAATGAATTTCAACAGGGACAGGCAGGAAGAACCAGCTGCACAAATATAAGATGGAGGACAGCTGGCTTGCCAGTAGTAGGTGTGAAAAGGATCTAGGGGCCTTAGTAGACTACAAGCTTAACATGAGTGTGATAGTGTGATGCAGCAGCAACCAAAAAAAACTAATGCTATTCTAAGTTGCATCAACAGAAGTATAGTGTTCAAATCAGGGAAGTCCCAGTCTCAGTCTATTTGGCTTTGGTCAGACCACACCTGGAGTACTACGTCCAGTTCTGGGCACAATCTAAGAAGAATATTGACATGCTAGAATGTGTGCAAAGGAAGGAGACCAAGATGATAAAGGTCTAGAAACCAAGCCTTATGAGGAGCAGTTGAGGAAATTTGGTATGCTTAGCCTAGTACAGAGGGGACTGAGAGAAGATATGACAGCCAACTTCAAATATCTTAAGAGCTATCACATGGAGAATGGAGCGAGCTTATTTTCTCCTGTTCCGGAGGCTAGGACTTAAACCAATGAATTCAAGTTACAAGAAAGGAGATTCCGACTAAACATCAGGAAGAACTTTCTGACAGTAAGAACTGTTTGGCAGTGGAACAGACTCCCATAAGAGGTGTGGACTCTCCTTTCTTGGAAGTTTTTAAACAGAGGTTGGATGGCCATCTGTCATGTATGATCTAGTTGAGATTCCTGCATTGCAGGGGTTTGGACCAGATGAGCCTCAGAGTCCCTTCCAACTCTAAATTCTACCATTTGATGATTTTATGATTCTAAGAACAAATGCACAGATATATCCACTTCAATTTTACTAAAACAAGTAAACTGCTGCAGAGGCAACAGTACTAACTAGTCTCAGATATTTTCTAAGCAGCTAAGGATACTTGAATAAAGAAGCAACATTGCCGCATAGAATTGGTATCAACCCAGAAGTGTTTTCTGACATTTGGAGTGAATTTTCTTGGAGTGAATTTCAGAAACAGCAGGAAGAAGGCTTCAGGCAAAACCTTATCTCAACTTTTCTCTATTAATACCCACAAAGTCAGTATAATCTGCATATGCTGTATCTGGCAGGCATTCTATGCCCTGTTGCACATAGTTAAAAGTAAGCCAAAGTGCCAATTCTCAATTTTACTCAGTAGGAATGCAAGCATAATGTATGTGCCCTGTCTTTCTTTCCATCTCCAGCAGTTTCCAGGACTGAGCTTTGAAGTTGCTCTAACAGATTTGGCACCTCCAGTATGGAAGCAAGCATTCAAAACAGCATTCTCCCATACATGCCCATTGTTATTAAGAATAGAAAACAAGCGAAATTATTCACTTTAGGACTGGGAAGAAATTACTCTATTTACATGAAAGATCTCTTTAAACATTCATCAAATGCAAACTATGAATGTTAAGTTCACGGCCCTACTTTTAATTACAGCCATGAGGTAAGAGTTACATTCCTCCTGAAGCCAACTAACTGTCAGCAAGTCCCAAATGGCTGCTCAGATGCAATTTTCAGCCACTTCTTCACATTAGGCCAGAGGTGAAGAATCTCTAAGCCAGCACACTACTGTCCAGAACCTTTTGGCCAAGCCACACCCAACTGCCCTTCAACCGATGCCGTGCATGATGTCAGGTGTGAGGCTGATAAAGACATGGCCAGGCCAAAAGGGGTTTTGCAAGCACCCCCAAAGCCCTTGCACAGTACTTTGCAAGCCCTGACAATCAGCTGCTCATCACGGTTTGTAAAATGGGATGCCATTGCCTACACAGTTTGACTTCCAAGCACGTAGGCAAAACTGGGTAATCCAACATCATCGTCATGCTATGTGAGTTACTGGTGGGCAGTCCTGAGGGGAAGGAGGATCCATGTATGTAGAAGATAAAGATCAGGCCTGCTGTCCAGGACCAGTTTGCCTTCCTGACGCTAGGCCTCCATATGCACCCCACACCATGTTTCTTGCTGGCCCCAGTCTACAACGTCCTCCAGTACTGTTGCCTGGCTGGAATATAACCACAGGGGCAGATTTTAGTAATATGGCACCCTGAGTGAGGATATTTGGCATGCACACACACCGCCTGTATATTTCTTATTTTCATAATAACTCATTTTATTTTTATTTTGCAAGGCGTGAGGAAATGTTGCAGAAATCTCTGGCTTTTGTGGGGGTGGGATGCAGCCCACTGTACTCATCACTTGGTCCCTCAGAAGGTTGCTCACTAGGAAATGCAGCATTTGGTCCAAAAAATGGACCCCCAGCCTACGTTAATAAAAACAGTAACCTCAAGAATTGCATCAACAACAGCAAAACATCAGCCATATATGGGTGACGATAACTCATCACAATTAAACAAATGCCTGGGGGTCTTAACCTGTCGTAACCCTGTATGGTGTATGGTCTTAATCTGTCGTAACCCTGCTTGATTTTTTTAATGCACAACAAACTATGTTAACATGAGAAATGTGGCAAATGCAACTAAGAATACACCACCCTTCAATTCAATAATGCCTGAGGCATTTTGAAATAAATATATAACACACTAGAAAATACCAAGCTACTGAATAATCAGAGTAAAAGCAAGAGTAAAATCAAATGAGTGGACTCTTTATAAAGTTTGTGAAAATAAAAAGGTTCCTTTCTACTAAAATGTATTAGGAAATATGCACAATCTCATCCTTATACATGAAAATGAGCAAATTTAAAGATATATCGATTCAAATTTGTCAGGACCATCTTGAGCCCAATAAAGGTTTGTAGGGGCTGGATCTGACCCACACTGAGTTAGCTGCTACTTCTCTACAGGTACAGATAAAACGATAGAAGATACAATGGGGGGGGGAAATTCTGTCACTACTCTTGAGTTATTTGAATAAAGAGTGGAACAAAATATATAATGTATGTATCTGATCAAACAGTACTGGAACAGCCACCTGCCCAGCAATTGTCTAGGTTGGAGAATCTCAATTATCCACAAACAGGTTTAACAGCTGAAATGCTTTAATTATGCTACTATTATTATTTTGTTGTTGTTCTTCCCTAAAGTACAGACCATTTTGTCTGCTCCCTCTACCAAAGGAAACTAGCATTTTTCACAATAGAATTTCAAAATTTATTCCACCACTGTGTTAACAGAAAATGGTATATGACTAGATGGTCAGCTTTTCATGCAACTACTTGGAAGGCCCTGCCCCCATTGTTAGAAACTCATGATATATAAGCTAGGTGCCAAATGGCTCCTTCAACCAGGGTTACAGTTGCCAAAACAAAATGCCTAGTTGCCTTTTTGGGGCCAGGCAGCTCAAAAGTTGTATTTTTCAATACAACTTTTTGGTTCCTGAAATTCATTCTGATTGTGCAGATAAAATATAACAGATAAAATTCTACAGGCTGTGTTTCTAGTGTCCAAAATCAGGCAAGATCCAAGGATCCCCAGGCATGCACCCCTAGATGGTGGAGATGCCAGGTGTCATCCTGGCACCCGGGCATCTTCACTTAGTTGCAAGTGGCTGATAACCAGGTGCAAAATGCCCCTGGCGCCTGGCAAATTTCAAACGTTACCCAAAATGGTGGTGACTTAAGCAGCCTGCTCAAGGGATCTGACCTTTCCAAAAGTTTCTTAACTGGAATGGGAAACAAAAATCTCCTCACTCTAGACTAGGGTTTCTCACCTGTGACCCTGCAGTTGTTGCTGGATTTCCAACTCCCAACCAACCCAGCTGATGGTGATGCCAAGGGCAACTCCAACAACATCTGTGGAACCACAGGATGAGCATTCGTGTTCTATATTTAGCAACTTCCAGAATTTAATACAAATGTAGACAGTCATTTTCTTCCTCAGAGCAACATGCAGAGATCACTGGGAAGCAGGCCACATGCAGGTGGTTTAACCAGAATTGACAGTGAGAATGGCCATACACATGCACCACCATGTAAAACCATGTTCCCTCCAGCCTTCCTAATAGTGATTCTGATGGGAGTACAGAGTGCAGCAACAGTCTATATATGCATCACTGTGTACAAGGATCATGAAACAGGTTAGTAATATTTGTTTGGGAAACACAAATGGTAGAGAAAATTTAGAAGGATAGCCAGAGTTGAAAAACAGTTGAGAAACAGCAAAATACTTATCCTACAAGGCCAACAAGTATGTGCTTAGACATTATGATCACATCCCAATAATAGCAGAAGAGAAATATAATCTCAATAGACAAATACTGCAGTTAAAGCAAAATTCTGAAGATTAGTGTCTGCGCCTGAATATAGCACAATACCCACATGAATTTTATTGCTTGTAAACACTGGTCCCAGTAACACACAAGTAATTTTTCCTTGTCAAGAACCAGCCTTCCATTTTGAAGCTGACTTGAGATATAATATCTAGCAAATACTAAGCATTCATAGTTAAGAAAAAAGAAATGTACAATTACAGATTTACTTGGTCATAAGGCAATATGGTCCACCATTGAAGCATCCAGACAAATATCAAGACAGGTTCAAGAGATGTGGGAGATACCCTACTTGATTTTTTTTATTTGCTGGATATCACGAAATATTCAACTGACAGGGTTATACCTTTGTAGGAGTAAACCTTAAGCCACAGGCCTGTACTGTGTACCCCTGCCTTGAAGGACCACGTCTCCCAATATGAACTGATCTGGACCCTGCACTCATTATTTGAGGTCCTTCTTCATGTGTCTCTTCCACAAGAGGTTTAAAGCGTGGCAACACAAGAATTGGTCTTTTCTGTGTAGGCTCCCCATTTGTGAAATGGTCTCCCCAGGAATGCTTGTCTGATGCATTACATAGCTTTAGGTGCCAAGCAAAACTATGTCTCTTCTCCCAGGCCTTTGTTTAATTAGCCAATCTATGGACTTTTAAACTGAGAGTTGGGGGGGATTGTTTTGTTATCATGTTATGTATTTTTGTGTTTTTATATTGTAAACTGCCCTGTCAGGGATGGTTGGAGTCGTAGTCCAGCAACATCCAGAGGATTATAAATTTCTTCAAGGAAAAGCAGTGCAAATAAAGTTGTTGTGTAAACTGGCAAGAGAACACAATAGCTGCTTTTACAAATAGTCCTGCGAAGTTGTATGTATTGGAAAACATGTATTGGAAAACAAACTATGCACAGAAACTGCTTCCAGCAAGAAATGCCACCCATCTTATACTAACGAGTTTATAGTAAAAAAAAGTTTTATTATAAGTAGTTTATAATAATAATATCCATATGTTGTTTCAATGGTTGGTTTGCTGTACTTTTATGCCACCTTTCGTTGTATTAACATGTTGAATTAACATGCTGTTCAATAGGCTGCTCACTGCTTTGGAGGCCTAGGAAGCCTAAAAAAGCAATATATAAATAAATCATATCATTAAACCTAACAACAGCGAGGATATTCTTGCCATAAAGTTGTGATTTCATGCAAAGCTATGATTAGCCTAACATGGTAATAGCCGCAAGAAAGAGATAAAATTAGAAACCGTCAACTGAGGACGGGCGAGTAACGGGTTCAGGGATTTGCTTCCACATGACAGCAGACTGGTACACAAGCAACAAAGGTTTGATAAAAAGGGTAGGGTGAGCTGAAGATTTAAAAATCTAATCTAAAATTTGGCAAAGGATAAAGAAGTCTGATGCACTTTAGAACAAAGCTAGTAAGATTTTTGAGAAATCCATATCTGGTGCTGCTTTCCATGGTCTCAGCACCAGAATTGCAGAGTCAAGTGAGATTTTGATAGCCACACACGGCACATATTCTGTATTAAACACTAATACTTGCAACTTTGGAGGTTTTTTAAAAAGTCAAACTTCAAACTCTCAAAGGATTCAGATGTTCAATATACTAGATTTTTAAAACATGAGACCAGTCTTGTTTTGTTACTTGACCTCCTAGTATGTCAATATAACATGTGAGGGGAGTTCCTTTGTAGAACATAGCTTCACACACATTCATCCCATGCATATTTTAAGGTACTGGATGCATGTTGAGCAACTCCGTTAGCCATATAAAATGGAACTTGACAAGAGCTCCAGGGGTTGAAAGATAACTGCCTCTCCACCTGTCTGGAGCATGTAATATTTAAGTCACAGCATTTCTTCTTGTAAGTACTTTCCCCATCCTCAAACTGACATCAGATTGGCAGAAATAATCAGATGCTGCAAGGCTGACAGCTGACTGAAGTTGTACACCCTTGCACATCAGAAGCAAGAACACTACCCCAGGGCAAGCAAAGACTAGCAACAATGCCAGGCCAGCAACAGATTTACACAGCTGGATACCTACACAGATCACTCCACTCTCTAATTATTGCCTTACCTTTTGTTTTAGAGACAGTAAAATATTCAGTAAACTGAAGAATACCAAATCATACTTATTGTGCATAAAGCACTTAGCAGTCACATTTGTTCCATAGGATGAGAAACAGCGAAATATGGTAAAACACTTTTTATGAGACCTAAAAGCCTAGCAATCAGCAACTGACAGCCTTGGGCCAAAACTAGTCCCAAATGCTAATACGGTGGTACCTCAGGTTATGAACTTAATTCATTCTGGAGGTCTGTTCTTAACCCGAAACTGTTCTTAACCTCAGGTGTGCTTTCGCTAACGGGGCCTCCTAACGGTGTGCTTTCGCTAACGCTGCTGCTGCATCATCGCCACGCGATTTCCATTCTCATCCTGGGGCAAAGTTCTCAACTCAAGGTACTATTTCCGGGTTAGCAGAGTTTGTAACCCCAAGCGTTTGTAACCCGAAGCGCTTGTAACCTGAGGTACCACTGTACTGAGGAAGAAGGGGAATGGAGGAAGCAGCTGTTGTAAAAGAGCTTGCTGGCAGGATCTTAAGAGGAAAGGCTGGTGCCTCCTTAAAGTCTCCTTCCAGCAAAACTAGCTGATGACTAAGGAATGAGTTGTTTGAAATATTGCTGCCTTTCTAGTTACATACTGTTCTGAGCAGACCTAATTGTTCACATAACAGAGCAGGTTAAATTAGGGTGTCACAATAATTCAGTCAGGGATGCATAACAATACAAGCACCTGTTCATTGTTAAAGGATGAGCTCAACTGAGGCGGGTACAGTAGGGCCTCCTTGACTGGCCCTGCACCGGCTCGCAATTCAACCCTCCTCAATCTATTAAGGCATCTTCATTTCCTCAAGGACTCAAAGTTAGGGGGAAAGAGGATGAGCAGGCAGAAAAGGCCTCCCTAAAGCCTGGAAGTAGCTGGCAGATGGCTGCAAATGTGCTTCAGTTCCTGCAATGGACCCATCTGGATTGTATCCCAACCCACAAGCCTTAGGAAGAAGAAGAAGAAAATTATATTCTTCATGTCACTTGCATTTGGCTGTTTCAATTTCTCTTCCCCCCCCCCCCGCCCCCACTGTTATATTCCCCTGCTCCCCAATATGAGCCTATTTTGACTTTCTTAAGGCTTAAGAGAGGGAGGGGATAGCAGGAAAGGAAGCTGCACTCTCTCCCTATCCTAGTTAGTCTCTCTTTGCATCCCGGATGGTGGTGGAGTAAATTGGTAAAGCTCACAAAACCATGAGGATTTTCTGAACATGCCTAGCCACCAAAAACTTCCCTCAATGTTTTCTGAATACTCTTAGGCTATCTATACTCACCAAATCCCAACGGGATTGTGAGACAATCACAGTAGTGCTTGGCCATCCTGAGATTAAATTACTTTACAATAATTAAACCAGGCATGTGGAACTTGCAGCCCTCCATATGCTATTAAAACTCCAATCCCATCTGTGCCAAACAGGTATGAATGCAGCTGTAGTCCAACATCTGGAAGGCCACAGGTTCCAAATACCTGAAATAAACCTTTCAAAAATGAGTAACTAATTGCTCAGAATACAGAAGCCTTCAGAGCCAAAACTTCCAGACAGAAAATGTGCAGCAAATGAAGATTTAATGACCTCAGAATTAGGCACTTCATTCTTAGTTTTGCTCTGATGTCAGAGAGGTCTTGCAGAGCTGGCCATAGTTAAGGTATAACGAAACAACTTTGTAATATCTATATTACATTTGCTTTCAAACTAAAGTTCCTTAACACAGTCTGTTTTAAAGTGTGTGTGGTGGAATGCAGATTTTATAACACTGTGGCACTCAGTTCTAAGTGTTTAATACTAAACAGAAGTCTTATAGACCTATTAGCACATATTTATGAAAATACTAGCATGGCCTAAGAGAATCTGCTTAAACTCAAGGTGACCTGCTTAGCCAATAGGTTGAATTCATCATCTTGATTAACAGGGATGCTAATAATGCTAGCCAAAGTCAATGGTAAGGGTTATATTATATTATGCAAACTATCAGCTTAAAAAAAGACATAGATAAGAAGCTAGGATTCCAATTTAGAATGCCAAGCCCAAAACAAGAAACACCCAAGTATTAGAAAAACCGTAGCAGACAATAGTAAAACTAATTGGGCACAAAATCTTTGTCAAAGAAAAAGTATTCATAGAGAATAAGTTACATATCAAGGGCTCCAATATGGTTGTCTGTGCTTCTAATAAAATCAAGAAGGGCAATCGGCGGGTTCCTGCCCCCACTTCCCAGGAAACCCCTTACGAGAAACAGGTAGGGAGTGCTCAGATGCAATAATCAAGAACGCCCTCCCATCCACCCTCCTATTAGCACGGATGTAGAAAAAGATCTGTATGCTCTAGTTAGTTTGGTTGCTCTGAAGCACAGTGCACTAGGCACCTCTTCTCCAAGTAGCCAAATAATTGCCCAGTCAGTCTTTCCCACAGGAAAGCATTGCGGGGCATTTGCTAGTCCAAGCTATGGCATGACATACTGGATAATGAACTCTCAATTTTCCTCCCAATCTTGGAGCTGAGAGAAGACAGGGACTGATGTCCAAACATTGGGAGGATGAGGCTCCCCCTCCAACCTCTACAGCTTCCAACTTGTAAAGAAGACCGGTTACTTGTAATGCTCACACAAGGGTGGTAGGATACTCTCTGTGACTTTATGCTGGTTAGTAACAAATTTAATATACAGATAATTAAACCTTTATGAAACATATGGCATTACTCAGAATAGGAGAACTCTGAAATACTTCAAATGTACTGTTTCCAAAGAAAGGAAGAGAAGTTGAGCTATGGCAATTCTTGGTGGACAGCACCCACCGGAGTTCAGGAAAGCATTGTAAATTCAAAAGTAGATCTGCCAGAATCAGCTAATGAGTCAGATAACATTTCTTCTCAGTGAAAGGCTGCAGGCTTTCCAAGCAGTCTATTACTCCCTCTGCCTTGCAGCTTACTAACTGTACTTCTCCTGCTCATGCCAGAACAACGGTTCAGAGGAGAAGGCAAACAGGCACATACAACACACAAGACCCAGATAATGTAGGAAATGGCCCACCAAATACAGTTGCTATCTGAAAGATGTATCATGGTCTGCCAAATAGATTCATAGCTACTGGAGGAGCAGCATTATATGGCCAGTAATTTCATGTTAAAATGCTTTAGATTGCAAATGAGAATAGATAGATTTGTTATTATACTCTCCCTGAGGAACAGTTTATTTTTGCAAAAGGTGTGCACAGATTTAAGAATAACATGTTGCCATTTTCGGCAATCCTGGATTATTATTTCCTGTTGTATGCTAGCGCTGTTGCCTCTTTTTTGCTCTACATGAACTGAGCAAAATAATGTCCCAGCATGAACGAACAAACAATAAAGAGCTCCCATGACAACTTGGATTTGGAAATGTCTCAAGAAAGGCAGAAAATGCCCAGTCCACAGCAAAGCTGTGCTGAGCACCTTATTCAAGCCTTCTGCATACCTCCCCCCCCCCAAACACTTATTTAGGATCCAAAAACCACAAAAGCCTATTGCTCTACTCCTTTTGGTGCAGCCAGCTGATCAATTTCAATATTCCACATTTAAGAATTATAATTCCCAGGTACCTCACTCTCTACCAGTCCACTGTCCCAATTGATAGGCTCATAGGTTCACACCTGACTCATAATAAATTCTGAAATATCATCAGCTTTCCTGTGAATCTCCTTCCATTCCCCTCAGTACTAAGTCAATGCTGGCAAACTGGACATCAAAGCAGCCCAATCAGTGGTAAGGCAATCACATTCATAACCATTCTGATAATTGCTTCATACAAAGCAGCTACCCATATGGAATATGGTTCAGGTTTTGTGGGAAGTTTTGACATTTTGGAAGTAATGTAAGTTTTACCACTACCAGAACTTTCATCTGTCTATATTCTATAGTGATGTACTCTATAGTGCTTTGGAAAGTGTAAGAGAATAGGTTCCTGCCCAATGAGTTTACAGTGTATAATTCAATACAGGAGAAAACACAGGTAAAGAGGAAAATGCAAGTACGAGTGAACAGAGGAGAATACATGTTTATTCCAGTTCCAGATACTATCCAATTCTACTACAGTTTCCCACTAATTAGCCAGATTTATTTTATGGTACCTATTTAATCTTACTCAAAGATTTATAATCTCTGAGATTAAAAATAAATAAATCTGTGGGTCATATAAAACCAGAACAAATCACCCTAATCTTAAGTGCTCCAAGAGGTCAACACGAACACTAAACACTAATATATATGCTTAATATTGATGAGCACTACTTATTAAAGAGGAACCATATATTCACCATTCTTCCTGAAACCATAACTTATATTGAGAAGTTACTATTTCAGTAGTGCAGTGAAATTTGTGAAGTTGTATTCTAAAACATTCCATAGAACTTTGATAAAAAATAAGTAAAATCTTGCCCTATTATCAGTAACTGTTAGCAAGCCTGTGACTTCTCTACTCTTCTACAACCTGTTAAAATGGGGGGGGGGGGCGGAGAGAGAGAGAGAGAGAGAGAGAGAGAGAGAGAAGAGAAGAGACTTGCACCTTGCGTGAGAAAGAAGCTAATTTTGAAGGTAGTATAAATTCTTGTTATCCTCCAATTCTAAAACACTTTTAAGTTCAATTAGCCTAGGAGTAGGTAATGTTCAGTCCAGGAAATTAATATGAGTCAATATTGCTTAGGCCTCAATCCTAGCCCTTCAGTACGAGTAAGCCCCTTTGACTTCAATGGGACTAACTTTTGGGTAGATTTGTGCTGTTGGTCTCTTAAACACAAAAGCTTGGCTTGATCAAACATTTTAAAATTAGAAACTAATTGTTCAATGCTAGCATGATTTCAGTTGCTCTTCATTCCAATTTTCCAAGCCTGATGTAGTTGGTAGCACACCGATGAAAAATGGAAAAAGTCTGCATGTTTGCAGAATTAAGACCACAGTTATTTGTATACACATGAAGGCAATAGATTTAAAGGGATTTTGTATATTTGCCTTGAGGCCAAGCTCTCTCTCTCTCTCTCCCTCCCACACACCTACCCCTCAGCAGCTTATACTTGTCAAGGTTTCAATGAACATTAATTGCAAAAGTAGTCCCCAGCGTGGCCTGAAACCAAACACACTGCAGTTCTGATAAATTGAAAGTGGCATATTAAGAAGCATTTTATCATAGATCACCGAGTCTGACACTACTAGGGTCAGCATCCAAATTCAACTATACCCCCAACAAAGGTGGGTCTGCAACACCCACTCTCATTTATTTTGTTTAGAGTTCAGCTGCGCTTAAGAGACAAAGAAGGAAAGATTAAGAAAAGTGAGGTGACAAAAAGAGTAACAAGTAGGTGAGGGCGATGAAGAGAAAAAGAAGGGATATACTTAACAAAAATAATGCAAAGTGGTACCATGTTAGAAGCTGGAGTAAAGTCGTGTTCTGGCTCTGGAAAGATTTAGCCCTCAAATTACCACACCCTATTGTATTTAAGCCTAAATACATGTAACTGAAATAACTGCACATTATTCCTGTGAGCATCCCTGCTTCTGCTGTTGTGACTTTTAAACTGCAAGCTCCTTGGGGCAGAAAGCAGTTTTCTTGTATCCTGTAAAGCAGGAGCGGTTGACCCATGCCCCCCCCCAATGTTGCTGAACTACAATGACCGTAGCCAGCATGGCCAATGGTCAGAAATAATGCAAGCTGTAACAACTGGAGGACCAGAGGCAATCTGCCCCTGCCATAAAGCACCATGCACAACAATGGTACACTTCAATAAATAATAGGAGTGATAGTTTATGAAGACTACTGAGGTAGATGATGAAAGTCACATGCATTACTTCCCCACAGGTTGATAATATTTGTGCAATTTAGTTAAGATAGCTGTTACGGTGCATTTGTAGATTGAAGGTTCTCTTCGCATAGCATTCTTTGCAAAAACTAACAAGCATGCCCTGTGTATAATGAAATACACTCCAAAGGGTCCAGCAGCCTTTTAGTCTTTTGAACAGCAGCAGTGGTTTTAGGATTAATCGGAGGCGGCATGGGAAACTTTGAAAAGAAAAGCACAGCCTTTCACTTCCCGGCTTCCTTACCAAATTGTGGGGGGAAGGAGAGAAACACTCATACTGTGAGCAATAACGCTGGTCCTCCTGTCTCTTCAGTGGGTCGGAAAGAACAGATTAAATCTTAATGCGTGAAGTCAGAAACTTCAAAAAAATAAAGAAAACATAGAAGACCGCGTAAGGAAAGGATAGAGAAAAGGGACAGCTGAGTGTATGCAAGCGATAAACCCCTACGAAGAAGAAGAAAAAGAGGGGGGTTGTTGTCTACTGAAGAGATCTTTAACTCCCTCGCCAGCCGCTACCAAAAAGGGATTATTATTTCCCAAGGGAAACCGCTTTTCTTTGCCCGGTGATGCAGCAGACGCTCTCTCCTCCTGGTCCAGACACTATCTTTAAAAGCATCTCCCGAAACAACCATAACCACCAGACAGGACAGGAGGAGGAAATGGAGCAGCAACATGGGCAAAACAAATAAATAAACACGCCTTGAATCTCCGAGGAAGCTGCCAGCTCTTTGGCGGCCTCCGAGCGGGTCGCCCCTCTTTTCGCCCAGACCCGATCCTGACGTGCCCACTGACGGCGGCAGCGCCCAAGTTGGGCTCCAGGCAGCCACCTCCGGACGGGCACCGTCCAAGGAAGGAAGGCACCGCGGGGCGGGAAGAGGAAAAAGTTGCTCAACAGCAAAACAAGAAGCTGCAGCTACAGCAGCGGGGGCAGCAGCAACCGCTGAGATCCCTCCCTCTCTGCCGGGGAAAAGCAGGCGAGGAAAAGCACACGCAGCAGCGCGCACGCCGCCGCCGAAAGCGGAGGGAAGGCGGGCAGAGGCAGGTGCCCAGCTGGGACCCCCACGCACTCGGCGGGAGTCCAGGAGGCAAGAGGGGAAACGAAGTCGGAGGAGTTGCTGGCGAGCGGACAGCGCGGGGCGACCCCTTGCTGAGGAGAAATGTGCCCCGACGGGGGCGGCGGGAGCGTCCGCCCGTCCGCCCTGGCCAGGCGACGGAAACAACTTGCCTTCCTCCTCCTCCTCCTCCCCTCAGCGACTCCGACGGCGAGGGAGGTCGAAGCCCCCTTTTTTTTCCGTGCCCTTTTCCCCCACTCCACCCCGGCTACTCACCCGCACTCCGAAGGCCGCTCGCCTCAAGTGTTGTCCGGCGACCACGGCTGAGGCTCTTTTTTCCCCCACCTCACCGACTCGCCCAAGCGGCCGCGGCTGCCTTGCTGACGCCGAGAGGAGCTAGAGGAGCCTCGGCCCGCCCCCCGTCCCTCCCCCGGAGCCCGCCAGGCCCGCCCTCGCGCCCTCCCACAGCCCGCGCGCGAAGCTCCGCCTCACGAAGAAAAAAAAAACCACCCCAAAACGCGAGGCGGCCCAGGCGCCGCGAGCGGAGGAAGCTTTTGTTTTGCTCAGGCGCGCCAGGCTTGGAAGCCTGACAGGAAAAAAGCCCCCGTGGGCGGCAGAAAGACGGCGAGCTCCGAGGAGGCCTTTCCCCCTCCCTTTCCCCTCCTTTTATTTAATTTTTTTTGCGGTGGAGGGAGATAAGTGCACACAGTAGGGCAAAGGCTGCGGCGTCGGCGTGCGCTGAGTGTCCCTGCTCTTCCCAAGGATGAGGATAAGGAGGGGGAAGAAGACCGGCCTTTGTTATTATTAAGAAGGAACTCCTCCGTATAGCCTAGGGCCTCTTTTCAAAGGTGACGACAAATCCGCCACACACACCCCATAACAAAAATGCACACACCCCCAACAATGACAGAATTCCCTACATAGAAAGTGAGGGTGTATAGCATGGTGGCCTCGTGTAAAACTGCGTGACAGTTCCAAATCGTGGCTTCTCGCACTGTGTAACCAACTGGTGTGCTTGGCTGGGTCGTGCTAATATTGCTGCTTCCTTTTTAACAGGTAGATTCTTCACTTACAGGAATGTTGCCAAGTTTCAGGTGGTCCTTGGCCCTTTGCCACATTGGCATTGGTAAACCGGGCCCAAAGTGGAAATGGAGGAGAGCTTGGTTGGTTATAGAGTGGCGCCAACACCAAGGTTGCAGGTTCGATCCTCGTGAGGAACAGCTGCCCATTCCTGTGTTGGGGGGGGGGTTATGATGCTCAGGCTCGCTTCCAACTCTATGGTTCTATGAAAATCCCTCTTCTGAAGCTAGTATTTTCTTGTGGGAGTGCCCCTCTGCATGCTGGACCTCTCTTAAGAGGTGTTTGCGCTCCTATGTAGTTGGCCCCAAATATTATTATCAGAGAAGACAGAAGTGCCTGGAGTGCTCTGGTCCATGGGGTCACAAAGAGTCGGACACGACTAAACGATTAAACAACAACAACAACAAATTATTATCAGATGTGTAAAGGTGAGCTGAGCCTCCGCAGCCTCATCATTTCGTAAATATCTCTGTAGTAGCCAGTGGCGTAGCGTGGGTTGTCAGCACCCGGGGCAAGGCAAGTAATTTGCGCTCCCTAACCTGTGGATTTGCGCTCCCTAACCTGTGGATTTGCGCCCCCTAACCCTAACCCCCAGATGTTGCGCCCGGTGCAGCCGGTCCCCCCTACATCCCCCACGCTACGCCACTGGTAGTAGCCGATGCCAGTGATAATGACCTGGTTTTTCTTAAGGCATCTCAAAACTGTGCTGTGCATTCTCTCAGTCAACATTCTCTCAGTCTTACCAGAAGATGCTCCTTATATTCATAGAATCATATTACTGTAGAGTTGGAAGGAGCCATGAGTCCAACCTCCTGCAATGTAGGAATCTTTCACCCAAGCCCAGGACCCTGTCTACCAACTGAGCTGTCCTAGGTCTTGGTTACTCTACATCAGGCATCCCCAAACTCCAGGTGTTTTGGGACTACAACTCCCATCATCCCTAGCTAACAGGACCAGTGCTTAGGGGTGATGGGAACTGTAGTCCCAAAGCATCTGGAGTGCCAAGTTTGGGGATGCCTGCTCTTCCCAAACCAGCAGTGCGCTCCCACTGCTGGTTTGGGAAGTGATGTATACAAGTTTGCCGCCGTTCATATATATACAGTGTCTGTGCTGTTTCTTATGAAATACTGTGTTTTGATGTGTTTGTTTACCCCCAAGCTAGCTTTCATCCAAACTAAAGAAAAGAATGGCCTTGCTGCATTTTAAGCCAGTAATGTGTACATGTTTTTACTTCTAAGTTTCGGCTGGCTTGCCAACTGCAGTATTATATACAGCTTGAAAAGTGAGGCGGGGTGTGTGGGGCTATAAAATAAAGAAGAAATAAATAAGCAATACCTAGAGATATCTAGCAAGGTTTAGGCCCTCTGGGTCTACACTATAAAAACCGGTGATATGTGTGTGTGTGCAAACAGTGTTTGCATAAGCAAAGTTAATTACTTTTGTGGGAATTGCTCTGGAATTAATATTTAATTGCTGTACTGGAGCAGATGTACCTGCAAGTGGACAGAAAGGGAGTTTGGGCACTCTTGTATATTGTTTCATCTCCTTTTGTGAAAATAAATGAAGAATAACTGGTTAAAAGAATTCAACCCAGAGGTGTCGCAGATAATGCCAGTAGTGCTCAGTATCACAAGGAAAATGACAAAAGTAAATCTATTGGATTAAAGAGGGGCTGCGAGAAGAAAATGGACTTTTGGGTTTCTCTATTGGGTGTTCATGCAAAGGAACTTGAGGATTGAGAAAAGGGTGCAGTTTTGTCTTTTGAATGAAATTTCAAAGGTATTGTCGTTTTGTGTTGTAGGCAATACATTGAAAAGATTAGTACTTCGGGGTAATCGTTTCTCCTCTTGTTTTATGAATGTAATATCCTTTTGGGATATCATGGTGATGGCTGAGTTATTGTGGGTAGTATACTTGGAAGTTGAAGGCTAAACATTTTAGGGGGCTGAGGGCATTCTCCACTGGGAAAGCCTTGAAATAAACATATCCCAGTTTGGTGTATTCGTCTCCAGGCAAGATTTTTTTGTTGTTGAACCATGCAACTGCAGAGAGCCTCCAGGAAGGGGGATGAACTCCACCAGAGGCTAGGCGAGAACATTGCTCTCAGTGGAAAAGCTCCTTGGCAGGCAACAACATCAATCACTGGCAGAAGATTTGTTGTGACAACATGAAGGGAAGAGGAGCTCGGGATGCTCTAGATGTTAGCTCTGTTGTTGTGTCCTTGGAATAAAATTAACGGTGTGGTTTTTTAAAAATCTCTTTCAAGTTTTTAAATTTTAACAAGGCGAAACAACAGCTTTTCTTCTTATTGACAAGCTACTTGCTAAGGAATACTACCCTGCCACTCAGTGAAGAGATTATTGTAGCTGTGACATGCTACTCAAGTGCAGAGAAACTGGATTCAAAATCTCACCTAACAAGAGGATTTTTTAAAAAATGGATTTAAAATTAATAACATCTAGATTGCCATCTTGCACGTTGGTAAGCAGTCACTGAGAAATGTCATAGGAACAATTGCTCACTGACGTTAAACCCAATGTAATGAAGCAGTGAGGGCAGGGATCCTGAAAACATTCTGTCAGTCCCAGTTCTTTTGACATTTGCACAGGTGCAGTTTCAGAAGAAATAAGCCTGTAGCCTCTTTCTCTGATAATACATGCAAACACATTTAGAATCCCAGTGGTTAATCTCTCTCAGAGGGAGATTTAGAAGCCCCATGTGCTAAGTCCAAGAGACAACTAGGAATACTCAAACGTGAAAATAGGCGGCACCTAACTGCACTTCCACCCAGTTGCCTGCAGGTGAAGAAAAGAAGCATACAGTACTAGCTAATTTATGGTAAGCTCTAAGGGTCTAGCAGGGGTTTCTAACATGAATCACAGTATCCAATCCTGAGGTATTATCTGCAGTTTTATCTGTGAAAGTGACTTGCCCACATGTTGGCATCTATCTGTCTTGAGAAACAATGGAGTGCACCTCAAGGTGTGGGTGTGTGAAGTCAAACTGCTGTAGAATTACAGCACCTGCTGTGGCTGCAGAGACCAGTAACTCGTAACTGCTGCCTCCTGCATTGTTTTTGCTGTGTTAGCAGCACCAAAGTGACCTCTCCGGGGTGCAAGGCTGGGCAGTGTGTATGGAGGTCCTGGGCTGCCCAGACGACAAGAGTCCCTTCTCGGCCTTTCTGATGTGGTCCAAAGGACAACAAAGCAATGCATTTGGCACCAGCTTGGCTGCAGGAGTTGCTGAAAGGAGACATGCAAGATGCCATCCAACCACCTTAGGGACTCCACTTTGGATTTTTGAAGATTTGCTCCTTAGCCTTTTCTCCTCCCGAAGATGTCCTGCAAGGCAGTGGATTACTTGGCTGCATAACATACATAAAAAAATGTAAGAAGAGCTGGCTGGGTCAGGCTAATGGCCCATCTAGCCCAATGTCACATTCTCACAGTGGCCAAGCAGACACCTGTGGGGAACCTAAAAGCAGCACCAAGCCCAAGAGCACTCCCCCAACCTGTGGTTTCCAGCAACTGGTATTCAGAAGCATTACTGCCTATAACCATGAAAGCGCACCATAACCATCATGGCTAGTAGCCATTGATATCCTCCATGAATTTGTGTAATCCTTTTTTAAGCCATCCAAGTTGATGAACATCACTGCTACCTGTAGGGCCAAGTTCCATGCAAGCTGCATGAAGGAATATTTGCTTTTGTCTGTCCTAAATCTCTAAACATTCAGCTGTATTACATGTCTCCAAATCCTAGAGCTACGAGAATGGGGGGGGATAACTTTTTTCAATTCACTTTCTCCATAGTTTTATAGACTTGTAACATGCCCCTCATAGTCTCCCTTTCTCGAAAAAGCCCCCAATATTGTGACCTTTCTTCATAGGGAAGTTGCTTCACTCCCTGATCATTTTAGCTTCCCTTCTCTTAACCTTTTCCAGCTCTACGATATCCTTTTCAAATGGAGGCAACCTGGACTGTACACAATATTCCAAATGCAGTCGCACCATAGATTTGAATAATAGCATTATGATAGTGGCAGTTTTATTTTCAATTCCTTTCCTAATAATCCCTAGCATGGAATTCATCTTTTTCACATCTGCCGCACACTGGATCTACATCTTCAGCAAGTGTTACAATCCCCTACAGGGCCTGATTTGTAGAGTAAAGCATGTTAGGTTCTAGACTTCAGTATAAAAATACCTGTGTCTGGGGAAATTATTAGAACAGGCTTTGTGAATATCCTTATGTAAATACATGATATTGTCTGCAGATTTCATGGCTGATCCCTGACTTGGGGCGGCCAAGGCTCAAGGTAAGCCTCCTTGTTTTGTATAGCTCACATACCTGAAAGATAATCTGTAGCCTTAGTTGGGCTTTGTCTCTTACGTGAATATTAAGACAGTTGTATTTTACTGTGACTTGCCTCCTGGTAGGATTAAGTATCAGGTACCATTTCTTTGTGGTTCTGTCCTGAAATGGGAAACCAGCTATTTACACAGCACTCATCTAATGTCTATGGCTAAGGCTTAGTTTCCAGGATTACAAGGATCAATTTGTATAAGAATGATCCTGCATGCATCCCCACACCTTATTGTTCTGTGTATAGTGAGTATTAATTAAAAACTATCCCTAATTGGAAACATGCAAAGCTTGGTGTGATCCTCTGATAATCTATGGACTAACCCTATAATTGAGATGTTGCATGTTGACTGTTTCCAGTTTTAATTTTCACACTTGCTGAAAGGTTGCTTATATTTTGCCACGTACCACCTGCCATTTCTCTGCACAGTATTTCTGCAAGTAATTTCATTAACTGGAAAAGATAAATAGATGGCCACAGTAACTTTATTAGTAGCTTACAGAGTGAAAATAGTAACATCACTAAGGAGTTATTAAATTGAAGTTCCTAGCTTTTTAGGAGATTCCTTTTTTGAACAACATGGACTAACACTGGTAGAGTGTAAATTGTTATAATTCATATTTCTAATTAAAACAACAACAACCCATATTCTGATTTAGAAAGATGAAAGACGCAGCAGGAGTGCTAACATAAACAAGCGCTTTGATGTACAATGACACAGAAATCAAGTTGTCATGAATTATAGATTCTGACTATAATTAATCAGGTGGAGTGTTGATGAGGTGGAGATAGCATGAACGTAGCCTATGTTGGAAGGTATATTTATAATAAATCTGCTGCAGCTCTTAAGGACGGGACCATTGTAACCTGGCTTTTTGTATCTTGGCATTTGAACAGATCTGGTTTGGAACCATGACCTATTAACTTGTCACAGTTTGTGTGGTCCTGTACAGCCTGTAAGGACATGGATCACTGCAGAATAGAATCTAAAAGAATTGAGCTGCAGAGAGGCAGAGATTCCTATAAGCAGTATGCCTGAGCTATTAAACCATTACCCAACACAGCAGTTAATGATGCATACTAATTAATTCCTTGTTATAAGACTGTGGTTTAAAAATAAAACAATTCAAAGGACCACCAGGGTCACTCATTCTGTATACATTTTCCATTAAAGAAAATGGTGATGTTCACAAATGAATTTTGCTGTGAAGAGCAGTTTAGGAGGTAGTGGCTGAAAAATTATGGCCCACTTCTAACACTCTACTTCCAGTGTCCTGCAACAGTGCCAGACCCATGGGGGATATCCCCCCCCTCCCACTGTCTGTTATCGTTATGGTTTTTTGAGAAATATTGAGGGCTGAAGTCAGTTTGACTTACCGCAAAATTGGGAAAATACTGACAAGCAACCTTCACACATTAGGTTACAGCATATTTTAAGCAATAAGAATATTGCAAGTGGGATCTTGCAATCTATGCTGCACAAGGAAATCAAACTGACATGAAATGACATGAAATACATCAACAGTGTCATTTTTTGTAGGAATACACACTCCCACTCATTAGTCCCCATCATGTTAGTAATCCTACATTTTGTTCATTTGGCCACAGGTTATAAACCTATTCTAACCTACCCATTCTTCAGAGTTGATGCAAATCTGTTTCTTAGTCTACTATCCATGCATCTCATGTCCTATGTTGTTGTTGTGTCAATTGCCCCTCTTTTCATTTGTGGCTGCAGCAGTTCTACACTCATTAAGCAGGCATTGAGTTCCACAGAACTCAGCGGGCCTCACTTCTCAGGAAACATATATGGGATTGTGCTCTAAATTTATTAGGCTTTTCCAGTACTACAAGGCAATAAATACTTATTTACTTGAATACCCTTCTAATTGTGTCCTCTGTTTTGGATTGCAGCATATAGACCAGAATCTATTTCCTTAAGAGCAGGATTAAAAGAGCTTTTGCAGATACAGTTTTTCCTGCATTGTTAATGCAGAGTTGATGACCATGTGTTTCTTTCTACTCTGGGGGTGGTGACTCTGGGGTCCTCCAGAGGTTGTTGGACGACACCTCCCATAATTCCTGGCCATTGGCCATGCTGTCTGGGGCTAATGTGAGTGGGAGTCCAACAATTTCTGGAAAGGCACAGGTTCTACATACCTGATCTACCTATGCCATTTCTTATCTTCATGCATTCTCTTATGTGGCTCTTTATGTGTGGCACACACTTTTTAAAATATATATTTACCAGGCCTCTCTCTTTTAAGAACTTACTAAAAACCCAATTTCTCCCCTTTGCATTACCTTCTTGATGTTTTTTTCTTTATCTGTTATTTTTTCTACCCTTATCTTCATCTTGCCTATTTTATAGATTTCTTTTTACTCTAATTGCTTTCTAGGTTGCTTTTAGCTTCACCAAGCAAGTTCAAAGTTTTTCTTTCCTCCCCTCAGTCCTCTTCCCTTGTGCTTCCTTAAAAAATAAAATAAAAAAATGTGAGCCTGCAGGCAAGCCTGTTCACTTTTATTTCAGGGGCTTTTAGAGATATTTAATTATGTTGGTGATTATTCCACTTTGCAACTTGAGGGAGAAATATAGACAGGTAGTGGCATGACCCATGAACCAGGGACCTTACAGTGTGCAGCTAAGGACTTAAATGAGGACAATATTTAGGCTACTTCCTCTGGCATGGAAGTGATTTCACCAGGGAAAGGTGAAAGCTCATGTTCATCTGTTCAGTGGTCATTATCTGACTTTGTTTTCTTCCCCACCCACCCCCAGCTTCTATCTACAAAAATTTAGAAGTAAATTAATTCACACACTATTGCTGTGAGGTCTAGCTTGGCCCTAAGGCAGGTTACAACTTCGTGGTACATGGCATGCTGTTATATACAATTGTTGGTTTAATTATTGGAATCTTGAGTTAAAAACGCACCCAGGATTCCAGTGAGGTGCTACCAGTCCAGACAGATAGCATTGGCCAAGGCAGCCTGACTCTATAAAAAGCTGCTCCATTATTATTTTCCTATGCTCAAAGCTTCTAAAGAATCTGCAGCCCTCCAGATGATGTTGGACCAACTCTCATCAGATCCAGTCTGCATGGCCAACAGTAAGAAATGATGAGAGCTATATTCCAACAACGCCTGGAAAACCCTAGGAGCTGCTTCACTGTCTTAAAGAAAAATACATGTTTTTCAGGACCAAGAGGTAGTTCTTCTATCTTCCTAGTTTTGGAGACCCACAAAAGCAATTTCAGATACTGTAACTTCCACATTCAATTAATTGTTTGCACTTCTAGTATCTTCATGCTCAATGGTTTCCATGGAACATGCTGAGGCTATTCAGAGTTGGCAATGGGAACATGCCACGTTTCTCGACAGCTACAGTTCAGTTCATTTTTTATCACATTCATAACATTATGTTTCTAGTATATTTGGACAATGAAGGACGACCTAAGATCAACTGCCCTGCTGAGAGACGCAAGGAGCTATATCGAGGTTCATGGGAGAATGTCAACTAGATCATATTGTAGACCACACTAGTGTTGTTACAAATATGAGCCCTCTTAGAATGAAACAGAAAAGAAAGGGAAGTAGGCAAAGACACTATCACTTGTTGGGCTGCTTACTCCCATCCCCCATTTGTTTAATGTCTACAGTTATTAAATAAATCTAATATATTTTAGGAAAGCTGTGCGGGGACTCCAGTTCAAAAGCTGGATACAAATCTACTGAAGAAGTAACTATCTATCTAACTAACTCATACTATAGGATAAAATTAGTTTAGTTTTTTTGATTCCACACAGTGGACATTAGCCCATAATGTAAATAGGGAACTGCCCCACCAGCCTCACTGTCCTCCACCAGTCCCCACCTCTTTCCCTTCGAACTTACAACTCTCCCAAGGGTCATCCTCGTCTGTCTCAGTTTTGCCCCAGTAGAACTCAGCAGGAGGATGAAGAGAAATCTAAAATTAGTTGGATTTGTCTGTCATGAGTTTTGGCTTTACTTATTGTTGATCTCTCAGTCTTCCACCCTACCAGTCCCAGTAGGCCCCAGCTGCCACTGATGCCAGAGGCCGAGATCATCAATCTCCCATGCAACAGGAAGCCAAGAATGGGTTTTCCTGTTTTTCATGCCTTGTGAGGACAGCAGCTCCACATAATTATCAAATTAGCCAATCCCAAAGAGTTGTGAGTATCTCTGCTTAAATCAGTCAGAAATTGTGAGTTTTTCATGGTGCAGATTATGCAAATGCAAAATTTGTACGTGAATTTAAAGAGGCTTCCAGAAGCTCTCACAAAGATCAGTAGCAAGACAAGTGGTATCACAACAGCTCAAAAAACCTACCGTATTTTTCGCTCTATAACACGCACCCGACCATAACACGCACGTAGTTTTTAGAGGAGGAAAATCCGTAGGCATGCCACCCGTAGGCATTCCCTCCATAACACGCACAGACATTTCCCCTTACTTTTTAGGAGGAAAAAAGTGAGTGTTATGGTGCAAAAAGCACAGTAATTTCATTTGTATGTTGCCATATATTAAGGTGGCTTCACACTCGATAAGGCAAGCATAATTGTAGTGGTGTGCTAGTGCTGCACTTGTGTTGCCTGCAGCAAATGCATGCAGTGTGAACATCCTTTTAAAAACACTGTACCCAAGCCAAGCCCAATTGGACTTCTTGGTGTTGTGTATGCAGCTCTTCAAAGACAAATATATGTCATTCGTACTTTTCATGTTTGGTGCAGGAAACTCCATTGTAATGCTGGTGTACCTACAGCAGTGATGTCTCCAAAGTATAGTATGGAACCAATCTACAGTATTATTTCAGAGTATCTCTTAAAGTATGCATTGCATAGGGTGAAATTATACTCATTTCATGAGATAATCATTTCTGCCAAAGCCAGAGTTTCAGATTTAGTTTATGTTGTGGATTATTATGTATTATTTCATTATAGGTTCTGTTCTTTACTAGATACAAGGAAACCACATAGTTCTGTTCATACAAACTTGTATCAGTAGAGCAGCAGAAGTTAGGTTTCTGTGACACTTTTTTAAAAAATGAAAATGAATCACTATCTAAACTCATAAATCCACATTTAAGCTCCTAAATAAGTGGATTGAGTCTTAAAAAATGCTGAGCACCCAGCAGCTCTCAGTAACTTGCTGAGGCAATTCATCCTTTCATTAGTGTAAACGGATTACATTGTGAGTGAGCTTTGAAAACCATGTTTTGATATATTCCTCAAATGTGATTGAATGCTCGTCCACTGCATAACAATGAAAGGTTTAGTCTAAAAATATTTAGAATGTGCTGGTTAGGAGTGTTACCTTGGAGGAAATTTGAGATTATTTTGAGCAATATTCCTTTAGGAAAAGCTCTGTTCAAAGACCATAGATGCTTCAGTTAAACACAGTGTGTATCCAACTATGGTAACTCATATTCAACATAGGCACATTGAAATTAATGGGGATGAGCTATTTAGAGCAATTGATTTCAATGCGTCTATTCTGACAATGACTGATGTTGACTATCACCCAACACCAACATTAAGTTTACTCCTAGATGTTATGCTTGAGTTGTAAACAAAAAGATGTATGGCTGCTGCTCATGCATTTCAATGTGTTTGCTTCTTGTCTATGAACTGAAAACTACTCACTTTGGGATCACAGCTCTTGGAGTAATAACCGTCTTGGTAGAACTTAAATCCCTAGTTGCATGAAGCAGAATCATAATAACGTATTCCTGAAAGAAAGAAAAAGCTTAAAAGAAAAAAATAGGTAATAAGGGGATTAATGACTGCCATCTATGAATCATTCTCTGATTTGTTTCTGAAGTATGAAATGTGATAAAATCCTGGAGAGCTCATCAATCATTATCCGTATTATCTGAATAACTTCATTGTTATTTATACAGTGGTCCCAACTAGGATAACTTGTCTTTTGTATTCTATATACATATTTCCATATGTTTACATATTTATATTTCAAAAATCACTTCTGTTTTATTGTCATTTGGGTGACTTCGTCTTTTTGTTACTGTCTTGCAGCTTAAAACATTCTTGGCTCTTACCTATGTCTACAATGAAAACAAAAGCACAGATTGTAACTGGATGCTGAATCCTAATAAAATATGTGACTACACTGTTGCACACCACCCCAATCTCCACATGGTGCAAGATTCCAGAGGCGGCAGGCACAGTTACCCAAGGTATATGTTTCCTTTCAGAAAATGAGGCACCGCAGGAGGGGCTCACAGCACTGATATTCCAAGAGGGTCTTGCTTCTTCTATAGACACATCCTTGGATTCAAAATAGACACCTGCCATGTAACTTGCTGACTTTTACAAACTGCAACATTTCCCCCCCAGGTCATCTCACAGCCAACTCTAAAACTCTACTTTTGAACTCCACTTTGTCTTCCAAACTAAACTCTAAGTTGAGGGAGGAGCCTCTCCCCTTCCATTTGCTATCTGGCACAGAGTGTCTCCTCTTTGCTTTCCTAATGACTTGTTCCATTTGTCTTTCTTAATGACTTGTCTTCCAGGTGATTTCCTGACACAGGAAGCTGGCCTGGCTTCTGTTCTAATACTTGCTAAATCCAATGTCTGGCATCCAGTTTCAACACTCCAAACATCAATTAAATTCTAATATTTACTGAATCCAGGAATCTAGGGTGTCTAGCACCCACAAACTGATAACAATACATTGACGTCATGATTGGCTGATCAATCCCTATATAAAGGTTAGTTTCAATTAAAATAAATGTCACCTGAAAATTTCGAATCAACTTTCCCAACAGTTTGGCATCAGGTTTTCCTATCTACAAAGCTAGAAAGTTTGTCACACTTGTGACAAACAATTGAGTATATAGCTGTTGTTTTATGCAAAGAAGAAGAAGCAGTTAAAGCTGGAGTCTGGAGCCAGTCATATTCCTCCCATGACAGCTCCATTTCCTTGGTTCCTAAAATGTCTCATATATATATAGCACCACAATGCTTGTTGAATTATCAATCTAGTAATAAGTCCCATTCATGTCAATAAAATATCACTTGCATGTAAGGTTGCATAGGTGGCAACAGATGTCTCCTATTTCAAACTTGAGCTGCTGCTACTGGCTTCCCCTCTCATTCCAGTCACCATATTGTCTGTTGATATTTTATGAAATAGGAAATGGAACATGTAAGGCCTAATCATGTAAGGTACTGTGTGTAGAGCAACCTTTGCAAAACCTGCTGCCTCCCCAGCTATTATCTGTGGGAGTTATGATCCAAAACACTTGGAAGGCAGCAGGTTGCCAAAGGCTGGTGTAGAGTCACAACAGCTCACAGAATCTGGTTTAAGGGCTCCAATTACCGCTGATTCCAATGGGTGCAACTGGCAGCCCTTGTGCTGGGACCTAGATGTGGTAGTCATGGGGCCTATTGTTGACAGCTACTTACAGCCCTCAATGTGGTACAGCAATTTGTTCTACACTGCAGTGGGTGGAAAGGGAGTTGTCAATTTCAGTCAATACATACCCTGTACAGTGGTACCTTGGGTTAAGTACTTAATTCGTTCTGGGGGTCCATACTTAACCTGAAACTGTTCTTAACCTGAAGCACCACTTTAGCCAATGGGGCCTCCTGCTGCTGCCGTGCCGCCGGAGCACAATTTCTGTTCTCATTCTGAAGCAAAGTTCTTAACCTGAAGCACTATTTCTGGGTTAGCAGAGTCTGTAACCTGAAGCGTATGTAACCTGAAGTGTATGTAACCTGAGGTACCACTGTAGTTAGGATCCCATAGAAGCTAGAGGTTTCTGAGGACTCATTCAGACTTCCTTTTGTGCCACATTTCTAGGAACTTTAAAGTATCCATGTCAGGGTACTATCCCCCCCTTTTGCACTGATGTTTTTTCCTGCAAAAACTCACTCATTGCCACTGAATTTGCCACTCATTGCCACCTGTGGAAAACTCAAATTGCTGTTTGTTCCGATTCAGCATTAAAGAGCAGGTTTTCCTGGGGAAAGTGGCAGGGCAAAAAATGCCAAGCGTTCAAACACAGAGCTTGAAAGTGTGGGCCTGTGCCTAGACAGTGTGGGGCAAAAGGTATGTGTGGATGAGCTCTGTGCACTGCCATCACAGATGCTACTTCAGCTGCAGCAAAACAAACCACTGGAGCTCAGGAGGAGCCAGGGGTCTGGACTGCTGCCAGAATCTTTTCTATTTCAAAGTGGAAGGCGAAGGAGGAGAGCAGCAATCAAAGGACAGCGGTTCTGCTTTGTTCTCGACTCCTTGCTTTCTGTGCCGTGCACTTTTGAAGGGTTGGTTGCGGTAGACAGTGGAACATGTGTATGTAAATACAAAGCACAAGTCACCTTTGAATCAAGAGATACAGGCGATTGTCTGTCATAATTGGGGTCTGTCACACTTCCTGTGTCAGTTTAAGAAATTACATTTAGACCTCAAGTATCTCAGTGTCATTAAAAGAAGAAAAATGGTTTTAAATGTTGAGTGCTATAGAAGTCATGAATCTAAGGGAGTTCTCTCAAAAAAGACTAATTTTTAAGTTTTTTAAAAAAGTATTATGATGACACACATGGAATTATTTTGCCTTTGGTAGCTAATCACTACATTTTACTATAGTTTTTATTTAAGTGTTTTCATAATTCCAAACTCTAGGGCTTCATTTTAATTCAATTCATTTCACAACTGCTTGCCTGTTGACACTGAAAACAGATACTATTAGAGCTGGAAAATAGCAATGCAATCCTATTTAGGTCTATTCAGAAGTACACCCCATTGAGTTCAATGGGGTTTACTTCCAAGTAAGGGATTAGAACCTGCTACTGAAATTTTAAGCACACTAAATTGAGAATAAGCCACACTGAAATATGCGGAATTCACTTCTAAGCAAATGTGCACAGAATTGGACTGCATGTGTTCCTTTTACATGCTATTTCCTTGAGCAGTCGAGGCAAGAGAAAACACACTTTCTACCTCAAGGGATAGTTTTTTGGCATTGCAAGTGGAAAAGTACATTTTATAACAATGTTGATTCTGTTATCCAGGTTTGCCAAATATCCTGTGCAGGGCATGTTTAATTGAGGGTCAGGCAGATTGAGCAGCACACAGCATCGGGTTTCTATTCTGAAATTAGTTAATAACAGTGTCGTAATTGAGAAACTTCTTTTAATACAAAGGCTGGCCATGAAAGAAGAACTTATGCTTTAAGTGAAAACATTTACAAGTGAATGCAAGAGCCTTCTAAATTATTGGCTTGTTCCTTGAAACATGAACAAACTGCTATTATAAACCTCTTCACCTGGTCATTTTACATATTCATGTTTGTGGTTGAACAATATGGTTGGGTAGATACAGGTTAATGTGTAATTGTCCAACCGTGCAATGCATAGAGGCTGCAATGAGCATATTCAGATTTATTCATTCCAGCAGAGAGAGTAGCTCTGCATGTACAAGGGATGACAGCAGGTATATCTGCCTTCCACTGAAGTAAGCATGGAATCCTGCATGTACATGAACGTTCAGTGTTGGCACCACAGTTCATGCTGGGCTTTGAATTTGAAAATTGGCTTATTGTTGAATAAGGCAGCATCATACCTTAAAGTAGAACATTAGACCAAGTGATCATTGTGTCCTTTTCATCTCTAATTCTAAAAAACACACACCGTACTATTTTATATTTTCCCTTCCCTGAATAGAACAGATGCAGATCAGTTTTCCTTTGGATGAGAGAGTGTTGTAAAAGACGGTTACAATAAATTCAAATTTACAGATTGAACAACTACTGCAGGGTTGCAAAAGCAAGCCTGTGGTTGACTTGCCTATTACTCCACCCATATTATTAGGAAATGCATAGTCTTGCAGGTATCACATCCCTTTTAATTCCACTCTATTCTTGCACATTTTCTATAAGGTTAGGTGACCCAGCTCCTACTAGTACATACAGGTTTCAGATTCTTGAAATAGCCAGCTACCCATGAAGCCCATTGTCTTCCATTAATGACAAGACCACATCAAGCGTAAGGAAGGAGCCATCTATCTACTTTGCACAGTATAACAACGTGGCTATCAGACCTTGGCTCCTTGCACATCTGAAATTAGGGACTTTTTACGCTATAGAATTTCTGACAGCTATTGCCTTTTCTTAAGATTAAGTAGGCTGCCAACCTCATCTTTTCCTTCGGTTTATATAGAGCATCTTATCTGCATAAGATGACTCTGGGGAGATATGGAGAACTTTCACTCTATAAAGGGGGAGAACATGCTAGCAGCATAAAGAATGGAAGTCTTTGAGGATGCTCCTGAATTTCTTGAGGCTTCAGCATTGTACACTGCTGTTTCCAAGCTCCACCCCCCCACCCCCCGGTTATCAGGCAATTTTTATTTTTATTTTTGCTATTTTTAAGAGAGCCAACGAGCTTCAACCTGTAGATATACAAATTCGTATCAGTTATCAAATTGTTAACAATTTATGGAGCCAAATGCAAAACAGGGACGTTTCCTTCATTTTGTGCAGAAGAGGACATTTGAGCAGGTGCACCTTTTCTACACAGCTATTAATATACCCTTAACATCTGGACACCCTCACAGTACTGGAAGCAAACCAAAAGTCAATGCAGTCCATATTGTGCAGAAAATGCAAATAGAATCTGACCCTTACTTAGGGCTGCTATGTTACAACCTGGAGAATGGCGCTGTAACTTTAAACCTCCTGCTGAATGAATGATAAGGATTTCCTGTCTGATTCAATTCCTGGTTGTTATCCTGCTCTTACAGAGTTTCGAGTGTGCTACAGAGCAGGCAGGGGGGTGGGAGATGGAATTGCAGGGGGACTGTAAGAGAGAGAAACCAGGGCTACCTCAACCCTTGATTCAGCAGACGGTTTAAAGGTGCACAGGGAATCTCCAGTTACAACCTGGCAAACCTGTTTGGCTTAGATGCACAAAGTAATAAATTAAACATTGAATTAATGCTTAAACTTAAAATCAAATGTCAGTTCTATTACTCACATGTGCCAGTGCAATTATCATTTTGATCTGGAAGTTCTTCCCTCATGTCTCAGTTTCTGCCCTTTTGGTTTTTGGATTGAAACGTTCCGGGTTCTCTATATTCTTGATTTTATTCCTTTTAAATTGAGAGCAAACACACATCAAAGGGCCCAATGTCTCCAGGTGTCAAGCATATGGTTAATCCACTGTTGTGATTGATTCTCAGGTTGGTGCAAATAAGCTTGCCCCTCTTTATGGTTTCAATCCTAAGCATACTTATCAGGAATAAGTCCCATTGGACTCTGTGGGACTTGCACCCAAGTAAACCTGTATCAACTCAAGTTAATACTACTTAAGGTTTGGCTGGGAAGTTAAGGTTTTTGGATGGGGTCTTGTGCCAAATTTGATAAGAACCTGACGTTTTTTGGTGCTATACTTGCTGGCCAGGAAAGCAACACAGATGATTCCAGTTGCTCTCTTCCCATGCACTCTGCAGACTTCAATGGTCATGTTTGTCAGTTGTGTAGCTTCATGGGTTATATCACCTGCTTCTTGCATTTTTGCAAGGTGTTTTTTTGTGTTCAGTTTTCAGAGAAATGCACTTTCCAGTGCTAAAAGCATGTTTTTTTAAAAAATAAAATAAACGTAGCTCAGTTGCAATGAGATCCTGACAATTAAATCTGTGCACACAGATTTAAAAAGCAATTAAAATGAACAAGGGACAACATTAGCGGGACAGGAGGGGGAGCCTTATCCCTTAAATGATGTGTAATACTGTGCAAATATTCACTAATTAATCAGCACAACATCCCTATGAGGTAGGTAAATAAATATCCTACCTCTTTCTGCCAGTTTTAGGAAGTAATGTATTTTTCCAGTTATGTCTCCAGAGTGATTATATAAAATGCATGAATCAACTGTTGCTGATAATTGGATGCACACAAAGCCAAGGTAGTGAAATATTAAGTACAGGCAAGTGGAATTCATTAGAAGGTTTGCAGTGTTGTAGAGGTCTGCAACAACAGACATTGGGTGCTTCTAAATGGATGTTATTGTGAGGTTGGTGCTCCTCATTAAGCACTTTTGTTCTTTTTTCCCTTTTTCGTTTTTGCAACGTCTACATAATGTTCTTGGTAATTACAGCCCATAAATTTTCCTCATCTAATCTAGACTTTTCCTTTCCAGAAAAAATCTAGTAAGTCTACCCCCTTGTCTCAGTCACCCAATTTCCCCTGTGGAAGCACCATATGATTTGTATCCAACATAGTGCTCAATAACCACCCCAGAATTTCAGAAGCAGACTTGAAAGAGAAGTTGCTGAATTACCACTTACCACTAAACTGAAAACTATGGAGAGACCTGGTCTTAATAGAGATATTGGATTCCTGTCTCATTACATATGCTAATCATCTGCATACTACCTCTTACTTTTTTCTGTAGGACTAATTGCAGTCGTTAACAGTCGTCAACAGGTTTACCATACCCATTGAGTCAATCACCTATCTCCTACTACCTTCCTGAGAAAACCCCCACCCCACCCTCCCACTATATATAAGGGTCTGGTGACTTCTGTTTCAGTGTATCTGAAGAAATGTGCATGCACATAAAAGCTTATACCAAGAACAAACGTAGTTGGTCTCTAAGGTGCTACTGGACAATTTTTTCATCCCATAAGTGCAAGGTTTCCCCTTTGCACAAGGGGACTTTCGCCCACTCTCCATCAGCTCTCCACCCCTAAGTATATTCTGTAGGTTTCCCCAACCCCCTGGAGCAGATTTGTGGAGGGTAGGAGAGGAAAGAGGTAACAGCCACACTGCACAAGCAGAAATCCTTGTGTTGACAGGATGAGGAAGTTGGATGCCATCCTATGTGTTTGGCCTGTTCAATCTTTCTTTTTTGATTTCTTTTATTCAAAAGCATTTCTAAGTATCTTTTAAAAATCTCCAAGTAACAGAAAAAACAAACAATAAAGCAATATCACTCATACGAAAATAACAACAGTAGTGTAGCAGCATAAAAAAACAGAAAGTCGGGGAATTAAGACAAATAAAGACAAGAGTCTGATCTTCTGGTTCAGGGAAAGTCTAAACAAATCTATGTCTTAGCAAGATGTCTGAAACAACTGATAGATGTTGCTTTACATATGCCAGAGAGATGGGCACCCCGTAGTATTCTTTATCTCCAGACCAGACTTGGGCCAGACAGCCCTTCTAACAGAGACCTGTCCTCCATAAAACAGGACACAAGGCCACACTAGATAAGACAAGCAATGTGCCTAACAGCATATATATGTTTTCAAACACATATTTATCTTTGGGATGGAAGTGGGGAGCCAGTAACTTACAAATCACCCCAGAGTTCTGCATTGGTTTCATGCAACTCCCATTCATATCATCGGAACTACAAGGACTCGTTGGCAGCAGCTCTAAATGCAGGGGAGTTGATTTCCAATGGCTGCCCTGGAATGTTCCCCAGGAGTTGCACATGCAGAGCATTTTGAGGGCTGCAGTTAAGATATTATACAGTCGGTTAACAGCAGGGGTAGGGTAATATAATTAAAGCAAACTTTCATTAAAGCTTCAATTTTAACAGCAGGGGAGGGGCAGTGGGAGATATTGTAATAGACGGTATTATTCATTGTAATCAATTAGTACAGTAAACTTATGAAAAAGAGGCTGTTGGAGGGAGGGAAGAGAAGAAGAGAGACCCAGTTTTACTTCATACATATGTCCATTCAAATGTTCTTATCAGTATTATAAGCAAGGACAGGGGAACTGGCAGTTTCAGTTTCTCTCAGTTTCTTATTTTTCCAATCTTAAGTTCAGTTCTCCACATTTCCAGATCAGTATTATTATTAAAAAATTGTCCGGTAGAACCTTAGAAACCAAGCAAGTTTGTTCTGGGTATAAGCTTTCGTGTGCATGCACACTTCTTCAGATACATGTATTCATGCATGGACACGAAAGCTTACATCCAGAACAAACTTAGTTGGTCTCTAAGGTGCTCCTGGACTTTATTATTATTATTTTATTTATTTTGACTGCGTCATACCAACACAGCTACCTACCTGAATCTAGTATTGTTATTGTTATTGTTGTTGTTATTGTTGTTTAAAGCCCTTATGAAAATTGATCAGCATTCTAGAGTGAATTTCTCCTAAAATGCACAATGTATGTTGTTTTTCCCACTATACACATTTCTGCAAGCCATTTCCCCTCATATATGTGTTTTCGTACATTATTTACACTAACACATGCATTTAAATGCATTACACTAGCATGTGCATTTTTGGTTGGAGCACCATACTGCAAAATTCAGAGAAGCACGAACTTTGCAGGATGGCTGTGTTTCCCACCCCACCCCTAACTATAATGTCTGTTGGCACCTCTCTGAAGCAGGGCATACCATGGTAATGCAAATGAAGAGATGGACAGGAAGATGTGGATCCAAATTCAACTAAGGTTTACTCAGAGTAGGCCCATTGGAATTAATGAACATGACTAAGTTAGGTCCATTAATTTCAGTGGGTCTACTCTTAAGCAAAGCTAAGTTAAATACCAGCCAAAGTGTCAGGGCAACTCCAAACACAAAAATTCCCGCAGCAATGATGCAGCGAGAGAGGTTTCTGCCAATGCACCAGAAGTCTGGAAGCATAAAACACAGGATCTTGAAACAGGGTGGAAACCACATTGGGAGAAAGAGGACACCTGTGACCTAAGCTACTTATGAAGCAAGCATCCTATATATGAAGTGAACCAGGATCTACTTCTAAACACGCAGACTGTAGTGTGCATTACCTGACAATGTTCTCTCAGCCCCAGAACTTCTAAGTAAACAGACCCCAACACTAGCCTTGGACCAAACCCATGGTTTTCAGTAACCAACACAGACATAGGCTGGCTGAGAGATGGTGTTGGGTGTTCTGTGACTCATCTTTATTCTCCCTGTTAAATCAGTCTCCTAGGAACCCCATCTGCAGAAGTTCCAGCCAAGATCCACTTTTTGACAACAGAGCTGATTCTGAGTGTAATAAGACCCACAGGGATTTCAGTACAGTAATTGATATCTCAATCAAATGTATGATTATGCCAAAATAATTCCCTTGTTCTTTGATTGGTTGATTAGTCGGCATATTATACCTTTCCTCTATCCAAACTTAGTTATGACCTTGAAAGTCAGGTTTGTGCCCTTCCAAATTTCAGTAGGCAAAGCTCATCTACACATACACACAGCACAGCAGTGTTCATTCCTTTTTTGAACAGGAATTTATAATTGTTCTGAATACAAAGCAGGCTAAGTCATCTGCAGCATTATGCTATATGAAAACGTTAGCAAAAGGGATCCTATATTCAATCCCTACCTCCATGACTCTACTTTGCATACATCTTCAGGGATTGTTTGCTTGGCTGGAATGTGTTCTTCAGTTCTTATAATCTCTCTTGGTTGCATAGTTAAGCTATGGAACTCATAGCATTGGGTTGCTTTAAAACAGGATTCTACAAATGCACAGAGGATAAATATAACATTGGCTCCCAGCCATGATGGCTGTGCTCTGGCAGTATCCTTCTGAATATCAGTTGCTGGAAACCGCAGGAGGCAACAGTTTTCTTGGACTTGGGTCCTGCTTATGGGATTCCTACAGGCATCTGGTTGGCCACAGTGAGAACAGGATGCTGGACAAGATGGGCCATTGGGATCTTATATTCTTAGGTTGCCTGGATGGAGGGTAGAGAGCTATGTGAGTGTGTGTAAAATAAGCCTGTTTTACAAAGGGGAAATTTACATTTGTTGCTCTGCCCACTTTTGCTTCTGGCCCCGCCCATCACTGGCATGTGATCTCTGAAAATTTGCCCAGAAGGGAATGCAAACCTTGATCTGGAAAAGTTCCCGAGGAAGGTACTAAGATAGAGCTTGGCACCAAAGGATCTGTATTAAGCAAACAGAGCCCCAGCCCAATCCCAATCCTCCATTTATGAGATTTACAAAATTCCAGGCGTTCATACTTCCTGTCTTAAACAACCCTTTTTTTGTTCCTTCCCAAATCCCTGATTCTTCCAGACTTGTTGCTTCTAAAACGGTTTGAATCTTTCATTTGTGCTGTGTTGTAATAACTGAAAGAATAAGAGGTTTTTCAGGTGGGGACTTTAGGAGAGCAAAATATTTGGAGAGAATTCCCTCACATACAAGCAGTAAAGTAAAATTAAAAAAAATCTATTAGACATATAAGGAGTCTGAATCTCTAACTATGATATCTAAAACAGACCATCACAGAATATATATATGTATATGTATATGCATATATATGTACAGAAATGTGCTGTGATTAACTCACTAGGTTTGATGTGCAAGACAAAATTGCTGGACCTGCTACAGATGGTAAAATGAAGGTATTATACAATGCATTTAGCAATGTGGCAGGGAGACATTTGTGGTTCTGTGCTTCTGCCAGCCTTACCCTCCTCAAACACCTCTGCTATCCAATATATATGTTTCTCTTGCAAATGTTTAATGAATGCATGGCGGTGTACAGGCTCTTTCTATTTGATGATGTGCTTTCTTTATGAATGAGGAGCTGAAGATCCATGCTTTCTGTAAGCAGTGTCTATCTGAAGCCTATTTTCTTACAATGTGGGCAAACTTCACTTAAGAAAAGTTCTATGCGTCACATTTTACTGCAGTGATATCACATGGCTTATGGATACCTTCACAAGAACATAAGCAAAACAATGTTTTGTAGATGTGTGTGGATTATTTATGAGGCCATATCTTGTTTTTATTGTTCACATACATTTTAAGAACAGAAACAGACAGTACTGTACTGGTTATCCCCTAGGAGAACTACATCCAGTGAAATCAGGTGGGGATAAGCCCAAATTATTTTTGGCTCGGATGCCTGAAGCTGCTATACTCTCTGTCGAGGTCTGGAGTATATTAAAAATTCCTGACAGAAGTCATATAATACCTGCACAGTGAAAGATCCCATACTTCTATGTCTTAGTAATTTTACATCTCTTTCTCGGGCCCATTGTGTTGGATCCAAGGTGCCCTTCCATTCATAGAAACATATTCTGTGGAATATGGAAGGCCAATGATCCATCAGAGACTCCTGGCGAGGGCAGACACTTCTTGATTTCCCTGCTACCCTGCAGCCTCCGATATCACCTCCTGCCAGTGGTGTAGTGGGGGGGGGCACAGGGACAGTTGCCCCAGGCACAAAATTCTTAGGGGCACAAAATTTCAATACCCAGCGCTGCCTCAATACAGCTGCGTGCTCCTGTTGTTGGACTCCATTTAAAATGTCTTCTCCATGCAAACCAGGAAGTGACCTTTCCAGACAACAGAACGACTCTTCTTATCTTATCTCTGTGACTGCGATCTCCTGGGTGACAAGGATGCTGTTAGGCAGTTGAATGGACATGCATATTCTGTTTCATTCCCTTCCACCTGCCCTCGCCTTGCTCCGGGCACTGGCAACTTACACTACGCCACTGCCTCCTGCTCCTTCCCTAAATCGTGCAGAAATGTATTTGGGGGGATGCAGGAAAGAGGATGGATCAGAAAGAACTTCTCTCTCTTCCACTAGCAGCCACTGGTTACGACTCAACCCACTGAAAACATTACTTACTCTGCATCGTGGACACTGAAAAATCCTACTGCATGGCTCTATTCAGTGAACTATTCAATATACATGTATTCAGCTTACCAGGAGAGTTAGCCTAATGGAATGGAACTTTTGAATGGGTCCTCGGTGTGAATAGCACAGATGTTAAAGAGTGCTGAGGGCTTTTGCTACACTTCATGTTAAAGTGGCCTACACATTATAGTTGAATACATGTACTTGCTGTTAAATAGATATCCCCCTCTTCTTTAGAAATGCTTCCAATAGTTTTTGCATCCTGTTTTTAGATCCTGAAAAAGATAGTTTAAGATAGTAGTCGTTTCAGATACTGAAAAGGTAAGATGAAAAGCAGACAATGTACTTTAACAGGAATCCCAGTGTGAAATGGGTGGGGGTCACGACTGACTGCATAATGAATTGCCTCAATTTAATTGGACAACATGTGCCTCTACCAGTCATGTCTTGATACTCAGCCCGCTAGTGTGGCACAGAATCAATTCCCTTCCCATCACACTGTAAAAAGTTCCATTCCATATACTCAGCTTAATTGGTGACATTTCTAGCTTAATGTCATAATGTTCTCTGTGCTAAAGTGATTTATAAAATTGGCTGTCAGAACTCAGATTGCGACCAGCAGCACTGTAGTTTCTAGCACAATCTCCAAAACTGAAAATTATCTTTGTCTCACACACACACACACATACACACGTACAAGTAGTGATGAGTAGAGAGAAATATATTCCTGCGTTGGTGTGTTTGCCTTTGGGTAGATCCAACTGAAAATTGCATGTCCAGTCAACAGGCCCCTTGAATTTAAGTAATGAGCCTGGGGCAAAATTGGTGCCTAGCTTTGCAGCATTACATAAAAGATGCTTCTTTCATCAGGGCCTTTAGGCCACTGCAGTAATGATCATCCCCACCATAGACAAGAGACACAATCTACACTCCTGTCATGCAGCCTACTGAATGAATAGTCGCTGAGAAGGAGTGCAGCCATTGAAGCAGGAGGTGGTTCAGGAAGATGGTGCCAACAGGCCATGCAGTTGAAATTACATTATCAGTTTAGGACTTTTCTTCACTGCAGCTGATATTTCCTCATCTACAGTCTTGAGTGAAAAAACAGTTATCCTGAAGTTCAGGTGTGAGGAACCTGAAGCTCTCCATCAATCCCTGAAAGGCATGGTCAATGGTCAAGAGTGATGGGATTTGTAGGGGAAGAAAGTGTATTCTATCCAAGGTTGAGCGAGGCTGACTGATCAGCCTGCCATGTGGTTGAAAGCTTAGAAGAAGTGACTGCTTGGATGGCAGCAGGCTTTTGGGTGGCATTGAGGGTTTTCCCTCAATGGCATTGGGTGGCATTGAGGGTTTTCCGTATATGATTGGCTTGTTGCTGCTGCTGTTGATATTGTTTGAAATATGATCTAATGCTGTGTTGAAATATGTTCTAATGCTGTGTTGTTCTTGGGAGCCACCTTGAATTCAAAAATGTCATATAAATACAACATCAAATAAAAAACAACAACAGCCATTCAAAAAGCCCTATAGTCCAATTTATCCTTTTATTAATATATATTTGTCAGGGAACTGCCATTGACTCAGGGATGAGAGGGGGAAAGCCCCCAAAGATAGTGGAAAGCAGCACCTCCTCAGCGGAGGAGAGTAACCACGCCTCCAGTGGAGAGGAGCTGCAGGGCTCGGAGGAGGCAAGGCAGTGCCAAGACACCTTGCCTGAGCAAAGAGGGGAGGAGAGAGGTCCTCCGTTACCCATGCCCTCCTTGTGCAGTAGGCTTACGCACAGAGAGGGGAAGCGCAGACTGGGCGTCAAGAAACTACTCTGATGGGGAAGGTTTAAGGACAGCCCACTCTCAGATTCCGCCAGTGAATGAGTGAGCCATGGAATACTGGTGCTCTGCATGGTGAAGGTTCCCCCCCACCACCAATAACAAGGCTTTACAACAGACCAGGGAGGCATTTGCCTGATTCCTCTCAAGCAACCCCCTGATACCCTTACAATATTAATCAAAATATATTGCAGAGTTCACCACATAAGGTTATTAGAAAGACAATATACTGAAGTTTGGGACAAAATAACCCTACATTTTGAATGACGTATGGTAATGAAATAATCAGATATTGTCTTATTGAAAGTCCTTTTCACCCACTCATTTCTTCATACTGTATCCGGACCAGGATTAAAAGCCATCTGACTTCTTTTTGACTATCTTCATAATTAGTATCTGCTCCTTCAGTTTATTATTGGGCTGTGAAATTCTCCATTGACTTCAATTTTGCAGAGTAGTAGGGTTTTCTTTTACTGTTATGATTAATTAAAAAGGTGAGGGTGATTCTAAGGTTCCAGGGCTTTTTTCCCAGCCAGAACTATGTTTGATTGAGGGTTGGTTTCCGTACCTATATCTCCCGTGAGAGTTATTGCTTGATAGGCTTCCTGTTCTTATTGATGAGAAGATGGCTGAGAAGAAGGTTCTGCATGATGGGAATTTGAAAGGGTCAGGCCACCATGTTGTAGAAATAGGGGCTATCATGTGAAAAGCAGTGTAGAGCCCCCTCTGTAATAACTGATTGCGTGATCATTCATGACTGGTGATGTTCCTATTTGCACATATCTGCCAATGACTGGTGAATACCACAAATGGATCAGCAACTAGCGCTGTCATTGCACAGAGTGCAATGGAATAAATAATGGATTTTGCTCCTGCAAGATGTGGTGATGGCCATCAACTTGGATGGCTTTAAGA
This sequence comes from Podarcis bocagei, assembly GCF_964188305.1. Lineage (NCBI taxonomy): Eukaryota > Metazoa > Chordata > Lepidosauria > Squamata > Lacertidae > Podarcis > Podarcis bocagei. Next base: position 25,793,357 of record NC_138136.1, read on the forward strand.
CAGGGTTGCGCAGATTGATAGATGACAGTGACTGCAAATCACAATGGCTGTGCTCGACTTCTGTTGCTAGAATATGCAGTTGCTGGGAAACACAAGCTAGGAGACCACAGTTGCACTCAGGCCCTACTTGTAGATAGGCATCTTGTTGGCCACTGTGAGAACAGGATGCTGGAGTGGATGACCCTTTGGCCTGATCCAGCAGGGGTCTTGTTATGTTTTTCGTAGATATTACTCAGTTGAGAGCAAATTATAAACATTTTTCAAGGTTGCATTTTTGTTGTGGAAATAATGCATGTTCATAGTACAGTGGTACCTCAGCTTAAGTACTTAATTCGTTCTGGAGGTCTGTTCTTAACCTGAAACTGTTCTTAACCTGAAGCACCACTTTAGCTAATGGGGCCTCCTGCTGCCACTGCACCTCCAGAGCACAATTTCTGTTCTCATCCTGAAGCAAAGTTCTTAACCCCAGGTAATATTTCTGGGTTAGTGGAGTCTGTAACTTGAAGCGTATGTAACCTGAAGCGTATGTAACCCGAGGTACCACTGTACTCAAATTACATTACCTGCCCCCCTGCGATTATGAACAACACTTGCAACGTGTTTTGGTGTATGTCACTGGCATCTCTTTTTTTCTTTTTTTTGTAGTAAGGAAAAATCCTGTATTAAATGACAAGGAGAAATGATGTGGCATTTTGATGCTTACAATGGCCAACACTGTGAGAAACATGTGTGCAAGAGCAGTCCCGATTCCGGAACAAATATCTGAAGAAAGATATCCAGTTCTTTTTAACATTGTGTTTTGAAATCCTCTCCTCATCTCTTTTGCATATACAATGTGAGCAGTCTTCTATTTTAAAGCTTAATTTAATTTTTAATATTTTCCCTTCTCCCTGTTCCACATGTGGTGCACTTCCTTTGTTCTTTAGTGGCATATGGCTCAGAATTATCCCTAGGAGCAAAGTACCAGGATGATTCTTGGTGAATTTTCCATAGGCGGAAAGACCCTTCATTACTCAAGCAATCAATACTGCACACAAGCAGAGTGGCGTATCAACAGTGTTTGAAATGCTCTAAAGGGCAGCCCCGTTTCCCATTCAGTCTTGCTTAATGGGCTTTGAATGCCTGCAGGTGAACATTTTATTGTTAATGTAATGATTTAATTTGGTTTGGGGGTGAAATGTTATCTGCTCATAAATATGGTGCAAGCTTAATGGAAAGAACTTGCCTTTTTGCTCTGCCTGCCAGTATTTTGTCAGATGCTTGTCTTTAAAAGTCACCATACACTGAGGCTGTTTTAAGACAGGTAACTCCCAAATGATTATAACTCATTGCTCTTCTGCTGTCAGCCACAAGCGGAATTGAGTATCCACACTATCAGGAATATTGCACTTTTCCCATATGCTCATTCCACTATGTTCCACCCACACCAGTGAGTATGGTGTAGCTGTTGGTGGTAGAAAACAGAAAAAAAACCTTCCTTAATGCTATTCCCAGTACAACAACACAAGAAACCCCCAATCAATAAACCTAATTCCTACCCTCCTGAGAATAACATGTGGAAGTTAGCCTAAAAATGGGGAGACAAAACCTTCATGCACACTAAAAGCTTGGTGAAACAAAAAGTTCTGACATGGAAAAGAAAGCAAGCCAGACCAACTTATCTAGGACAGAATCTCCATAACCTAAACAGAAATGGCCCTATATCGCATCCCAACCAATTGCTGTGAAAGTGGTGGTGTTGTTGTTGTTTAGTTGTGTCCGACTCTTCGTGACCCCATTGACCAGAGAATGCCAGGCACTCCTTTCTTCCACTGCCTCCCGCAGTTTGGTCAGACTCATGTTCGTAGCTTCGAGAACACTGTCCAACCATCTCGTCCTCCGCCATCCCCTTCTCCTTGTGCCCTCAATCTTTCCCAACATCAGGGTCTTTTCCAGGGAGTCTTCTCTTCTCATGAGGTGGCCAAAGTATTGGAGTCTCAGCTTCACTAACTGTCCTTCCAGTGAGCACTCAGGGCTAATTTCCTTAAGAATGGATGCGTTTGATCTTCTTGCAGTCCATGGGACTCTCAAGAGTCTCCTCCAGCAGTGGTAGGGCATACCAAAGTGGTAGGGCATACCAAAAGGTCTCCAATGTTGGGTACAATGGGTGGGCAAGAACATATCCTGTTTCCAAACAATGCAGTTTTTTGTAGGTAAGAATCAGCACTTTAGATTGTGCCTTAAAACAAAGTGGAAGGAAATGCAGATGAAACAAAACTGGGGTGAAATGGTCAGCTAAGTGGGCTTGGAAATCAGTGGATGTCTGCCATATTGTGTAGCAACCTGATTGTGAGAAACAGCCATCACAGACCAAGCATGGCTGAGAATATGTTTTGCATCAGGTGCAGAATGCTCAGGCAGAATGCTTTTTCCCATGGAGGGCGGATCACACCTTCAGCGGAGAGTCAACCAACTCATGTACATACATTTATGAAATCAGCTCTGAATTGAGTAATGGCACGAGTATGACTTTTATCATTTGTCTGCTTCACCTGCTTCCTACTAGCAAAGTTGTGGCAGCAGCTGATGGCAGCTGATTCCATTTCTGAGATGCTTGAAGAATTTCTGGAGAAGTCGGATCAGATCTGGATCTAAAGAAAACAGATGAATAGACTGGAAGCTCCTGCGGTATAAGAGACCTGGCTCTTGAGATGGTGAGTATAATAATGACTTGATACAAAATTGCAGTATTTACAGAAATGATTTTATATCCAATTTAAATTATGCATCTGCTAGAAATGACTGTTAAAACAAACACCATAAAAAACCGGTTTTTATATTTCACTAAAAACCCTTGAGTTGCTGCCTAATCTCTTAAATGAACCAATCTCCTAAATTAGTAAATCTGTGAGATGTTCATATATTGCAATGTAAGTGTCTTTTCATTCAGATGCAACCATACTACTCTCTAAACCAGTAGTATTAAACCATTCAGATTTGACAAAATGCCTTATTTCCTCTATGTCCAGTTTCATATTAACGGTTACAATAAAATCTGTCACAGAGCTTAGTCTGTGCTCCACAAAGTCTTATCCTGCCTCATCAAATTTTCCAGTAGTACTCACAGAAGTTATTGATCGTTCTGATTTGCAACACTTTGGAAAGTTAATGACTGAATACTCTAAATGTGCACCCAGTACTTGAAAATCAATCGCTTGCATGGATTCTCAAAAACAAACAAAACACAAGAGAGCTGTTTAGTTATCGTTTCCAAGCTTGGCTGTCTTTTTCTATCCACTTCAGTAATTACATTGAATTACCCTTAGTATGTTCTCCCGTGTTCTGAAATTGAAAGGTTGGGCTTGCCTGCTCAGTAGCTGTTGCCAGGGAAGGTGGAAGTTAAATCTGTAGGTTTCCTAATGTGTTAGGAAGACAGTTCCTTGCTTAGTCCACAACAAATTAACTGTGTATTCCAAAGCAGAATTGAGGCCCACAGAATTAAGGCCCACTGAGATTAATTCCCAGGTAAGTGTGTGTGAAGGGACGCGGGTGGCGCTGTGGTCTACACCACAGAGCCTAGGGCTTGCCGATTGGAAGGCCGGTGATTCGAATCCCCATGATGGGGGGAGCTCCCGTTGTTCGGTCCTTGCTCCTGCCAACCTAGCAATTCGAAAGCATGTCAAAGTGCAAGTAGATAAATAGGTACCGCTCTGGCGGGAAAGTAAATGGCATTTACGTGCGCTGCTCTGGTTTCGCCAGAAGCGGCTTAGTCATGCTGGCCACATGAACTGGAAAAACTGCGGACAAACATCGGCTCCCTCGGCCAGTAAAGCGACTCAACTTAACTGTCAGGGGTCCTTTACCTTTTTAAGTGTGTATAGGACTGCAGCCTTAGGCTGAAAAAAGGGGGGATGGCAGCAACTTGGAAAAATTGTAATTCTGAGGCTGCTAACATAGCAAAAACTATGCAGGAGGAAGCAATTATGAGCTACTAGTCTCTTCAGCCACAGCAGGTGCTGTGATTCTCCAGCAGTTTGACTTCACCCCTGAGGCGTGAGACACCCCATTGTCTCTCAATACAGACAGATGCCAACAACAACAACAACAAAGGGGGTATATACATATAGAAGAGACAGTGTAAAAGGGATTTGATGTTTCCCCAGGCAATTCTGTAAGCAGGAACCAACAGCAAAATTAGGGGAACCATCCAAGCATACAGGATTCTTACGGGATTAAACTGCACTGGTAATTCATTCAAATGTAATTTTGTGCAAGTGTACACCGAGGGGGAACACGTCGAAAATGTATAATGTAAGCAAGAAAGAGGATGCCAGAACAGGCCAGCAGCCAGGGGATAGGCAAAAAGCCTTACTGCAAGGACTGGGAGTTTTAAGATAAGCAAAATAATTCAATCTAACAAAATAAATCCAACAAAACAGGGGACTCTGTGGAAAGTTCAAGGCAGCACACCAGGAGGCCAAGGTTAAAAATGAGAAAGAAAAACCTCTTCGGGGCTTCCTTCTTTATTCACAGCTGGAGTGACTTCAGAATAAAAAGTAGCATTGTATAATGTCAGGGGCTCCCTTCCACGCTTGCATAATTTTATGGAATCTGAGGATTTAAGGAAGGGAGAGAGAGAGAGAGAAGGCCCTCGGAGCTCAGTTTTCTAGAACTCTGTGAATTCCCATTTCCCCTTCTGAAGCATTTCGTTTATAATCTTCGAGAAAATCACTCTGTGTTTAATTAACGGAATATCGAGTCCCACCGTTGCTGATTTAGAAATAGGCCTCATCTTTCCCCCATCATCAAAGGAAGGGAAGGAATTCTCACCTCACTTATCCTCTTGAATTCTGCCTATAGCAGCTTGCACAAGATGTGACCGGCATCAGCTCAGGATTTAATACAAATCTTTCAAGGCAACCTAGAAAAACCCCAGTGATATTTACAAGGATGATCAAGGTTTGCACTTGTGGCAAGTGTTTCTGACCAGAGAGACTCTCCTTCCCCCATGACATGAAAGGCTTTGAAATCCACTCAGGCACAAGCTCTGGAATGAGAAACAAGAAAACCCTCTCTGGCAAACTGTTTTCAAAGAGAAGCATGGCACAGCAGTATATTACGTCCAGAGGAACACCCCCCACCCCCGCAAAAAAGCTCATGTTGATGTGATGCATTCTAATGCAGCTAGAAAGTTGATCACAGTTAAATGACTGAAACTTAAAATTTATCACTTAAAACAATCTTTTCATGGGGAGTGCATTTTGTATTATTTTTCACCAATGGAGATGTAATGACTCACCGGAGCAAGACAGTCTGAGCATATTATACCGATCCCGGTCCAACTGCACTGGCTACTGATTAGTTTCCAGGCCCAATTCAAAGTGCTGGTTTTGACCTACAAAGCCTTAAATGGCTCAGGACCGCAGTACCTCAAGGACCGCCTCTTTCCATATAAACCTACCTGAGATCATCTTCTGAGGCCCTTCTTTGTGTGCCTCCTCCCTGAGAGGTCAGGAGGGTGGCAACATGAGAACGGCCCTTCTCTGCAGTGGCTCCCTGTCTGTGGAATGCTCTCCCCATGGAAGTTCGCTTGGCACCTTCATTATATACCTTTAGGTACCAGGCAAAAGCGTTCCTTTTTAACCAGGCCTTTGGTTGACTTGATAAAATATGGCTCTTTCGGGGGGTGGGTATTATTGGGTTATTGCTTTTATTTTTATTTTATATACTGTGATCTTTGTATGTGAACCTCCCTGAGTCCTCCAGGTAGAGGACAGTATATAAATTCAATAAACAACAACAACAACAACTCCCTCGCTGCCTTGGGATGACAGACTCTGGAGAAATGAATGGGAAGGGGATGCTGGAAGAGATGAAAGTGCTTCTCTTCCCTTCTCATCCCACCTGGCTCTAGAGTGGTGATAGGACTCCCAGCTTGAGGATATCCTGAGCCACGGAGCCTCTCTTTATAAGCTTTGCATCCATGGTGTTTCTGAAGACTGTTGCTTCCCCTTTTGTTCTTCCAGGTTTGAGTTCCAAATTTATAGGCAAAGTATTCAAATACTGTGCAAGGAGCAGGTTATACCACCTGCCTTGGCTTTTCTGCTCCTAATTGCCTCCATTCTCTTGCTACTTTGCTCTGCAAGCAAAGTAGCAAACATTGCGCTTCCAATTTATTCTACAGCTTTTCTTTAAATGCATGCGGCTTGGCCTCTCTCTCTCTCTCTCTCTCTATTTTAAAAGTCTTCTCAAACTTTGGATCAAGGGAAGCAGCTTTACTTCAATGTGACAGATAGACTCTTTCATGAGTGAAAGAGTAAAGCAGCTGATTTATTTTGTACATAAAACATCCACTCACTTCAGAGCAGAATAGCACTCGCCCCAGCCATTTAAAACCTGTCCCCCCCCCCCCGCTGATCAGAGGGATTGAATCATAGCCCAGTTTTCAGATACAATACTGCTTCTGCCGAAGAATCCTTGGGAAATAATATTTGGGGCTGCATTCGCAATGCACATTTAAAGCACCGTGATAGCAATTTAAACAGTCCTGGCTTCCCACAAAGAATTATGGGAACTGTAGTTTGATAAGGGTACTGAGTGCTATTAGGATACCCCTATTCCCCTCACAGATACATTGAAAAAAGCCCTGTTGCGCTCAGGTCCTGATTGTGGTCTTCCCATAGGCATCCGGTTGGCCGCTGTGAGAACAGGATTCTGGTCCAAATGGACCGCTGGCCTGATCCAGCAGGGTTACTGTCTGTCCTGACTTTTCTATTAGTGGTAGCAATTTCTCTTACTTCCAACACAATTTCTGGTGCTAGCTTTTTCACAGAAGAACTGGCAAAGCAGTATAGGCAGTATAGTGACCTATGAGGCAGATGCTCATGTGGCTGAGGAAGACTCCGCTTTCCTGCATTTCTTGCCCTGCGATTCCTGGTTGCACTGCCACCATTACTTCCCTGCACTAATGGAGTCCTTTCAACGTTTTAAAAATTCCATAGGTCAACCGTTCAGGGAACTGTGGAAGAGATCCAGCCTCGCTCACCCCCCTCTTCACTGAATAGTGGTATTTTAATCTGTGTTGACTGCTTACACTTCATCATATGTCAACATGGCTTCAAACTTCCATTCTGTTTCAGCTGCTGTGGTTGTCTTGGTCTTGACATTCCCCACAGTCTCATGCAGTGTTTTGTGTGTGTGTGCGCGCGCATGCACACACGTGCTACAGTGCAAGTGCATTCATACAAAATGTCCCTCCCTCTAAAATGTGTGCATTAATGAAAGATGATTTTTAAAAAATCTGTGAGGAACTATTCCTATTATATTCTTGGGGACTGCTATGGCTGGCACAGTAAAGTACCACCCACGGCTGTGGCAATGGGCATTTTGGGATTGAAATAGGCTCCCTACAGTGAAACCACAGTGACTGGCCCATTTCCAGTCTACTGCAGAAAATCAGTGCCTCAGTGGCACTAAAGGGCTCCTGATGTCACTACATTTCCCCACTGTCAAGTCAAATCAGTACTTTCTAGACTTCAATATGCATGCATACACACAGTTCCTGCACTCATTCATGGGCCAATCTTGGCCCAGGAAGGGGACCAATTTGGCTCAAACCACACCCACCCATCAACTGATGTCACACCTTGCTTGTGTCAGATGTGGGAAGACTGTGTTGCCCTTATTCTCAGGCAGAAAGATGTATTGGCCAGCTCTGACCTAGTGTATCACATTTTAAAGGTTATTTATGTGTGCGTGCGTGCGTGTGTAAAAGGTTTTCAGCAAACTTACGTACATTTAGAATCCATCAAGCAAGTAAATCAAGAAATGTTTTACGCCTCCATTTTTAAATGAATAGGATATTTCCCCTTTTGTGTTTTTGTGATGAATGCAAGCAGGTGCATTTTCTGCTTTGAAATCTCATCCCTCCAGGATTTATATCAAAGATTAAAGAATTCACTAGACCATTTGAATCAAAAGGGAATGGCTTATACTTCAGTGAGAATCTCACCACTGAGCTGTTCAACTGTTGCCTTTTGTCCCTCGTTACAATGTCGTACGATAAACACTGATGTGAATCGGGAATCAGTTTACTGGTAATGTTGACAGAGATGGGGAAAAACCCACATAAAGATTAAAGAATTGGTTCTTAAGAGCTTAAAACAACTTAACACAGACAAAGCAGCATCTAGCCAAGGTGGAAAGAATCCATGAACTGCAGGCCACAATAAGGGAAGGAAGCAAAGCTGTAGCTTTACAGTGTGCTTTCTTTTTTTGCATTCACTTGGTTCAGGAATTTAGAAGGCTCAAAGTTGAAGGCAGGAGACAAAAATACTTCTTTAAAAGACCCAGAGGCTTTCACGGGTCAGGTAGCATTGGAGGAGGCATTTGCATTGGGGAAAGAGCAGGGGTGAAAGGGTTAAATCTGCTTACCCAGTGTCAGGGTCCAAATGTAATTCAGAATCCTGTAGGTGGCTTTAAAAAAAATCCCTTAAACAGATGCAAGATGTGATCATGCATGTCCAAAGCCTTTCCTAGTTTTGTTAAACTCTGATGGTGGGGAACATTTGGAGACCCAACTAAATGATAAAAATCGATACCATGGGTTGGCATGACATTATTCATGCAATAAGCAATTGTATGAATGGTTTTCTTAAACCATTATGTAAGGCCCTAGTCTGGACCATAGTAGGATAGATTTAAGAAGACCCTTAACTGTTTGCTCCACCCATCAGTCCTTGTTAAGTGTCTAGATCTGGGGACTGAGTTATATTATTTGTACTCTAAACGAAGTTCCTCTTGATGTGAATGGGAGATTGTATTTCAATGCAAATAGCAGGTTTTCCACAATCGTGATCTAAATCAGTACTATTGTGTGGGGCAAAGAGTTAATCCACTAAAACAAAACAGCCTTCCATGGCTGCTATTTACTGATCAATTGAAAATTCTTTAAATGGAAAATGTTTTATGATTATTATGTCAATCCAGTGTTGTGTACTACTATTGTCTATATTTAAAGTAAATAGTGACAATAAAAATATATAGTTTGTCTTTAATTTTCTGCAGTTAATTGAAATGCAACCAATGAAATTGTGCACAATTATATAAGTCTAAGAAACTCTGCTTATGTTTTTGCTGTGCAAAATGAAAAACTAGCTCGTGCAATGTTGCAGCTTCAGGAATCTGAAAGTTGGTGCAGAATAGGTGTCTCTGATCCTCACCCACAGAGGGTGCCCAAGCACAGAGGACCAAATTTCCCATTACAACATCAGCCCTGTCAGCTTCTTCCCCAAATATTAAAGGGGGAAGCTGAACCATCCTACATTTTTCTTTGAAATTTTCCTCCTCCCAATGAGGACCTAAGACTGGAAGCAATCCCCCACTGAGAGAAAAATGGTGGAGAAAATTGCTTTGTGGGAGAGAGACAGTATGGTGTGGGCAAGGTAATGACGACGCAAATCACAGTGCTGTTGGTCAACAGGACCACAAGCTTTCCTTCTTGTACCCTAGCACTGACCAAGGCTGAGCATTAACTCAAAATCATGACCCTTAGTCCACTGGATGCCAACTTTCCCAGGTTGCTTAAATCATGCTGTACCTTTGCTGATTTTGTTTTCTTGGATTCCTTTATAAACTTGCATTGCTTTGATGCTGCACTGTATCTTACTGTATTGTTGTATGTTCTTTCAATGCTGTGAGCCAACCAGACAGCTTTTTGTCGTGGGGTGGTCTACAAACAAAGAAATAGCTAGTGCTGGCCAGGTATCTGTATGGCAGGAATGAAAGCCACATTTCAAATAGCGTGCACCCACCTAATAATGCTTAGAATACATTGAGCTATTATTGACTAAACTTGGAGGAAATTTCAAGAGTCTGCTTACTATTATTATTGTTGTCGTTATTATTCCTCTGCATGCTAATATTCAAAACCCTGAAGAGGGGGAGGTGGGTTAGACTGTGCTAGAGGGCTAATTCATTAGCACATCAAAGCCAAAGACATAGAAAGGATGTTAGTTTGAGATGCTTAGATAGTGATCCAATTAGCTTGCTTTCACATTTCTGCCAGGAAGCTAATCCAATAAAAAGTAGCATCTTGACCTACTCAGCGTCTCCCAATATGTGAGTGCAATGTGGGATTTTTATTTTTATTTTATTTTTTGTAAAGGCAATTGGGGATTTAGCTGGTATAAAAGATTCTATGCAAAATAAAATTGAGGGTTTTATTATTATTGTTATTATCGCACTGCAATTATAGATAAGGAAACTCTAGCATTGATTATATACAGTAGTATGGCTTGCTACCCTGAACTTAATTTCTACTTCAGCAGGAGATAAAAAGTGATTCCCACAGGCAGGGCATGTGTCTATTGCAGCTTCCACTGATATCTGTTTAATGCTGAAAGGCTACATAGGAGCACGGCAGACACATAGGAAAAGTCAGTGGAGGAGAGCCCTTTCCCCCATTTAGGCAACCTTTCAAGTTCATATTCACTACATAGCCACTGGCTTCTAGACATAGACGATTTAGCAGCACCTAATCATTGCTGTTCTGCTTTAAACTGAAAGTGGATTAGCACATCTGCTTCTAGGCTTCTGGAATCCAAATAATATTCTGTAGCTAAGTGATCAGCCTCCCTTTCCCTAGTACCAAATATTGTGTAGCACAATTTTCATGGGGACCATGGTGCATATTGAGAAAGGCTACTGCACTTCCAATCACGATTCCCCACTCCCTGCAGCAACTGAAGGAGAGGAAGAAAAGAAATGGAATAAAAAAGCAATTTTTGAAAGGATGATGTTGATTCCTAGAGAGGAGAGAAGGAGCATAGAGAAGGAAATTGCTGGAGCACTATATATAAACCGTTAACAGTCTGTATAGGCCAGAATAGCTGCGTGATCTGTCAGATGCACCTGGGGAAATTGTGCAGCTGTTGCGTTGTGTGAAGTAAATCAAAATTTCTGAGCTCTGAAAAAAATGGAAGCTGAACAGGGAAGACATGGAAGGGAACTGTTCATGTCATCATGCAGATGCCTCAAACAAAGGGAGTGAACAAAGCATGGCTAATCTAGAGGACATGTCAAGTATGGAAGAAACCCAGATTTTATTTTGTGGCATCAAGTGTCACAATGGAAAGAAGTCCCACTACCTACCTCATATTACCTGCTTTGTGGCAGAGACAAACAGGGCCTTCCGCAGCATGGCTTCTGCTCTTTAGGCAAAGGGAGATCTCAAGGACACCCTATATACCAGGGTCGGTACAAGCTGAATACAGTCCACCTACCAGGAAGCGTAACCTTTCAGGGGGTTGACAAGTGACCCTATAGGACCACCAAAATCCAGTTTATCAAGCTCGCAATGAGCTGTCATATATAGCTGGTGTGTGGGGAGCTGTCATATATAGCTGGTGTGTGGGGAGCTGTCATATATAGCTGGTGTGTGGGGAGCTGTCATATATAGCTGGTGTGTGGGGATCCTTGTCAGGTCACAGCTTTTGTTGGCCTGCCGAGAACTCCCACAATGTCCACCTGTCTCCCCCCTTTTATTTCTTTAACTTAAAATACACACCAAGGAAGATGAACCTGAAGTCTACAGTGCAAATCAGGCCCACCAAGCTGCTTGATGTGGCTTACCAGCCCCCACCTTCTTATGCATCGTCACACTGGTCTAGGAGGAGAACCCTCTGGGCCTCTGCATCTCGTCATCGGGATTCACTCTGAGCCATGCCTGCTCCCCAGGCCGCTCCTCAGGCCACTCCCCTCAATGGCCAGGATATGCATCCTTTTCAGGTGCTTCTGCATGACTGAAATGTGTAGAGAAAGCCGTTTGCTTGCTTGCCTGGATGGTGGTTACAGAGGTGTCTATGTAGAAACATTTCACTTTTGCATGGCTGAAATGGCATATTGTACAAAGATAAGAGTCGCATCCCTTGCTCCACCTACTTTTCCCCTTCTTGCCCCACCCACTTTTGCCTTTGGCACCCACCAGAAGGCTGCCCTCTAAGGAATGTAGCCCTTTGACTTGAAAAAGATCCCTCACCCCTGCTTTAAATGTCAACACCAGCACTTCAAAATGGGCTTGGAAACAGACCCACAACTAATATAGCTGGCACAGTATCAGACACCACTGGAGAAGGGATGGGGGGGGAGGAGGAAATTGTTAAGACATTTGGATTAAGAAGGAGAAGAGGCTGTAATAGATTCTTTTCAAGTTGGAAAAGGGATTTTGTAGTCAAAAGACTCACTTCTAGGAATTCAGTTGTTAATGACACAAAAGGTGTACACTGTAATCCCCATCTTGCTTTCTGCAGCACGGCTTGTACAGCATGTAAAATACTGCTGCATTCTATGGCATGTAAAATAAACTAAGAAGTGTGTGTGCAACAATTCACATCCTGAGGATTTATCGTGAATATTCCAGGATTTTTGATCCACAGTATGGACGCGGGTGGCGCTGTGGTAAACCACAGAGCCTAGGGCTTGCCGATCAGAAGGTCGGCAGTTCGAATCCCCACGACAGGGTGAGCTCCTGTTGCCCGGTCCCTGCTCCTGCCAACCTAGCAGTTCGAAAGCACGTCAAAGTGCAAGTAGATAAATAGGTACCGCTCCGGTGGGAAGGTAAACGGCGTTTCCGTGCGCTGCTCTTGTTCGCCAGAAAGCGGCTTAGTCATGCTGGCCACATGACCCGGAAGCTGTACGCCGACTCCTTTGGCCAGTAAAGCGAGATGAGTGCCACAACCCCAGAGTCATCTGTGACTGGACCTAACGGCCAGGGGTCCCTTTGCCCTTCCTATGTGGATCTTATTAAGAACATATATGAAAGGAAGAGGGCAGCTGTGGCTACACAGTGGTACAGCAATCTGAGCATTATGGGCTAGAGCAAGGCTCCATCTTCAGACTTTTCTTTCAGGTTCTATCCAGTGTTCTTCCAGCAATAAACAGCCGGTTTGTTGTCCTGCCAATAAATTCAACCCATTTACTTTTATGCATGAAAGTACCCTTATTCAAAAGGAAGACTCCTCTTTACTTCATTGCTTTGTCAATGAAACTACGCTGTCAGGCAACCCCACATTTAATAAGGGCCAGACAGCATGTTATACTAGCTATGTTATCTGTGCCCTTAACTGCAGGTTTTTTTGTTTTCTTTATCTTTTAAAGCTAACTTTTAAAAGCACATATTGCCAGTGGAGTGGGGGGGGGCAGTTGTTTGGGTTATCCAGATCCCAATCTGAATCAGGACTCTTAACCCTTGCTGTGGGCCTTATCCAAACTGGACTGCTGCCCCTGCAATTTGCACTGGTGAAAAAATCCCATTCATTCCAGTGGAAGATTTCCTCCTCCGGTGCAGGTGCAGAGCCCCTGATCCAGATCAAGACCATAGTGGTGGACAAAGGATTGAAGACCCATCTCTTCCCACTAGGGTCCCAAACTGGATTGCACCTTGCAGACAATCTCCCCCCCCTTCTTTCCCCCCTCTCTCTTTATTTAAGGCACAAGTAGACAGACTGGCTTTAAGCTGTATGAATAAGTGGGAAAGGAATGGATACCTTGTCCAAAATCACTCAGCAGATCATGGCTATGTAATAAGGGATCTAGGATTTCTATGATGCCCTCTGTTTTTATGCATCAATTGGAGATTTTATATTCATCATCCAGATAGAAATCAGCAGGTGAAGCATTTCATTGCATGCAGGTAAGCTAATGTCTCTTTTCCAATCTACTGTTAAGAGCATAAGCAGAGGAGCCTGTAAAGAGCAACTCTCATTGGATCTGCCTTTGAAAATATATGAGAATCAGCAAAAAAGATGGATGAATTTTGTGTTGTAAGATAAAATCTGATTGAACTATCTTCTAGCCATTGGAAATAATATGCCCAAGGCATGGTTTTGTGATAGGCTCACAGATACACAGAAAGGTGCATCTCAAGAATTACTGGACTTGCTTTGAACTCAAATCACATCTGTGCCATGTGCTTAAAGCACTATTATGCCCCTTTAACGGTCATGGACTCCTACAAAGAATTCTGGGAACTGTAGTTTGTAGCTTTGTGAAGGGAATTGCAATTAATCTCTATAGTTGCCTGGGAAAACAGAGATTGATTTATAAACCTTTAGGAGAACTGTAGCTCTGTGAGGGCAGAAGGGGTCTCCTAACAACTCTAAGCACCCTTAACAAACTACAGTTCTCAGGATTCTTTGGGGGAAGCCATGGCTGTTAATGTGGCATAATGCTGCTTTAAACATATGGTGTGGATGTGTGTTAACTCAGTGTTCATTATCATCATCATAGAAGGCAAATGCTATTTAATAGTATTGTTATGGGTTTTGGGGTGCCAGAGTCTGGGGGTGCCTGGATTTAGTAAGTGCTAACATTTGATCAATGCTTGGAGAGTTAAACTGGAAGTCAGACCCTTAATAGCAGCTTCCTGTGTCCAGGCCAGGCTGATAATGGCAGAGTTGTTTATGATCCATGTCATCTGTCATGGATGCTTTAGCTGAGATTCCTGCATTGTGTGTGTGTGTGTGTGTGTTTGTGTGTGTGTGTGTGTGTGTGTGTGTGGACTAGATGACTCTTGTGTCCCTTCCAATTCTACAATTCTATGATTCAAACAAAGGGGGCAGTGAGATGGGCAATTAACCAAGCAGAGACTCTGTGCTAGCTAGCAAATGGGTGGAACCCACCCACCCTGGGCTCTGGTTAGTTAGTACAGTGTTTCCCAAACGTTTTTGGGCAACGGCACACCTCTTTACTGAAAAAAAATCTCGCGGCACACCACCATTGAAGCCCCGCCCCGTGACGTCAGCGCGCAGCGTCACGCCGGGAGGATTTCCCCTCCGGTCCCATGCCTTCGTTTGGGGCATCGCTCCGGCTGCTCCCTCTCCCGCCGCGCAGGAGCGATGCCTCTCTCTGGCTCTCCCTCCGCGCAGGCTGAGGGAGGGAGGGAGGTGCGCGTGTGACCTGTCTCTGCTGGGAGACCAAACCCAGCGAGGCAGAGTCGCGCGGAGGCGCCCAGGCAGCGCTGCCGGCTGCGAGGAGGAGCGCCAGGCAGCAGCAGGAGGCGCGGCCTCTCCTCGCCGCCGCCGCCCCGCCTCTCGCCGCCCGACTCGCCCGCCTCCCTCCAGGCATCTCGCGGCACACCAGCCGGTGTCTCACGGCACACTCGTGTGCCGCGGAACACCGGTTGGGAAACACTGAGTTAGTAGAAGGTAATGCCAGAGTTTTTGAGAAGGAAGAAGATTCAGGATTGCAGCTGTGGGTGATGTAAGCTGCAGGAGGAATAGTTGCAGATGGGAAGTGGAGGAAAGCTGAAGAGGGGTTGGATCAGGGCATAATGGGGCTAACCATTTTTGAAGCAGAGGGAGAAATGAAACCCTATTGGAGTGTAATGCTGGATGCCCCTCCATTGTAGGCTCAGGTAGTATATTTGTGCAAATAAACCATATATCCTAAAGACTCTGCTGTGCCTCATTTCCAAAGGAAACACAAACCCTGGATCCAGGAATCTCACAGTATTATAGTATTCTGCATTCAGAATGTCCCAAGGAAATAAACTTATTGGACATGCCATTGAAATAACTTCCCATGTTTTAGACAAGGCCAGATGTAAGAAGTTTGCCTCCTTCTTTCTCGTCACCCTGTGGCCCCTGCCAGGATTATTATGGGTCAAGGAGCCTTCGAACAAATGGAAATCAATAGACTGCAGTGCCAGCTGATTCACTCAGACAGGTCTGAGTGAACCTAGTCGTGACAAGCGATAGATTTATCAACAATGGACTGTGCATGAACAAAAGGTGCGGGTCATTGTCTGTTATTGCCTTAGCCTCCCAGCAGGAGATCTGAGTCAGTCACAGAGGCGTGTGCATGAATAATAATATCATAATGTGCATTCGTAAGAGTGTGGAATCATTTGCACTGCTCAATTTACCTTCTGTACAGTGCCATATAATGAAATAGCACCGGACAAATAATAACAGGATAATCACCTTCATCCTGATCCATGAAGGATGTTTAGGAATGAGAGTTTCTGTGATGATATATCAAACAGACGCAAAGAAAGGGAAAGAGCTGTAATTTTAATTTCCATCTGTTTCAGCTAGGCTTCCCCTCCTTCCTTAACACAGAGCAGCTCTGTAACCATTTCCCTTACAGACTGCCTCTTCTCTGCCTCTTGTCCTGGCACTGCAGGGGGTTGGACTAGATGACCCTTGGTGTCCCTTCTATCTCTGTGATTCTGTGATGGTGTATAATATTTACAGCTGTGGCTCAAGGACAGGGTGCTGGTAGGGAGAGAAGATGACAACCATTATATTTCATTATTATATTACATTTATATCCCATTTTCCTCTAAGGAGCTCAAGGTGACATATATGGTTGTTCTCCTCCCTGAGACTCTTAATCTCAGAGTTGTGGGTTTGAGTCCCATGTTGGGCAAAAAATTCCTACATTTCAGGGGGTTGGACTAGATGACCCTCATAGTCCCTTCCAACTCTACTGTTCTATGATTTTATCTCTCTCACAATAACCCTGTGAAGTGGGTTAGGTTGAGAGACCGAAACAGCTTCCTAAATGCTGGGCTAACCCTATGCATGTCCTTACCTCCTGTAAGTGCCACAGACCTTAGGTAACAATGTGGTTTAAGGACAGAGCATTGTGTTATGTCTCTCCCTGCTCCAAAGGCAGCAAGTACGGAAATTTTCCTGTTCCAGGAAGCTCAGAGGACCTGGCTGCAAATGACTTACCTGAGGAATTGGCTGTCAGGTGCTGGTAGGAACATAAAAGGTTAGATTACCTGGGTTTTCCTTATAGGCTGCTTTAATAGTAAGGCTCGCCCAGACCTAACGCTTTCGCCTCAGCAGAGAGTTTTGGGGAACCGTAATTAGTTTCTGTGGAATACAGTTAAATTAAAGCAGGATGATGTTCAAGGGCCCTCAATACTGGAATTAATTTTCTCCCTTGGTCTCAAATAGCCTGAATCAGTCGAGCTTCAGTGCATGGTGCACAGCTTATCTGTTTGAATGGGTCTTCAGGGATGGCTGGGGTGAAAGGGGCATAAAGAAAGCATAGGTTCAGGATTTTTCTTTTGCCTGAATTATTTTCTAGCTTTTGTTCTCTCTCTCTCTCAGCTTAACAGCAACACATTACACTTCACGCTTTGTTCCAAACACTGTGCCTGGTTTTCTAATAGTTTGCTGCTACAGTATGTAGTCACATTTTTAATAATGGGAACGGAGGACCAAGAGCTGCTATGTTCTTTTATGGCAGCTAGTACCTTGTTCTTTTCTGTTTATTTAAACTTGAATGGACATGCAGTCAATTATTTATTACTATCCCACTTACTCCAAGGAGCTCAGAGTGACTTATAAGCTCCTTCACATTTTATCCTCAGAACAGTCCTGCAGGTGGGCTGCAATCCCCAAGGGTGGGCTCTATGGGGAGCTGGCACCAGGCCCATTGGCAGAGCAACTCTGTGTTACAAAGGTGTCTGTGAATGTGACATGAAGGCTGGCAACAACAACCCTGCCGTGTGGGAATCCCTTGCAGATGATCACAGTGCCTGGAGACAGGCAGTCAAGTTGTGTATCCACAGCAGTGACCAAGGAGAAATGACCACTGGGAGGAATGCGGTGAGAAGGCACTCCATGGTGCATCTGCAGCAGCACAACTGGACGCCTTCATCTGCCCCAGCTGCAACAAAACATGTCTCTCTCGCATTGGTCTCTACAGCCACAGCAGGCACTGCAACTGAGTCTAAGACAAGGAATTCCAGAATATTAGCCTTGTTTCACCGTCCTAGGCTTCATCAGTAGTACAAACACATATATGATATCACAGGACAGTGGATCTTATAGCATAGTAGTATCATAGCATAGAAAGGATTCTGTGGAACTGCAACAACCTTTCGTGTGGATTGTTGGACTCTATGAACAGACAGGTGGAATAGACACTTTCACATATATGGACCTTATGCATAAACTGATTAGAGAATGAACTGATCCACTGGGTCTTCTACTTTTTCCGTTGAACTTTATGAGCTACTTCTGTTGAAATCTACAATTCAGTACAATGAATAGTATATACTAGTTTTTCAAACGTGCAGCCAGTTACGCCTTGTGTGTTTATTGAAGATGTTTCACGTAACCAGAGGTTTGTTGTTGTTTTGCAACTGTCCAACAAGCTTGACCTCACCCCCAAAGGCGCACTTCTCCATTGTCTCCTCAGATGCCAACCTATCGTGCTGGCTCTAGGGAGGAATCAGAAAAAAGTGTTCTCTTGGAGGATTATGACAACATTATTCTGGTATAGCCCTTGGACCTGACAGCCAGAAGTTGGGTATACGGTGCTTTTCCTGGAATGGAGAGGAGGGGATGTAGCTCCATGGCAGAACATTGGCCTTGAATACAGGTTCAATCCCTGGCAATTCCAGGTAAGGCTGCGAATGTCCCCAGCTGGAAACCCAGAGAGCTCCTGCCAGTCAGTAGCTGATAGAGCAATGGTTTGACTCAGTATGAAGCAGCTTCCTTTGTTCCCAGGCTGAAGCAATGGAGATGTGAGATTTCTGTCTGCAAGGCAACTGCAGAAAGTGCAAGAGCCTAGTTAAAAAATAAAAATGTACCTGCGGTTGAACAGAACACAAATAAATGGCTGTTGAAGTTGCAGGAATTATTTTGAACAGGTACTATAAAAATAAATGATTTCTCAGAATAATAATAGTATATATCTATATATCTATATCTATATCTATATCTAATGATAAACACAAGATTTAAGTTCAGAAAATACCGTAAGTAGAGGTTTATAGTGTTTTATTCCTTAATTCAGTTTAGAGACCCAGTATATGGTATTAGTTCCAATGGGGTATATGGTATTAGTTCCAATAGTTCCACTGCCAGAGCATTGCTTTCCCCCAGTTGGAAAAAAAAAGCAGAATTCCACACAGTGCTATATTATTAGGCAAAGCTAATTTTTTGGCCAAGATCTTACATTTACCAAAGGACACCTGCAACTTTAATGAGTATTGTCTGCCTTGCCGCTTCTATCCCTGTTATTGTTTTCTGTTTAGTGCAGCACCACTGACTAATTGCAGGGCAATTAAGAGGCAATTCGACAGTTAATTACCAACAATTAGAGAAAGAAGCTATTTCTTCTGGAGGAGGAAGCTTCTGATTAAAGGCACAAGAGTCCTGAGAAGCCTAATTGCTCCTTGTGAGTCTTCTACACGTGATAGACGGGTACAACTGTATTTTATGGGGGGAGAGTCTCTCTAAATTAGGGCACAGAAAGACAATACACTGGAATACAATGGGCTGGATCAGGCCATGTATTCCAGCACCCTGTTTTAAGCTACATGTTTACGGGAAGCCTGCAAACAGGATGTGATTACAACAGTTCATTCATGTTCCCCAGCAAACGGTGGTGTTTAGAGATTTTTTTTAATCTCCTGTACTGGATGGAGGTGGTTCACAACCATCATGGCTAGTAGCCATTGATAACCTTATTTTTCATAGATCTGTCCCTAATCTGCTTTTAAAGCTATTCAAGTTAACAGCCATTGTGAGTTGAGGACCCACCACCCGCTTAGGGATAAATAAGACACAAGGGCACAAGTATTTAGGTTAATGGGCTAAATACGGCCACAACTTTATTGGTTACAGCATGTGAGTGGTATTGGCTTAGGCACTGGATCAAATAACCTATGGATGACTCCACCCTGCACAGCGGGGAGTCATTTGAAGGTTAACAACCAGTGGGAGGAGCTTGTTGATGTAAATACAACTGAAGGCTTCCCCTGTTGTCACCGGGGGTTGTGCCATGGCCTTAGCCACCAGCAGGGCATTGGACAGGATGTCGGGACGGCTCCCGCTCACAACACCTCCCCTCAGGTAAGAGGAGAAGCATTACTACAACTTGTGATAGCAAAGCACTCAGTTTAACTATGAGCAGCATGGAGGAACTGATTCCTTTTGTCTGTCCTGAGTCTTCACTCAGCTTCATTGGATGGCCCCAGGTTTCTTTATTGTAAAGTTGAGGAGCTCCAGCTGCTTCCACCAATTCAAGCACCGAATCTCTAGTTGATACACAGCAGTTAATGGCAAGGGAAAGCTAATTCATTTTTAAGAGCATATTACAATCTGAGCCTAAGCATGTTCATTCCAAAGTAGGTCACCCTGAGTTCAATAGGACTTTGTAATGGGTAAGCAAACTTGTTTGCAAGTGTAATAGGTAACAGATCTATTTTTTTAAAAGCCCATTTGCTATGAGCAGCTAGTAGATAATACTGAATGCAGTTTGTATTTATATTGCTTTGCACTTCCCAAAGCATTAAGAGGTTCCTGGATAGTTTTGCATTTTCCTTTTTAAGGGGAAAGTACAATAAACCAAAGGTGTTGTTTTGTTTTAAATTCTCTTTATTTGCAGCTGGGTATGGGCTGATCATCGAAATGGCCAAGAAAATCTGTTGCACTGATTACTTGTTAATTTGTATTCATTGTTAGTAGCCCATCTAAAGCTGAAAGAAAGCTTTGAAGGAAAGCACAACGCAGCTCACAATAGTTTTGTTTTTACATTCCTAGATCATAATCCAAACTAAAGTATGTGAAAATATATTCCATCAAAATCAATAGGATTTGCAAACACTGTTTGATCTTCAGGAAGACAACAGTAATGCAGAGTCCCGTATTATTATTATTTTACAAATTCTTGTTCATATTGAAACTTAACTCCAGATCATTTCTTTTTCTTTCCTCCCTGATCTTTAAATCATCCCAATCTCCTCCCTTTTTCATTCCGTATCAGATAAAAAGTCCTCCCATCTTCCTGCCCAACAATCTGTGTCACATCCCAGCTGCCAGCCTCACCATCCAACTCTGTGGATGTTTATCAATATGAAGGCTGCCTCCAGATGCTCAGAAAGCCCTTTTATGTTCAGAAACAGCCAATCAGTCTTCTTCATGACTCAGAAAAACAGGTCTAAGGGCATTGTTCCCTCAGCAGGGTAGCATCTCAGCAGCTGACAGGACTCGGATTACCTAACTATAGCAAACACAAAGAGCAGAAAAGTCACAGAAAGCAATAGGATTTTGATTGACGAGTCAACCTATTCCAATACTTATGATGTATTGGTTTGTTGTGGAGGGAGCAGATGTTGTGTGTGTGTGTGGTTATGGTAATTACACACATACTTGAAAGGGTTAGAACATGTTTGGAAACCTGTGGCTCTCCAGATGTTGTTGAACTGCACCTCCCATCATGATTGTGGGAGCTGGATGCCCACATCTGGAGGGTCACAGCTTCCCCACCCCCTGGTTAAAAGACACAGTAAAGCTTCCAGAAGGTTGTAAAATGTGAGTGTGTGCCTAAGAAGCAGTTGTAGAATCTGGATGTTGATGTGCCAGGACCTTCCAGAAGGAAGCACGGTAACAACAAAGATGCAAAGGAACAATGTCTGAGAAAGCCAGGATCTCATAGGGCTTAAAGGTGTGCGAAGGGTTTTTACCACCAATGAGCTTTAAATGGACTTTGAGCATCTCCTGGGCTGTTAATATGAATAGGAAACAGAAGGTCCACAATTTGGCCAGTGCAGACGTGATTCCACATTAGGCATTTACTTTGCAGTAGCTGGGATTTGCTCACTCACTTTTTATGGGGCATCAGCCCGATCATTGTTCTCCTGTGTTTTCTCTGTGATTAGGTTTTATGGTCACATAATACAGTGCTTTAAATGTTTTAAGTTTCATGTGCTGAAAATGCCCACAATCTTTTCAGGGCCAGGTCTGGAAGGGCAGGAAGAATGCTGGGACAAGGACAACATAGTTGAAGAGGCAAAATTGTATCTCATAGCCCTGCATAGGACCTGAGAAATATATGACAGGTAAGGGTGGAGAGCATTAAGAGTCTTGAGCTCCTGCAGATGTCGAGAGCGTCATCACTTGGGGGAGAAGCTCTGGTATTAGTACCAGAAAACCAGTAACAGAGAGACTGTCTGGAATCGATTAGACCAGAGTTAAGAACAGCGCCTTATTTAATACTGGAATATTGTTTCTGCAGCTATGTTGGTGTTTCACTTATGAAACATGTCAGCTGTGGGCAACTGGTGCATGTTCTGCAACACCTGTTTACGTGCACCCTGGCCCAACCGTAGGAAGTACCAACCCACTTTCCATGGGTGTAATGACTGGATCAGAGACAGGAACAGCATAGAACAGCCACCAGCCAAACTCGTTTTCACCATCAGATTCTGAGAAGTTGGGATGTGCATGGGTATCTCGGTTGGTGAGCATGGTGCTGATAATGTCAAGGCTGCAGGTTCGATTCCCTTATGGGATAGGTGCATATATCTGCATTGCAGGGAGTTGGACTAGATGATCCTCAGGGTCCCTTCTGACTCTACAATTCTATCATCTAAGTTTATGGAATCTCATAAACAGGGCCAACGTATTTCCAGGTACTGACTGTTGTTTGCTGGGGTATCCCAAGTTCTTTCTGTGTTCAACTCCAGGAAAGGAATCACAGCTTGGGGAGGGGAAAGCTATCAGCCGACAAAGGAAGCCAAAAGAGTGTATTTCCTAAATACTTTGAAGTGAGACAAGGGGCACTTCCAGACTTTTGCTATTTTCAGGTGAGATTCAGTAACATACAGGAAAATGCAGGTTGCATAATTAATAGTGACTGAGAGCTTTTGTGAAAGGAACATGTCACCCCCCCCCCCATGATTTATTTATTTTTGCAATCAGGAAAGTGGTGGGGGCATGCACTAGGAAGTGTAGTATAACACTTAGTTGATGCAATGTTGTATAAAGGCACCCCCTGCCCGTACGGACCAGTCGTGTCCGACTCTGGGGTTGCGTGCTCATCTCGCTCAAGAGGCCGGGAGCCGGCGCCGTCCGAAGACACTTCCGGGTCACGTGGCCAGCGTGACGAAGCTGCAGCTGGCGAGCCAGCACCAGCGCAGCGCACGGAAACGCCGTTTACCTTCCTGCTATAAAGCGGTACCTATTTATCTACTTGCACTTAGGGGTGCTTTCGAACTGCGAGGTGGGCAGGAGCTGGGACCGAACGACGGGAGCTCACCCCGCCGCGGGGATTCGAACCGCCGACCTTACGATCAGCAAGTCCTAGGCACTGAGGCTTTACCCACAGCGCCACCCGCGTCCCACCCAATGTTGTATAACCACCACTCATTTTTTAATTATTATTTCATTATTTATTTTTTATTGAATTTATATACCACCCTATACCCGGAGGTCTCAGGATGGTCCACAGAACTAAATCAAGATATAAAACCACAAAATTTGCTCAACAAATTGCCGACAGCATCTACAGTGGTACCTCGGGTTAAGAACTTAATTCGTTCTGGAGGTCCGTTCTTAATCTGAAACTGTTCTTAACCTGAGGTACCACTTTAGCTAATGGGGCCTCCCGCCGCCGCCGCACAATTTCTGTTCTCATCCTGAAGCAAAGTTCTTAACCCAAGATACTATTTCTGGGTTAGCGGAGTCTGTAACCTGAAGTGTCTGTAACCTGAAGCGTCTGTAACCTGAGGTACCACTGTAATTCCTATGCAAACTTTGTGAAAACAAATCAGGATGAATGCTCAAGAAGCAGGATGTTTGGAAGTGACCCGAGAATCCTTAGTCAAAAGGATTCTCCATCAGTTCATGCCCAAATAGAGACCTTCAGCATGAAACCTATGCTTCAGCATGAAATCATTATGCTCTTGCTAAGAGGTAGTGAATGTGATGCCCTCCAGAGGTTTTGGTGCTCCCAGTTCCAGGATGGGCTGATGGGAGATGGAAGTCCAAAACATCTGAAGGGCAACACATTGGCACTACAGGCCCTGGACTCTCCTGAACTGCAGAGGGCATCACGTCTAGGCAAAGCAACTGCAACAGTCCGTTTTCTTGACCAGGGAGATGGAGGAAAATGCTGCTTTTATCTCCCAGTTCCATAAGTGAGGAGCAGCAGAAAAGCACCACTTCTGTTTGTGACTCGTGATAATGAAACGGTTATCCAAGTTGCTGCTTCACATTATAGAATACGCCTGGATTCATTCAGCCATGTGAAACAAATTTCTGAGATGCCAAATGTGTGCTGCAGGATAGTCCCTTGGGGCAGAAGGAATAACATTTGTGCCGCTCTTCTAATACCCATCAGCCCGGGAAAGAGAACGTATCTGGCATCACGTTTAGTCTAATAAACATGATGATAATATGAATAAAATTTCCTTAAGCATTCGGCAGCATGTATTTACTACTACAAGCCTATCAGTTCTGTCAGGTTGCATAAGGGAAGTCGTATCAGAGGACAGCCGCGTAGGGAGTCGGTTATGTAACAAGATGAAGGCAATGGAAGCCTGCTACCTGACTGTAATTCCTCTAACAGTATTGACTGCCAGCTTATCCACTGACTCCCCCCCCCATTTCTTCCCATGTTATCCACAAAACGTACACCGTATCTTAACCTACAGCTGCTCCGAAAGCCACCTGAACGGGAGGAGGTCTATGGCTAGGCAGCTCCGAAGCTTTCTTGTATTTAAATATGCTGAGTGAGAATCAAAAAGCCACAGTCTCCAACCATCTGGCGATCAATAATTCAGGATCTCACCGGTTAGATTAGGCCTAAGTTACCCTAAGTTCCTCTGTAAGACAGGCACCAAGTTGTCTTTTAAGAAAAGCTAATTTTGCTGATTACAGCAAACCTCATTTATAAATTGTTTATTGTTTATTCCCTTTCCCTAGCCTTAATAAATGATTAAGGCGGCTCCATTGGCTTTTAAGGGCATGCAAGTGTTCTGGAACATAATGGGGCACTCCTTGAAAACAGTCATGACAATCTCTGAGCACATTTGCTCACAGCCCTGACTAATATGAGTTGCTGATCATTTTTGAGGGGGGTGGGGGAGAAGGAAGAAGAATACCCCCAAATTGCATTAGATGGCTTTACAGTTCAAGTTAAAGCATTTGCTAGACATTTAACCTTTGGTACTTTCTTAGACTTCGCATAATAAGACCACACTCTGAGATGATAATAAAAGACAAAACACAGCATCATGTTATGAACAGTGCAGCTATTTACACACCATTGCTTATTTGGGGAGGTTGCTTGTTAATCAGCCTTAATGGTCAGCCAATGTCTCTTTGTAGGAGGAGATACTGATTAGTATTTTTAAAATTTATATTAATCTAGAGAGATCTCTTGTTTTTCAATGGGGGAGCCACCAGAGGATAGGGAAATGACTTCCAAGCTAAGGAAAGGGGGCAGTTGTGTAGGTGGGTGTACAAAGAAACAGTTGCTTGGTAGCCTGGGAACAGATGGTGGCGGGTGAGAGATGAGCAGAAGGCTGGAGCTGGGGGTGGTATCACATGGGGATCCTATGTGAAGTAGTGAATCTGCTACGCAGTAGGAGCACAGACAGTTTGCTTCCACTTATGCTCTTCCTGTATATTTGTAAGTCAGTATTACAAAGACATGTGTCTCCAGCATTAATGCTTAGCAACTTGGAACATCACTGTAATCGGAGGGAGCAATCCTTTGCACAAGAACATGGCAGAAAGCATGCTGGTGTGAGTTAAGCCGATGTAAAATTATACACAATCCAAACCCTGTTCAGTAGCAGGGCTGCTGTACTCTGCCTAATCCTGACAGAGGGGAAATGGTGTTCTATGTCAAGTTGCCAGGTCATGGGACCAAGCTAAATAGGCTAAGATCCAGCCTAAGTGCCCCACTTTCTGGTCCTGCCCTGCCACACCCCTTTTTTGATGACTTGCACTGGCCTTGGCTCATTCAAGGGAAAAAAAAGAAAATATAGAAAGGAGAATTCCTGGATGCCAAGATCCAAGTTTGGGGCAAGTACTCTTTGGTGAGAAAAACCCAGCAGAGATTTAAAGTCATAAAATATGCAGCAAGGTAAAGTGCGAAAATATAGGCTGCTAGATCTTTAAAATATGTGTTTTAAAGTGAGTTCCAAAGTTTCCTTCTCTTAGCGTAGGAAAAGACCACATGTTAAAAATTTTAAAAATAGTTTTCTTACAAATTCTCCAAAGGTCAGCTTCAGAAAGCTCCACAGGCAATAAAACCTGGCTTAGTATAAAAAATGGAGAAAGTTCCTAAATTATTGGTATAAGAACTCAAGAGTGGCTTGTGAGAGCCATGCGGTCTGAGCTGGAGCAACCAGCTGAAACCTCTTCACACATGGAGCTTCTTAGGTAGACTGGGAAGAACAAAGGCTTGATTACCTAGTTCCTCCCAAGGTGAGGGGAAGTGGACATAGTTAAGCCTGGCAGAACAGCTTATTCTATGGCATTAACCCCTTCATGCATTAATTAGACCTAAGTATGTTAGTATATGAGGCTGCATAACCCACAGGTTTAGTTTATCCAGGATGAGCGAGTTACACCAGTGTATCTTCAGCTGAGCCACAGTTGGGGATTTAATGCCGTGGTGCACATTGCACATTTTCCATAGATGTGAGAGTTTTGACAACTCTCAAACATCACAGCACCACAGTCATGGATTGTGGCTAACATCCTGTGTACATGGCTTCAAACACCGGTGGCGAGAGGGCCCTGGGGCCAGAGCAAATGGATGTGGGTCCCAGCCTTAGATGGGGTTTTCCAGCCCAGGAAAATGTGTATGCAGCAACCCATTGCTTTATATCTGATGCTGGACTGAAGCCAGTGCATTTATGCTTCAATAAAATGCAATGTGCAGAATCGCATCCATTCCATTACAAGAGAATTACATTTAGACAACACATTCCTTCCTCTGTTCAGCGAGGGGATAAATGTCCACTGACAATCTGTTTAAGCAGAACAAATAAACAGCATATGCATTTCTATAAACCTCTTTCCTGAAACCCTAAGCAATCTAGTTTAAGATATTCAGTCAATTGGCAAAGACAAATGGAAGAGGAAACAAAAATATGTTTCTTTGGCTTCTAACCAAAGCTGCAGGGAATCCAAGAACTGTTTGAGAATCAGTTTCATTTTAGTTTGTAAATGGTAATGAAACATAAGATGATGTCTATCAGACAAAATGAATGCACACGAACACACTCATACTAGGAGGAACACACAGTACTTTTAGCTGACAAACTAAGTTGCTTTAAATTAACCTCAGGCCTTCCTCTAGCACTTTTTTAAAGCAAAAACTACCAAACACTGCAAGAATGAAGTCTGTCTCCAATATATTTTCCTTTGGGTTGTACCCAATGGTTTGGCAAACAGAAGGCAGCTTCCATAACTGATCTTTCTCTTCTATTCCTCCCCCTCTGCATACTCAAAAAAGCCTCTCCAGAGGGAATGAGGGCAGAGTGTTCCTGAACAGTGTGGGCTGTGGTCACATCCACACCAAACATTTAAATAACATGTCTTCCCCCAAGCAATCCTGGGAACTCTAGCTTGTTAAGGGTGCTAGGAATTGTAGCTTTGTGAGGAGTAACTACAGTTCCCAGGATTCTTTGGGGGAAGCCCCGTGCTTCAAACATATGGTGTGGTTATATGGGGAGGCAGTGGGAGGGAACAATCACTTGAAATTGGGCACACAATTGGGCACGGGTGGAGTTGTGCTGGTGCTCCCTACAATTCCAGGTGATTTCCCCCTTTCAATTTGCAGGCTTCTATGGCATGGCTCACACCACTCACGAACTCCTACCCTTTGGAGAGGCTGATACCCCTTGGGTACAGAAACATGGTGAGGAAGGAAAAGAGGAAGAGGAAGATTAATTGCATTACATTGTGTCCCTCTTACACTATAATTGAAAGGAGCTCAATATTTTAATTTATTTACTCCCCACCTTCTAATCATAGGTATTCATGAGGCAGCTAATAGAAAACCACAACAAAATTTTAAGAACATAAACAGCAAATGAAACTAATTGGCAACAGAAACCAACTATTAATAGCAGCACCAGACTGTGTTCAAAGTAGCAGAAAAGGTTTCAGATTCTTTTTATAACAAGACAGTAAGGAGGGAGATTGATGGAGGGACAAGGGAGGGGTTTTCTTCATGTGAGGTGCTACAGTAAAAAGGCAGTGTTCCTCACTGGTACCCTTCAGAAGGTGAGGTCACTCAGAGAAGGACCTTTGAAGAAGATATCAAAGGTCAGGTATGCTCATATGAGAAGCTTGGTTCCAAGCTCTTTAAAGTTGCAATCCTATAGCCCAATGGTAGGCCCATTTTATTCAGCCCTTTGGGTCCTCTCCCACCAATGGGGAGCAGCCAAGAAGCAAAAAGGCTTTGATGTTGTGCATAGTATGCAACTACAACTCCTTCAGCAAGAAGATAAAAGCAGAGGGGGAAAGGTCTCAATAGAGAGTTAGACTGTGCCCCTTGCAAATATGTAAGAACAACCAAGAGACAGACTTGTGTTCCTTGCAAACCTTCAAAATTGTTGATGCATTTTGCCATTGCTTGCACTCATGTAATTTTCAAGATGCAATTGCATTTTGAAGTTCTGGGAGTTTGAAGGGCTGTCCATTCAGAAGAATGTTTGCATTCAGTCTGGATTTTTTCATACCTTTCCTTTTAGTAGCTCCCATAGAGCTTTCTCACTTCTCCCACTGACAAAAAACCCCAAACCTATAAAGGAGTATTTGATAGTTATGACAAACATACTGCTTTCTGTGAATTTAGTGGTGGAGAAATAGCATGCTTTGTCTGAAAAAATAGAAAAAAACCAACATGGTAAGAAACTGTACCTACCAATTTTAATTTGCTTTCCACTAGGTAAATGATTGCAATATTGGGTGTTACATTTCCCTCACCACTTCCCCTTGAATAAACTGCTTTAGCTCACCATCTGTCTTAAAGTGTGCATTAGGAAATGTGAATGCTGTGGAAATCTTGCAGCAAACTGAAAAACCAAAAGTTACCTAAAAGAGACAGTTACCTAAGATTCTTTACAGGAAGTGCAACCTAGGGGTTGAAATAGCTGAAGCAACAGCACAATGGAACTTAAGCAGTTATATTTCATTCCCCCCACCCCTCCAGAAGCTCCTTTTAATCCACATAATTATTCATTGGATGCCCCCCCCCATTTTTATACCAGCTTCCTCAAAGAGCTTCCTGAGTTGTGGAAGCTAACAGATGGCAAGAAAAAGATGTCTACCTAGTCTTCGGAACAAGCTTTTGATATATTGTATTGTTCCTGTTTGGCTTTCCTTGCATAGATTCTTTGTAACTTCATATGAAAGGTTAAGGGCACTTAAACATCTATGCAAATCATTCTTCCCTTTTGAAAATAAGCCAAGGAAAGTGACCGGCAAATAGCAACACTCCTGTATAGATGCCATGACATGCAAGTGGGCGTTTGATTCATAAGTCTCATCTTCTGAGAGAAGCAGATGCATCCATCATAATTGCTTTGGTTGTTTGCTGGAAAAGCATCTCTAAAGTTCAAGAACAAATGTTCTCACTGAGAATTACCAATAGAAAAGACAGATAATACATCAGCAATGATTCTTTCTCCCCCCAAAGCATCACCCTCCTATAAAATCTCAGTAGTATATAACTATATCTACAATTTCTCATATCAGGCTGCTAAAATCTCATTAGTAATGAGTGCTTCTGGAAACAATTTACCATTATGTGTCAGCCTAGTGCTTTAAATATTTGTATTTCTTTTGATTTATACATCTGTCTTATGCTAGGTGGGTTCCAGCAATTATGCTCAAGGAAGACAGCTTTCTCTTTCCTGTCCCTCCCTCCAAAATGCCATGATATCAATGAGACAGTCATGGGTCTGGATGGAAATAATTCTGTGCAGCCTCAAAAGTTGACAAACTAAACACTCCCAAGCCTCACTCAATTCAGTGGTATTTTTTTTGAAAAAGCATGGATAGGACTGAATTCTGATAAATGCAATTTGTGCACATGGAACCAGCTCCAGGCTTATTTATTTATTTAGTTAGTTATTTTCAACATGTAGTGTACCTATCCGCCAAGGAAAGTGAAGTTGACCGAAAGCTTGTTTTCCTTTTTTGCTGTCTCCATTGGATGGTGAGCCTATGGGCAGGGACTGTCTTTAATACCTGTACAATTAATGTTAATTTCTTAATATAAGTTATCAGGCCAAAGGACCATCTAGCCCAATATCCTGCTCTCACATTGGCCAACCCACCAAGTGCCTATGAGAAACCTGCCAGCAAGACCTGAGTGCAACAGCACCCTCAAGTTCAGTGTTGCGTACATGTACCATAAAAACTGAGTAAACAAAGAGACTACATTCCATAATAAATGCCTCACCTGGAAGCATCCCTAGTCATATTATTTCCCAGTCACCTGTTCAGAGCTCATCTTCTTACAATTCCATGCCTGATCATACATAAATCCTCATCTCTGAGGTAGATGTTGGCAATAAAAAGATCCCATCTTGTTCAGTTCACAACACAATAGTAAATCATTCACCTGCTTCCGAGACCGTTCCTTGTGTTTTTGGCAGACATTTAGATCCTAAATGTCCTTTCCTAATCAAGATAAGTTAACAAGGGAGCACAATATGATCTAACCCATGATGCCCTTCAAAGCCAATGAAAAGCCAGAAAAAGAGCAAGTTCTAAAATACTGTGTCTGCTTTTTTACATGGGGAGCATGGTTGCTGTGTTCAGGTTTGCCAAATGAAGCCTACTTTGTGAACATCTTCTGTAGCTAATTTAGACATCAAAAATAAGGATAAGTTGGAGGACTCCGGTGACAACTAGTTCGCTGTCCCAGGCGGATAACCTGAAAAAAATAATCCAGAGAAGATTCAATTTTGTGCTCAGTGCCCATGAACAGTCCAGGAGTTGCAGATTCAGCAGTGTGCGCCTGAAATTAAAGACAAACACAGAAGCTGTGCGTGGTTTAGCAATTTAGAGGAATAAGGCTAAGGAAGCCAGATTGTACATCCTTAGGCTGCAGCTGTTAGGAAGAATTTTGCTGGGGATATGGCATTCAGAGCACCTGAGGGAAGGAAGACATTGTTGCAATCCAAGAGAAGGCAGTGGAGGTTTCGATGAGAGAGAATGAGGGAGAGAAATCAGATGTCAGAGACCCTTATTAGCAGTCAGGGCAATGCTTTGCTCAAGAAGAAGGTAGACTATTAAAACAGCAGCGTCTCACACTGAAACTATTCCCGGTGCTCCCGCAGCAACCCCAAGTAACGTGTTTCTATATTAAGTGCAGAATAAGGCTTAACTGTACTAACAACCTTGCAGTAGGAAAATCCTGCTGAAATTAAATAATCAAAAAAAGATAGGTGAGTGGTGATTTTATGAAGTAAACAGTGATTGAGGAAAGGAGAGCAAACAGCAGGTCTCTGCGTGAAGTAAATTAATTCATGCTGGAGTTTTATACTCCTGAAGAAATTAAATGGCCCACTTCTTAATCAGCACTGTTTGCTCCCATGCCCCCATTCTTGTCTTAAACTTTCTTTCCATGTGCAAGTAGCATGATTATTATTTTTAATAGCATCTATTCAAATTTTGTCACTCTATGACAGTACTTCATTTTATTTTTAGACTTTTAAGAGGAACGATTAGTCTTCTTTTAAAAAATGTTTTTCTCCTTTCATCTTTGCCCATTGCATTTTTTTTTCTTTTCTTTTTAGTGGTTTAGATCTCTGTGTGTCTCTCTTCCTAAATAAAATAGAGGCTACAGAATAATACTGGATACTGGCAGAAATTCAAAGACCAGGTTGGCTAATCCTCATTTTTATATTTAGATCTGGAGCCGTTTCTTTCCCCAAAGGTAACCACATTTGAAATAAATGATATTATACAATTAGATTGAGCCAAGGCTAAAAAGCAGCCTAAAAGAAAAAAATGCATTATATTGATTTTGTAAGAAGCTTTAGCGTTGGAGCAGGTGGCGCTGTGGGTTAAACCATAGAGCCTAGGGCTTGCTGGTCAGAAGGTTGGCGGTTTGAATCCCCGCGATGGGGTGAGCTCCCGTTGCTCGGTCCCTGCTCCTGCCAACCTAGTAGTTTGAAAGCATGTCAAAGTGCAAGTGGATAAATCGATACCACTCCAGCGGGAAGGTAAATGGCATTTCCGTGCGCTGCTCTGGTTCGCCAGAAGTGGCTTAGTCATGCTGGCCACATGACCCGGAAGCTGTACGCCGGCTCCCTTGGTCAATAAAGCGAGATGAGCGCCACAACCCCAGAGTCGTCCGCGACTGGACCTAATGGTCAGGGGTCCTTTTACCTTTAAAACCTCCACAGTAGATAGGGGAAAGGCTCAGTGGCAGAGTGTTTGTCTGTCTTTGCAGCAGGGCTTTATTTAGGTTGCTCAGCCTCCCTGCCTAGCAGCTGACACGCGTTGTAGTGCAGCCGCTGTCGCTACCACTTTCCCACACATCATCCAGCCAGCACCAGAACTTCAACTCTAGTTGAAAAGAGAATTATGTGAAGAGATCGCTGGAGAGCAGGAAAAAATGGGCATTTAGAGGCTTTTTAGAGGGTTCCCCCCACTTACGCAATTCTCGCTTATGTCTGTGGAGGCCCAGAATGTAACCCCCATGTAAGTTGGAAGGACGCTCTACTCTAATGAGTGCTGAGTGACTGGGTTGCTGTCATTTAAATTCCACACAATGCCCCAGATTGATGCTACTTCGGGCACATAATGGGAAAATAAAATGGTGGTAGTTCCCACACCCAGCTGCCTGGCCTTCATTGGAGCCCCGGACAAAGAGTGGTGAGTCCTACTGGGGCTTGAGGAGTTGGCACAAGGGTGCTTCATACTGATGCTGGGCCTGCATATAATACATTGCAATGGCTAAGCTTCAAAAATGAAAATCATGCAGCCATTTATATTGCTACATCTAGATCAGTCAGCAGGAAGCAATGCCCATAACAACTATTGATGTCTGAGTTTCAGTCACAGTAAGAGATTCAGAAGCACCCCAAGACTGCAAGGAAAATTCCAGGGAGCACTTAAGACCATTAGTAATTAGTTTCTTTATTTGCCACCCAGAATGGAAGTGATCACACACTTACTTGTGAGTTACAGTGCACTCCTATGTGTGTCTAATTAGAAATAAGCCCCGCTGAATTCAATGCTACTCTCAGATAAGTGTGTATAGAGTTTGTCTTAGTTTTATTGACCTCAGGACCAGTGGTCGGGGATGATGGGAATTGTAGTCCAAAACTTCTGGAGGGCCGAAGGTTGGGGATGCCTGGCATAAACTCTCAGCTCTCAAATCATTTATCATTATTGTTTCTCATCCAACTGGCTCCAGATTTCTGGCTGCATTGCCAGTAAATATTATAAGTTATATATAGCTTTAGGAATAAATCACAGTATTTTGGAAGTGACATCAGCTTTGGCAAGCCTGGCAGTCAGAATGTAGACATAAAGCTAGATGCAGTATGTCTCAGTTTTGGGTTATTTGCTAAGCATTCTATTAATAATCCCAGCTGTCCTTATACTTGGCAGTCCTGCATAAATTGCTATTTAATTATGTGCTATTTATATGGATTACAAAATGTGGTGCAAAAAGTGCTGAAAAATAAAATATTTCATTTGTGGGTCAGCACATCACTGGGACGTGGGTGGCATCGATAATCCATTCATGTCTAGAATCAGACTAATTAGGGTTGTTGAACCAGGACACGATTTGTACTACAACCATTCTAAGAAGAAGAAGAAGAAGAAGAAGAAGAGTTTGGATTTGATATCCCGCCTTTCACTCCCCTTCAGGAGTCTCAAAGCGGCTAACATTCTCCTTTCCCTTCCTCCCCCACAACAAACACTCTGTGAGGTGAGTGGGGCTGAGAGACTTCAAAGAAGTGTGACTGGCCCAAGGTCACCCAGCAGCTGCAGGTGGAGGAGCGGAGACGCGAACCCGGTTACCCAGATTACATGACTACCGCTCTTAACCACTACACCACACTGGCTCTAAGGTGGCCCATTGCAAAAATTAGAGGTTGATGCTGGCCCCATACGTACAGCTCACAGCAGCTTTGAAGCTACTCCCCTGTGCTGCTGTGGTACGAATTTGGATGTTAAAGCTACGTTGTCAGAGCAGCAGTGGAGCAAGCTGATTGGGCGCCTGGGAAGGCGTGCGTGCTCTGCACCCAGGGGAGGGGCCAGCTGCCTGTGGGGCGGGGCTAGCTGGGGAAGGACGCTCCTCAGGGCCTCTGAGGAATCTGCCTGCTTCCTCCCACTCAGCCACACTACAACGGGGGGGCGGGGGCGGCGGGTGGACCATTTGGGTGTGGCTTGGGCATGCTGCAGGCCTCACAGTGAGTGCTGTCCCCACCGCACCCCCCTTCCTCCGCCCCTGGGTCAGAGCCAATCAGGTGTGCCTTTCAACTCAGTCACATGGCTGGGAGGGGAGAGCAATGATCAGGTTCCCCCACTCAGTAAATTCTGGCATTCACACACATATTACAACAACATTGGATCACACTACGGATAAGTGGAGCTTGCACTGCTCTCTGTGTGAATGTGAAGCTGCTCTTACAACCGTTTGAATCTAATCAGTTATGACTATAATACTTTACAAGCAGTCAGGTAACCCAGAATATTTATCCTATGTTCTTGCTCATTCCATAGCACATCATACAGTGGTACCTCAGGTTACATACGCTTCAGGTTACATACGCTTCAGGTTACATACTCCGCTAACCCAGAAATAGTGCTTCAGGTTAAGAACTTTGCTTCAGGATGAGAACAGAAATCGTGATCTGGCGGCACGGCAGCAGCAGGAGGCCCCATTAGCTAAAGTGGTGCTTCAGGTTAAGAACAGTTTCAGGTTAAGAACGGACCTCCAGAACGAATTAAGTACTTAACCCGAGGTACCACTGTATATTTAACCATGCCAACATGCTGTTTTCTTATCATGTCTCTATTTCCCATTTTCTGATTACTCCTTTGCTTGTTTATGGTTTGCAAGTCTTGCTTGGAAGCGGGGAGAGGCACTCACCATTTCCTGTTGCAGTTCCCTTTGCTGGTGGTGTGTGGCAATAATGATGAAGACGATAATAACAATAATAATCCAAAGTAGAGTACAATGTAGTCAACATGGGGGTCACCAGATGTTAGGGACCTACAACTCCCATCAGCTCCAGCCAGGGATATTGGAAATTGCAGTGCATAGATAGCATCTGGAGGGCACCATGTTGGCTACTCCTGTTCTCGATACAGCAGTTGCACTGAATATTGGCCACCATTGTTTTCTATCACAAAGTGGAAGATAATGGGGTGGCTGAATGCCCGAGAATCCTGGCTTCCATATATCTTTGGTTGGAATGATTCTTAGGCTAACATGGCATCACCTCTTGAGTGGTAGTACGAACAGAGTGATAGAGTTGCCAACCTGAAAAAGTAAACCTTTTACTTAACTGGCAGAACGTCTCCCTCCCCTGCGTTAAAGTTAAAATTCCTTCCAACGCCATCGCAGGCGATTGTTTAACACAAGTGATTTTTGATAGGGGTTGACACAGTGGCAGCGACTTTTCTTACAGCTTCTTAACCTCCCTGCTTTCCCTGTTGTAATACATGTTTTATTTTCCTCGGCGAAAATAACTGGAAGTGCCTTTCCTGCACTTTCCTGCGCCGCTGAAAGAGAATAAATGAGGGCAGATTTGCATTCGTCCCACGTCAATTTCTCTTTCTGCTTTCTTCTTCTTTTTTCTTTTGAGCAGCTAACATGTGGTCCCAAACTTCCCATTACTCCTGACATACTGGGAGATCACTTCAGGTACTGTTCTCTTTCATTCTGACAAGTGAAATTAAAAAAGGCCAAATGATAAAATTTGTATTTGACACAGTCAAAAAGACTTGACAATTATTCCAGAAGCCTTCTGCTCCCAGACTCGCTTCTGGAGCCAGCAGTAAGGCATATTTCTTTTCAACGAGGGCCGTGTTGTGAATTCTAAATGCGCTTAAGATATTGTGCTTCCTGGGAGTTATACAAAATACTCTAAATATGTGGCAGGGGAAGTCAGATGATACTGTGGCTGCCAACTGATAGAGGCAAAAGAAAAAAGAAAAAAAGATGAGTGATTTTCTTCCATGTATCTTCTAAACTGAATGTGCACTTACATTTCAGCACATGCAGATGCCCTTCATTGCTATTTTCCCCCCTGTATTTTAATTTGTTCATATCTTTTCAATTGGTGGTATGTATCTAGAATAAAACTGTGATAGGAAAGCATTACCTAAGCCAGGGTTGCTATGCAGACTGGGAGATGAGAGATTACCAAAGGTCAGGTGTCTGGTTCAAGTGCTCTGGTTGCCTAGAACAGGTGGGCACAGAGAAATAACCTGTTGGCTTTCCTCAAGCATCAGCCTGCTCCTCAGATGCAGGAGCTTCATAGCAAGCAGTAGCAAGAGATTGGTTATCTGGGACCACCTGATTCCCGGGACAATGTTTTGCTAGCCTACAATTTTCTCTGCTAACCAATGTCCCTGGTGAAAATTGGTGCCTTAGGTGACCTGCCAGCATCCCAGCTGAAGACCTGATATCATATTAGAGATACTTTCTCAGCTTTCAGTATGGAAGAATTTGTTCAGGTTCTTAAGATAATTTTAAAAAAATATATTTCTCAGTGGATTTGCAGATGATGTACTGGTCTTGTGGATGGTTCAGCTTTTGTCTAGCCTATGTAGCAGCGTACTTGAGAATGTGGCCCTTAGCAGGTGGAGAGGAGCACCGGGCTAGGCTGTGCTGGGGGCACCTGCATGGGGGTGCTTGATTTGTGCCAACTCAAAAATTGTGTGTCTGGGGTCACGGCCCCTTTGGCACCCCCCATGCTACACCCCTGAGCCTATGACTCAACAGTTTTGAGAAATCTTTGACAAGTTTGCTAAACTATGATGAGTTGAAATAAAAAAATTCCTTCCAGTAGCACCTTAAAGACCAACCACGAAAGCTCATACCAAGAACTAACTTAGTTGGTCTTTAAGGTGCTACTGGAAGGAATTTTTTTATTTTTACTATGGCAGACCAACACGGCTACCTATCTGCAACTGGTATGATGAGTTGGTTTGTGATCTGGACATCTCTGGTTTGATACCTGGAGATCCAATGTAAAAACATTTTCAGCAAATATTTGATTTCAACATGCAAAATATGGGTGTATGAGTTAATAAGTTCACCCCATCATTTTTTTTGAAGTTTCTTATCTATATTGGCTTTTTCAGATCACAGGTAGATTTCAAGAGAAGGAAAACGATTTTTAAAATAATAATAAGACTGTTTTGATTTATTTTCATGGTTCATAAGATAAATTTTGAGAAAACAATTGTTACAACAGTAAACAACATTGTCCTGATAAAATTTTGAGTGTCCATAAAAATTGTGTGTGTGTGTGTGTGTATGAATGAAATAATTAGAATCATTAACAGAAAGAGGACATCAATTGTACTATACTACTGACAAACGATGTCAAAATATGAAACAATATGTTGTGAGTTAGAATTTACTCCATGCATATACTTGCTTAATTATATATTGGACTAGAGTTCAAAACAACTTCATGTATCGACAGTGAATCTCATTATATAAGCTAGGATCATGTTCAGTAGATATTGAAAATCTACAAAATGTCCATCAAAGGAGGTATGGTAAGAAACTCTTTGGCATGCCATGGCAAAATTAAATGCTTATAGAAAAGTGCATTATAGAGAGGAGAAATCAATTGAGCTTGCTGATAGTCTGCTGATTCATCATACGAAAAATAATAGTGCGTGTGTAATGCTTGGAATTTCCACTTTATGAATCTGTTGTGAGTTCTTGCACATGTTTGAACTAATTTTAAAACATTTAAAACATGAAAATTAACAGCGAGCAGAAACTTCCCTGCCCAGTATCACTGGGAGAGTATTGATCTGGGCCACTACTTTTTGATTTTGTAATAAATAAAAGCTTTTTGTTTTTCACCCAAACGGAAGCAGTGTGCTCTATTGTAACCCCACTCCACAACTGATGTGAAGGACAATATCCCTCTGACACACCATGACTCATAGCCCAGAATCTTGGACATTGAGCGTCAGTTGGTGACTCGTGTAAACTGTGTGTTTGCTTTAGGTAAGTGGGATCGTGAAAGACGGGGAGTGTTAATAGGTGATAGATTTCAAAATCCAAAAAACAGAATCACCGTGTTCCTAGTATTAATGATCTGCTAAAATAATCTTACTGTGCATTGACTGCCCAAGACTTGACTAAACTTCAGTCACCAAAAGGAAGTACTGTAGAAACAGCAGCTTCTTCCTTATACACAGCTGTAACATACCCTCCAACATCCCATTCCATAATGATAATTTTACTGTTTATACCCCACACATCTTACTGGGTTGCCCCAGCCACTCTGGGCAGCTTCCAACATATATCAAAATATAATAAAACATTAAACTTCCCTATACAGGATTGCCTTCAGATGGCTCGGGGATTGGGTAACTCCGTACCCGCCAACATTTCTCCAATGAAAGTAAGGACGTCCTAAGGAAAAGGTGGACATTCCGGGATCAACTCAGAAATCGGGACAGCTTCTCTAAATCAGGGACATCCCTGGAAAATAGGGAAGCTTGGAGGGTCTGATGTAATTTCCGCAATAAAAGATTGTTGGAAATGGCTGGGTTTTCTTTGCACATTTCCAAGTGTACACCATTTCTTTGCTTCAACAGCATGAAAATATGCCAAGGCTGGCACTCATCTCAGAATGGTCACTTTGTCATGAGGGCTCCATGACTCATGTGGATTGTTGTTTTTCAATGACAGGTATTATAAAAAATTATCCCAGCACTTTGAAAGTACATTCTGATGTAAGGCTAATTCAAAAGGTTTTGCATTATGCTTTTAAAAATAATGATTTGAACAATGATACGCTGGTATGTTGACACCCTGTAGCACATCACTGTCTTTGTACAAGTCCCTTATGAAATCATTTGCTTAAAAAGCCCAGTAAATCATAGGGGTACCTGATCTTTCTAGTATGTATCTAGCTATGTTATTCTATCAGAGGAAAATAATTAATAGCTTTCCTGTTGCTGCAGTTCCTCTGCCATGAAACGTCTCTGTGTTTAATTTTTGTGTATTTGTTATCGCTTTATGATTTTTTTTTTAAAAAAAATAATTATCCCAGTTTTTTATTTTTTATTTATAATATTTCTAGTCTGCCTTTCATCGATAAGGAGTGCAGGATGTATTACAATATTCATATTTAAACAGCAATATAAACAGTTGCAAAATAATAATCATGGCTGTAGTCCTAACTGCGTCTAATTGTTTCAATGAAACCTATCCCAGGTAGGTGAGGTTACAATTGTAGCGAAAACAAATTAATACAACCAAACAGTTAAAACAACTGTTGCAGCAACTTGCACCTCTGCAGCAAACTGGGGCCTTTAATTGCATTAGGGCTCATCAAATATCTCAACTCAACACCTCCCCAAAAGCCCTGGATGACAAAGTATGTAAGGTGCCAAGGGGCGGGAGTTGGACTCAGCTACATTAGTAACGAAAAAGCGTTTTATAGGCGTTATAACACTGTGACACCAGATGGCGCTGTGGAGTCCCGTCTTTTGCCAATGTGATTTCCCACTATGAGGTTTACAACACGTTTCCTGAACTGCTTTTTTTGATGTTTCTAGATCCAGCCTTAGGCTTCCACACAAGCTACTGACCACTCTGTTCAGTACAAAACATACTTGGAGCTTTTGAGTTTCTGCACAAATTCCCCAGACTTCAACAGGGCACCCATTAAAAGGGCTGTTCCCATTCCCATTCTTTTCTCTGTCTCTCTTAGCTACAGAAAAGGGTAAAGTTTGCCAGGTCAGAAACAACTCATTGCCTTCTTTCTGGGCCTCTCTCCCTATGAATATGAGACTCTCATTATCAGCTGTTGACTATGCAACACACCATGGCTGCATTAACATTTGGGGGACAGACGGGTTTGATGGTTGTTATTAGAAATGCTGGTATGTGCTATTTAAATTATATTGTATGTTAAAATAAAAAAAAATCCTTCCAGTAGCACCTTAAAGACCAACTAAGTTAGTTCTTGGTATGAGCTTTCGTGTGCATGCACACTTCTTCAGATACACTGAAACAGAAGTTGCCAGACCCTTCTATATAGTGAGAAGGTGGGGAGGGGTATTACTCAGAGCCTGTTGACGGCTCTTAACGACTGTAATAGGTTTTAAGTTTGGTAATGAGTTGCAATTCAGCAGCTTCTCCATGGAGAGACCTGGTTTGAACAAAGACATTGGATTCTTATCTCATTATACATGACTAAGCCATTTCTCACCTTCTCACCCCTTGCCTTTTCCTGTAAGACCTATTACAGTCGTTAAGAGTCGTCAACAGGCTCATCTCAGCTATCTGCCAATCTCCCATTCCCACCACCCTTCTGAGTAATACCCCTCCCCACCTTCTCACTATATAGAAGGGTCTGGCAACTTCTTGCCTTTAAGGTGCTACTGGAAGGAATTTTTTTTATTTTGACTATGGCAGACCAACACGGCTACCTATCTGTATATTGTATGTTGTCTTTTGTTTTTGCTAGCTGCCTTGAGTTCCTATTTGGAAACATCATGAGGTATAGATTTTAAATTAAATAAATAATAATGGTTACCTCAGTTTCCTGAGCGCTCTTGCCTCGACTTCCCTGTCTCTGAAGATGCTTCTTTACTCTTGGTTCTGTTTCTAGCTGGCCTCCCTGTTTCCGACATGCTCTCAGATTGATTTACCAGCTTTGACCTTCTTGTTTTATCTCAGAGTTCTCATCCCATTGTCATAATACGCTTGCTCAGCTCAGTCTTCTGACCTCTTTAGTATGCTTGGTTATGGGATTCTTGTATTCCTGTGATTGCCTATCCTCTGAGAATGCCTAAATCCTGAATATGTGGAAACCAAAAATCACCACTGTGTCCAAATATATGCTGGCTCTGATCATCTGAACCTGAACAAAGATGTGTAAGACAAAGATGAGAGTGGGTTTTTTGGAACTACCCAAATGGGTTTCAGTATTAGGTTTTATATTTTATGATCTCTTAAAACAGTAGCTTTTCATAACCATATGATGCTGTTAGAGATGGACTGACATGTAGCAGGCCAGATTTAGTTATGCCCATTGAAATGAGTGGAATTTAGATTGGTCATGGCTAATTAAAGCCCTATTGCTTTCAGTAGATCTACTCTAAACCCAGATCCAGCACACCTAAATGCACTCTTGCTCTCTGTTTATTCAGGGGCAATTGCAAACACCACAAGCCTACCTATGGGTTTTGTATCTTCAGCAAGACTTGGGGCTGCTTTTGTGTAAGCACTTTATAAGTTCTGATTCGACTGTTGAAAAGGGAAAGGAAATTTTGCTTAAAATGAACTTTGGGATCAATTAATCAAAAACCAGGAGGCTGTGAAGATGGCAACAATGTTTGACGAGTTAAACCTGAATTATCCTTTTGGGGGGACTTAATTGTGACTGGATTCTGAGAAGTGTATTACCTTGATGCAGAAAGGCCCTTTTGAGATGAGTTGTAAAGACGGATAAAGAGTAAATTATCTACAAGAAAAACACAAATCATATATATTTGGCAACAGAGGTCTAGGCTAGCTGTCATACTACAATGGAGAAGGGGGCAAGGTAGAGAGGAGGTGAAGTGTGGTGGTGTGGGGACTAAATCAGGTAGGACTAAAAAGAAAAGCAACAACTTATTTTTGGCAAGCATAATAATGAGAATAAAATGGATGGTTTTTAGATCTTCAAGAGGATAAATATGTGAAACTCATATTGGTGTATATTCTGATCATATGCAATGTATTTCAGGGAACGCCAATGCTTTTTGGTGATAGATATTACATCCATGTGTGTGTTGGGGGAAATGAACACACTGTCACGGGAAACAAATTTACATGGCTGTTTCTTCATATATTCAAAAAATGAAAAACCATGGGAAACATAATTTCTGGGCCATTTTGTCCTCTACTCTTGCTTGCTTTTTTTTTTTAATAAAACTCTGTGATCTTGTACCTCAGCTTTGACTCTAGCACAGGGATATGGCCCTCCCAATGTTGTTGGACTACAGTTCCCATAGGTAAAGATAAAGGGACCCCTGACCATTAGGTCCAGTCGTGGCCGACTCTGGGGTTGCGGCACTCATCTCACTTTACTGGCCGAGGGAGCCAGCGTGCAGCTTCTGGGTCATGTGGCCAGCATGACTAAGCCACTTCTGGTGAACCAGAGCAGCACATGGAAACACCGTTTACCTTCCCGCCAGAGTGGTACCTATTTATCTACTTGCACTTTGACGTGCTTTCAAACTGCTAGGTTGGCAGAAGCAGGGACCGAACAATGGGAGCTCACCCGTCACGGGGATTCGAACCGCAACCTTCTGATGGGCAAGTCCTAGGCTCTGTGGTTTAACCCACAGTGCCACCCGCATCCCATAATCACAGCTCCCATAATCCCCAACTATTGTCTGTGCAGCCTGAGACTGATGAAGGTTAGAGTCTAACAATATCTGGAAAGCCACATGCCCACCATCTTTACTCTAGCAGCCTCCCTCTGCTCTGGGTTTTTTCACCTTTACGTTCTGTGAAACAGCAGTCAACACTTCAAAATACAGAACAATGTGGCATAAAGGTTTGTTTCTTGGTTTCTAGTTCTTTATGACCCACAGCAGTGGGCAGAGCAATGCAAACTCCTGATCCAACACGCTGGAGAAAGTTTGGACAACCCTGGCCAAGCCTACTTAGTTCTGTTGGCCTCTGTTAGCCAGATGGAACCCCTAAAACTGTATGGTTTGGGGGCTAGGCTGCCACACACTCTACTCCTGTGCCAACCCTGCTGTCAACGTATTGCAATGTAAACCAGGTCCATTCTGGATTGGGTGCAGTGGAAGGATATTTTTTCCTGCCCCTGCCTTTGCTCTGGCTCCGCCGTAGCCAGCTCTGGGTTCGATTTGACCCCTAATTTAAATGAGCAGTGCCTGGTTTCTCCCCACAGTAAGTCCACAACTGAAGTCTTAAATAGACAGGCGGGAGAGTGAGGCAGGCAGGTAAAGAAGACATCAGAGCTTTCTCCAGCTCCATTCTCCATCCTCCTACCTCTGGATGACCATGTGCCACCAACTGATCGAGAGACAAGAAAGGGAGGCAGGCAAAAATATTCTATTAATAAGCACTTACTCCTAGTCTAGCTGGTCTGTTTACCACCCTGACAGCATTGACTGACAACTGCCATGTAAGAAGTGTCTAGATGAATTACATTTCAGTATTTTCTTTCTGTGGTTTGATTACAGTATTTTTAATTTATACGTAAGCCACCTTGGAAGGATTTTGTACCATTCAAGAGGGGATATGAATAATCATAGTAAGGAAGCAAAGTGCAATATAATGGCACCCTAGTGCCCCCTACTACACGAAAGTATCACCCCCTGCTCCCCAATCCATGTTTCAATGTTCGGGCTGGGCAGTATATAGATATATCGCCCAAAACCGGGTTGAAGTCCATATCGTGATACTGGTTTTATAAATCTTGACTTGGCAATATATCACAAATAATGATGTGTGTGCAGTGGCGTAGTGTGGGTTGTCAGCACCCGGGGCAAGGCAAGTAATTTGCGCCCCCCTAACCCGTGGATTTGCGCCCCCTAACCCTAACCCCCAGATGTTGTGCCCGGTGCGGCCGGCCCCCCCTGCACCCCCCACGCTACGCCACTGTGTGTGTGTGTGTGTGTGTGTGTGTGTGTGTGTGTGTGCGCACTATGCAAAAATCACAATGTGGGAGAAACCGTGCAGCCAGCCAGTGCCTCTATATAGCTCCATTCTTATTTCAGACATAGTGATATCTTTATATCACAATGTTTAACTGGTGATATATCATGATGTTGAAAACCAGATACTGCCCAGCCCTGTGTGGCTTGTGGCTCAGACTACAGCAATAAGGAACAAGGGACACAGCGAAGAGAGAAGGCCTGATTTTGTCATAGCCAGGCCTTCAGACTCCTTTGCTAAAACTCCTCAGCTAACCCTCCCTAGCACCAATAAGACATGTTGGCTAACCATGGTTTAAGTGCTCTTAGAATCAGAGCTTGTTTC
Organism: Podarcis bocagei; assembly: GCF_964188305.1. Classification (NCBI taxonomy): domain Eukaryota; kingdom Metazoa; phylum Chordata; class Lepidosauria; order Squamata; family Lacertidae; genus Podarcis; species Podarcis bocagei. The sequence continues at coordinate 25,837,352 of NC_138136.1, forward strand.
AGGAAAGTATCAGAAACCAAGCCTGTGCTTGGCAGCTGTGTATTTTGCTTGGCTTGCTGGTACAAATAGTGGACCAAATAGAGAAGGACACATGGAAATACAGTGGTACCTCGGGTTAAGTACTTAATTCGTTCCGGAGGACCGTTCTTAACCTGAAACTGTTCTTAACCTGAAACACCACTTTAGCTAATGGGGCCTCCTGCTGCTGCCGTGGCGCCGGAGCATGATTTCTGTTCTCATCCTGAAGCAAAGTTCTTAACCCGAGGTACTATTTCTGGGTTAGTGGAGTCTGTAACCTGAAGCGTATGTAACCTGAAGCGTATGTAACCCGAGGTATCACTGTTACCTGAAAAGAAATTTCTGCAGCAGAAATGGCAGCTGTGAATCCACGTAATTAAATCTTCCTCTGCTTTTTAGCTGTCAGAGAGGTGGTCTTTTAAAGGAAACAGACAAAGAGGTTGTTTTATGCTAATGCGACCCTCTTTACATTTAGGCAAGTGCTTAAATTAACATGTCCAAATGTTAACGGAATCCCATCTCCCACATTTGAAACAGCTTTCCTCCTCCCAGTCATCTCCTGTGTTGAGCATGCAAAGAAAATTCCCGCAACACAGCATAGCATGGGCCCAGCACCCAAATCTGTTGATAACTGTTTTAATAGCAATTACTAACACACTTACTTCACCATTTGGCTTGTATCCATTACTTCTAATTTCCAAGTCTGGGAGTAAATGGAGATGTGCATCTGAGGAAACAGACGAGGCATGGAGACAAAAATTGCATGGATAGATTCAAAACACACTCACTCACAAATCCAGTAATTTTATAGCTTGTTAAAGAACCATCTGAGGAATTAGTATGCATCATCAGGCTTCAGAATTCAGAGAAGATTAGCATTGTGCATTTAACCTACGTCCTATAAATGTATTGGTTTCATTTTGCATGGAAATAATATGTAGCTCAGCATCTTTCTCATCCATCAAACTAGACTGATGATCAAACTACGATTACAAACGTGCTGTCATTTTATGTATTTTGATTCTCTTCTCCATTACCTTTTGATAATTAGCTGCTTGATCTTTTTATAAGGTAGTTTTTCTTTGCTCTTTAAATCTAATAGAAACTAAAGCTCAAATGAGCACATTATCTGAACACTCACTCTCTAGAAGAAATGATTGAACAGTCCATTCTTTTTAAAAAGTAGTTTGCATGTAGATATGTTTAATGCTCACCAGTATATAATTTTAATGTGAAAGAACTCTCTTTGTGGAGAATTCAGCCTGCCACTGGATGTTTAAATTTTCAGTGTCTGTTGCCATGGCAACCAGAACTGAATCTGGTACCCACTGTGTTCAACATAAATTAATTTAAAGTCATAGTATCTGAAAGATTTTATTCATTTTATCTACCGCTCCCCAACCCCCCCAAAATCCTAACACTGCTCTGATTTATGTGAAGTTCAAGTAGCTATGTTTGAAATATCATTAAAACACATTTTCCCTGAGATAATTATTAGTGTTATTGGCAGGATTCCATACTTCGAACATAATGAATAATGTATGTAAAGAAATTGGTTCCTAGATTTCTTGTGGTATTGAAGCAGTGAAATAATATATAAACAGAATCTCTAAATGAATTTTCAGTTCAGTTCAGTCCTTAGCTGTATTTATGCTAGGCCATTCACTTTAAATTTAGTAAATGAAATGTTAATGTTTATATTTTTCTCAAATTTATTTGCTCTTTTGCAGTATTATGATCACTTTATGAAAGCAATAGACCTATTAAAGTCACTTCTTAAAAATCATGTTTATTCCATTAGGCATTATGAGAGAGAAAAAGAGAGAAATTATTTTAAAATTTAAGATACTAATCGGAGGAACTTAAATTTTTCATGGGCATCGTCTCATGAGGTTTCCAGACCTGCACAGAAAACTACAGTATAGATAATGAATTTAAGAGCTGAAGAAGTGGAGAGTTTAATGAGTATAACATGACCGGTTTTTCTGAACAACATTTGCCAGTGTCATGTATAGCTAATTTCCAAGGCTAATTGTATTGTATTCAGCTCACACAAATCTGCAGAAAAACAGAGCTTATGAGAGGCTATTATTGCCTGCCATGGCTAGATGCTAGAAGGAGGTCAATGATGTCACTGTTTTGCATATCATATAACAGCTTTTCAATGTTCCCATTTAACAATCCCCCTGGCTGCAGAATCCTACATATTTCATAAATCACTTTTTGCTACAGTACTGTAGGTCCTTGCAAAGTCTGCTTTTGATTCTGCCTCCTTAAAAAGAAGAAGAAGAATGCTGCATTTCATTTTCCTTTCAGTTTGATTTAGATTTGTGGGTAGCTCAACTCAACTAAACACTCTACTTTAAAACAAAAAACCACACACACAGACAATCGCAACTAGGAAATAAAGGGAAAAACCCAGGATTTTATCAAAGGACAAAAATGGGCCTTCCTTAAATCAACAGCGCTTTGACGTGAAGTCACTGTTGATTCTGTACAATTCCAATTTAAAATGGATTGGACAATTGCCTTCCCCCATACGGAGCGTCATGCAAAGGAACAAATTGCTATGGCGCGGCGAAACGTTGTTTTGAGAATATTTTCACGGGAAGAGTTAAAAAACAACAGTCTGCATATTAAATATTTAGATTGCCAGCACACTGCTGTTCTCAACATCTTCCCTGTCAGCGTCCCGGTCTCTGTGTGTCTGGTAGTTATAACCTTGCCATATTGACACATGCTGTAAAGAGACATTTAAGAATACAGGAATGTGCCACAACTCGGCATGACTCATTTGCACCAATCACACATACTCGTTAATAACACAGCCAACTCGGAGGGCTCCTGTGGGGATTTGTTGTGCAGCGTCTTTGACTGCAACGCGAGCGGCTGAAAACTTTGCGCTCATTTGCCTCAAATCCCCCAATCAGCCCCCACCCAGTTTTAACGAGCATGCTGCCACTCATTATGTTAAATCTTCTTTAACAAGCTTCGGAGACGATAGACAGTTCAGTACGAGCAAGCAAAACAACCAAAGGCTTCCCAAATCTCTTCCTTTTACAGTGTGCACTGAAATTGAAATGGAGCCTTTTGAGCACTATAGAGTAGGAGGAGGAGGTGGTTGGATGATGGCGGTGTTGGAGGAGGAAAGAGTATTTTGCCCCACAGTTCAGGGAGAATTGGCAAGAATTCACAGCAAAGATGCGGCATAAAGGAGAGTGCTTATGTAAATGGATTGGAAAGGATTCACATCAGTGAACAGAGCCACGCTTGGGTTAACTGCATCAATACTCCACTTTATTTGTTTTAAAGCTCATTTCGAATGGCAGATAGTTGACTCTGAAATAAATGAATTGATCTCAGCCTACCTTATTCATTATTAAGTCTTAGTGGCGGGAGGCCATCTCGTAATGCAGCAACTACCACCTCGCCTCTGCACCCCGCTGGAAGCATTTTTCGGTGCAGTTTCAATCCAGAAACTAGCAGACACAGAGAAATTGACCTGTTGGCCGAAACGGCACTGAAACGGAATGACCCGTGTGCGGGACTTTGGATACACACTGAACAGGCTTCAGTTTCATCTGCCACATGCCTGCATCAACTAGATAAACCCCACAGTGTTCTTAAAACCTGCAGGGGATGCTCTGCTCTTTGTCCCATCAAATCTGTGATGTTTAACTGATGGAGGCAAAGGCCAGGGTTTTATCTGTCATTCATTCCACCGTCCCTCCGGAACTCTGTCCTGAATCAAGTTTGCAAACTCCTACTGTATTTAGGAAGCAGATGAAATCCTCTCTTTTAAAATGAGATTTGGGACTATGAATGAACACTGTTGCTTTTCATTGAATGCTCTGATGTTGTTTTATTGATTTCTATATTTTTATAGTATTCTATTGTATTTATATGGGTGTTGAATTGTACATTGCCTCGAGCGTGCTCTCCTGAGAAAGCAACAAATAAAATTTTAAAATCTTAAGTCAATAAATATATATGAAAATCCAGAGGAGAGACCAAGCATCCCAAAGTGTCTTAGACAAGCTGGTAGAACACAATTACTCCCATTAGGAAAATCTTCTCCAATTAATCAGGGCTGGCCCTGTCATTAGACAGAGGTGGCTGCCTCAGGCAGCTGATTTTGTGTATCATGAAAGGGCAGAAAATGGTTAGTTATTTAATTTTCTGTCACAGGGACTGGACTTGGGGGACTGTGCATCTTAACTTGCAGGAAGGTGTGTGTCACCGTTTGCTATTCTGCCTCAGGCAGCAAAATATATTAGACCTGCCCTGAGTGAAGTTACTCTTATCCCCACATTCCATTTACATTGCTGCAGGAGACAGTAAGAGCTAGGAGAAGAGAAAGAAATGCCTAATTACTGATGGCTCCTTTCCCCTTCAAGAACAAGGTAAGCTGCTTTCCTCTTTTATTCCTGCTGTTCTATTATTTATCTGCTCTAAATTGCCTGTTGATCACCATCTAAATTGACAGGCCCTGTTGATCACCATCTGAAAAACAAAACTTGTTTAATCGCATGGTTTGCCACTCACTGGTAAGGAACTCCAGTGGCAAGTTGATAAAGGGGCATATGTCAAGACTCACACACCAGCAGAGGGCATGGGCGTAGCCAGGGGACAGCTGTCCCCATAAATCAATCTAAATCAATACAAATCAATACAAATATGAGGTTCTGCCCTCCCCCCCCATAACAAAAATCCTGTCTACGCCAATGGCAGAGGGAGCACTGCCAGTCTCAAATTTACCCTGCCTTCTACTCTTGCTTGTTGCCACTAACTGTTCTTCTTTGTGCTTGGCAGTGAGCAAGGAGCAAGGAGAAGGAGCAGAGGTCTCCATCTCCATTGTCCTTTCCATCAGAACAGCATTGTAGATTTTTCCCAGAGGGTCAGGGCCAAGGGATGGGTATCAACAACAGTAATGGCAGAGGGGCTACAGAGGGTGGGAAGCTTCCTGGACAGGGGGTCACCTTGACCCACAGGAAATGGAGGAAGATAAGGATCTGGCCTTTTACCTGGACCTAGTTCCTTGTTGTTGTTTAGTTGTTTCCAACTCTTCGTGACCCCATGGACCAGAGCACACCAGGCACACCTGTCTTCTACTGCCTCCCACAGCTTGGTCAAACTCATGTTTGTAGCTTCGAGAACACTGTCCAACCATCTCGTCCTCTGTCGTCCCCTTCTCCTTGTGCCCTCAATCTTTCCCAACATCAGGGTCTTTTCCAGGGAGTCTTCTCTTCTCATGAGGTGGATCCTTACTGCTGCCCTAAGAGTGTATTGCCCAGGGTCTCTTTGAAAACCCAGAGCCAAACCTGGGTAGGTGCTCCTCCTATTTGCAAGCAGATCTGCAGGCAAGTGAATATGCCAGAGGGGGTGCTTTCATGCAATTCCTGTGCTCCTCTTCATGTTTGTGGGTTGCAAAAGTACACAGAACAACATGGGAAGGCGCCGAGACAAGGAAAGGCAAACCGGGTAGGAAAATGACAAACAGTGCCAGAGCAGGCCCCCTCTAAATTAACAACCATCTTTAAACTCCAGGAGATTATTTCTGACAGCATGAATAGCTTTATATCCCTCCTGGCATAATCATGAGCTCTGCTACCTGTTTATCAGACAGCAAAGCTTTAGCAATGACGGGGAGGCAGGGGGAGGGGCGGGATGATATAAATTAAGACAAAAATCAGCTGTGTGTTTGCAAAGGCTGCCTCCAAAGAAACATTCCCTCCTGTGTGATTTCTTGTCTTGAGTAAAGGACAGCTTGCGAGTCATCTGCAAAATGGCATCATACCCTTTGTGTATACAGTAGTTCTGTCTTTGGAGTGCCTAATGATCCCCACTAAACAAATTATTCTCAAAAATTTGCTTGTGTTATTATGAGCAAAGCATCCTGTGTGTCTGGTAATGCTACCTTTGGAGGAAAGGAAAACTCTGGCTAAACATGTTTTTTCTTATGAGCAAGCTGCCTTTTATTATAACAGGGAGAGGAAATTGCCTTGAACCCAGTGCAGGCTGGTTCATTAGGGAAAATGGGGCACTACCCTTTCCAGCCTCTCTCTGCCTTCAACAAGTCCCCGTCTGCCCATCTTCTTATATCCAGTCCAGAGGGCGGCACTGGGTGCCAGCTTCCTCCTCATTGGTCTTAATGCTGCCGTCGTAGAACTCAGTAGGGAGGAGGATGGGACAAAACAACAACTAGTTGGTGCCACTGTTATTGGTTTTGGCTTCGCCCATATCGCCACCCTGCCAGTCCTGTGGGCACCAGCCACCACGGCTTAAATCGGGTCAGACTACAGGAGTCTCCCCACTTATGCACGTTTCACTCACACGCACAACCGCGTATGCTTTTGGCACCAGGAAATTATTAAATAAATTGGTTTTAATTGCAAAAGGGCTTCAAAAAGGGCAAAAATGGCACCCCAAGTGGGAAAACTGCAAAAATGGGGCAAAAAGAGCAGGGAAACAGCTAGTAATCCCAGGAGCCTTTGCAAACACAATCTCATGAGACTTTGCACTGACCTTTGAGGCCTGTGGAGAGCTGGAATTTGAGAAAGGAAGTTTTGGAGGTAGCGGTGGTGGTGGAATTTGGAGGATTTTTGTGGATTTTTTGTGTTCCCCATGATAAGCGGTTTCATGTATATGCATGGTACCTAGGAACATAGCCCCATGCATAAGTGGGGAGACCCCTGTATTTATCCAGCTAGCCGAGGATTGTCTTTTCTCAGTGGTGGTAGTGAAGTCATCTTCCCTTACTCTGGGTAACTGATCCTTTTATCCAGAGATCCCAAGAATTAAACCTGCAACATTATGCTTGCAAAGCATGCATTTTGCTAATGAGCTATGGTCCAACCCTAACGACCCCCCCCGCCCCAATACACTTTCCAAGGTCTGTGGAAACTGTAAAAACCCATTTCGCCGAGACATCGGTCAATTTGCAAGCCTCTGTGGAAGGCTACAAATATTTTGAAGTCTCTCTGTGTTGAGACCTTTGCATCACATTTCCATGTTCCCAAAGAGGAAGGGAAAACAAACAAACAAACAGAAACCTCCCACTCTATTAAATCTTGACATTATAGCTGTAGGTTGCTGAGATCTTTTTTTTTATTCTTCATTGCATTTGCAATCAATGAGAACATTTTACCCTTAATTGCTATTTAATACCATTTGCTTCTGCCATTTGAAACATGCCGTTTTGAGTGAGCAGATCAGTCCAAAGTTGAAAAAGAGACAGCCAATTTATTTCCAAGGAAGGCGAGCGTGTGCCAGCTAGCATCTCAATCCTCTTCCTCCCGAACATGATGTCAGTGTCTATATTTCTCTAGTATGTTGAATTCATGTGTCATCATTCTGTAGAGCAGCTAATCTTGGGAGCGTGCATCATATATGAATGAATGAATCTGAGATGGGTATTCTTAAAAATAGTAGTACGTTTTTGACAGTGCATGTGAAGAGAAAGGATTCCTCATACTAGACTCAACATTTGTTGCTGTCTTTGAATCTGCAGCACCATCCCACCCAGCCACCTGATCATTCATATAGAATCATCTAACGTGAGGATGGCTCAGTCAGTAGAGCACAAGACACTTAATCTCTGGGTTGTGGGTTTGAGCCCCACATGGGGTGAAATATTTTTCTGTATTGCAGGGGGTGTCACTAGAGGATGCCCGTGGTCCCTCCCAATTTTACAATTCTATTATTTCTGTGTACTTGACAAGCCTTAAATACCATGGGTGCTAAGAAGAAGTGGGTACATATTTTTAGGTTTAAGATACCTTAAATATTGTAATGAAATGGAAGGTTGGATTAAAGAACTCTCATGGTCTCCTCCATCCCGGTGATTCTGTAGCTGTAAGACTGGATTCTGCAGAAAAAGAGAACAAACTGGTTGGAGAAGCTTAGCTTGCCAGATCCTCTTTTGTTGGGAGAATGGACCTTTCCATCAATAAAGAGATGGCCAACACAGATGCTACTGGCACAGAGACAGAAGGAAGAGTCAACCCCGACCGGAGAAAAATAGCAAATCAAGATGAGATAGACTATACTAAAATGGCAAAAATAACTGGGAAGCACAGAAATCAAGAATACAAGAACTTCAAAAAAGAATGGGAAAAGTTTATAATTTATATATGAGACCACTGTAAGCAGGTTAAGACACTGGCAGGATTTTCATCACACATAAAGTAACAGAAACTATGGACAATTTAGAAGGAAAAATATTTGGATAAATACTGATATGCAGTTGTACAGTGGTACCTTGGGTTAAGTACTTAATTCGTTCTGGAGGTCCGTTCTTAAGCTGAAACTGTTCTTAACCTAAGGTACCACTTTAACTAATGGGGCCTCCTGCTGCCGCCGTGCGGCCAGAGCACAATTTCTGTTCTCATCCTGAAGCAAAGTTCTTAACCCGAGGTACTATTTCTGGGTTAGCGGAGTCTGTAACCTGAAGCGTATGTAACCTGAGGTACCACTGTAATTATTTTTACTAGGACCCATGGAAGGGATGGGGGGGGGGGAGTCAGGAGATTCAGAGGAATCTCAGTATTTGGATTTTGAATTGATGTTTGTTGTGTGTTTATATTTTTAAAAATCAAATAAAAAAGTATAAAAAAATAAAAGATGGCCTAGTGCAGGTGATGTGTTGCCACATAAACGAAATAGCTGAATGTACTATGGGCACACCCCGTATTCTGGTTGGAGGTAATGTCATCAAGGACTTTGTTTGTGTGAAATGGGGGAGCAAGATACGTTGGAGTACTAATGCTGTGAACCCTTTTTGATCAGAAAGGCTTTCCCAGCTGTATAAATAGGTCTTTACCATGAGTGTCTTACTTTGTTAGGGTTTCAGCCTTGTTTTAAATGTATTTGCTGTTGTTGTTTTTTTTAAAAAAATTGTTTTTAATATGTGTAAATTGCCTTGTGATGGTTGTTTAGAAGGCGATTAATAAATCCATGATGATGATGGATTTCATCTTACATGCAGCCTGTGAATAGTGTAAATAAAACCTTATATCCTAAATATTCCATTGGTCTCCAGTAGGGATGTAATCTGATTTTTGGTACCGGTTTGGATTACGATTCAACAGACACGTCACACATACGGTTTCCCTTCACTTCTCACGTCACTTTTTAAAAATTATTCCTGATCCAGTGCTTTGCTTTTTGAAAATCATGCTATTGTTTATGTTTTTGACAATTATTTCAGAGCTGTCTGCAAACTCAGTGAGCTGGTAATTGCCTATTGAAGTATGCCTCTTGCCTCAGGGTTACTGTCTGTTCAAGTGAGGATGAAGAGGTGATGGACCTCGCCACTCTGGAGTTACTGTTCTTTGTCAATTTTTTTCTTGTCAGGTAGCTGGCATATTAACAACTTACAATGTCAGGCAAATAAGTGACCCGTTGCATTGATTGTTGGTTTGTATTTTGCAAAATGAAATCCCCACACCTTCTCCCAGCACAGAGACTGACTCTTCCTTGAGAATGACAACTAAAGTCGGGCCTCCCTTGCACTCTCGTTCAATGTCAATATTTTAGGATAGAGAGATTTCTTCTTTTGGTCATTGCACACTCAGTCACTAATTGTCATTGATATTTCCCCTGCAGTTCTGACCAGAAAGAGTGATGGCCACAGAATGTGGAGGCTCCACTGGAAACAATTGTTTTTAAGTGGTACTACTGGAATGGTAATGAATTGCAGGGAGAGTTGCTTAATGGCTAGGAATCTAGTAGGGTGGCTTGGGAAAATTAACATTGGCTGAATTTATATATAAAAACGATTGCGGGCAAGAGAGAGCACCTCTCAGAAATTGTACTGATTTTGAGGATGAACTAGTGGCAAATGAGTGGTGGTGAAGAAGGCAGTAAAATAAATTTTATAGGGGCAGGGCAAGTGTGTTCCCTTCACCCCCAGTCCGCCAAAGAAACCACTTAATTCTAGAATGAGATAAATTTCAGGGCCCTGTGTGTTTATGATTTCCCTCCATATGCCCCCGCTACCACAAAAAAACAGTTCACATTGTTCAAGTATGGCTTGCAAGGTGTGCTTGTGATTCCTGACTCAACCCATTGTCAAACTTTGCCCAGAAAAAAGAACAACCCCATCACCACCTCCGTTTGTATTTTTGCATGGACCAATAGTGAAAAGTAATAATTAACCATTTATTATAATGTTAACAGATTATAATATTATAATATTAACAGGTGGCGCTGTGGGTTAAACCATAGAGCCTAGGACTTACCGATCAGAAGGTCGTCGGTTCGAATCCCTGTGATGGCGTGAGCTCCCGTTGCTCGGTCCCTGCTCCTGCCAACCTAGCAGTTTGAAAGCATGTCAAAGTGCAAGTAGATAAATAGGTACTGCTCCGGCGGAAAGGCAAACGGCGTTTCTGTGCGCTGCTCTGGTTTGCCAGAAGCGTCTTCGTCATGTTGGCGGCTTCGGCCAATAAAGCAAGATGAGCACCACAACCCCAGAGTTGGCCACGACTGGACCTGATGGTCAGGGGTCCCTTTACCTTTTTATAATGTTGTAATAAATAATGTAATAACGTTACTACAAAAGAAATGCATCAGACCTTCATTTTAACACTCACAAAACCCCCATAAAACCCATTTCTGGTTACATTAACAAATATCAAAGATTCACATTAAGACATAATACGATGACTACGCTTTCTGTGAGCGTTTTGTTAAGTCACAGGGGACAAAAAAGGAGATAGAAAGGTTAACAATAAAACGATGAATGTTAATGGTGGTTAATGGTTAACATAATCACTTCAGCAGTGAATCAATGAGACAGAAGTTAGCGCATGCACATTTCAGCAGTACCTAGTTAGCATAGTGAAGAGCAAACATTGATGATGATGGTAGGTGACTAAATAGTATTGAAACAAATGGAATCATATTTGGAAAATCCCCTTCCCCCGCAACTTCTCTACATCCCCCCCCCCCTCCTGGAATTGGGAATTACTCAGAAAGTCAATGCACGCAAGACCACTTTGCAAAGAGAGTGGGCGAGCAGATCATGGACCAGTTTGATGTTTCCTTCTGTTTGCAGTGAATTTTTCCACCATCTCTTGTCTCCAGTGACCTTCATTCTAAGGAAAGCAATCCAAGGGATTGGGGTGAAATCCCTGGAACCTGCTACAACTTGGAGTCTGGTACACATAATAATACAGAACAATCTCTCTCTCTCTCTCTGTGTGTGCGTGCGTGTGCGTGCGTGTGTAAAACCAATAGCCCCTTTGTGTGATTTCTCCTTTTTCTTCAGATCCTCTATACTTCCCCTTCGTCTTTTGATAAAAAGTAAAAACACAGTGACAGCAAATACACATTTTGGGAATCCTCTTGCAATAGGAGTGCTTTACTTCGCAGGGACCCATGCCTGCTAAAAGCCTCCTGTGTGACAGGAGCAGGACCAGTGTATGCCCTTATCCCTCCAATCACCGTCATAGCTCCTTCACATTTGGATTGACCTTAATGTAATACAATCCTTTAATGGAACTTTATCACCTCACAATTGATGGGTGAGATTGCTTGTATGAAAGCAGCTTTTCATCCCAGTCACACACCGGGTGAAAAGCTTATATGGCGGACAAACATTTAGCCTTCTCCCTGATGTATTTATTTCAGGGTTATGATTTTGACTGGGGAATGAGGGTGTTATGAATCAGTTTCTTTAGCTCCTACCTTCCTTGCGAGGTAGAACCACTGGAAGATGCAGTTTATAAATGAAGTAGCACCATCACCGCCCACGTTTTATTGCAATAGACTGAACACATAGAAATTCAAGCTTACTGTGTCTTAAAGGGAGGAGAGACTGGCCTGTGCCAGCTCTGCTCTTAGCAGTTCAGTTGGCAGAAAAGTCAGTGTGGGTGAGATTGCCCAAGTGAAATCTCATTACTCACCTCCAGGTTTCTGATTTAAGGCATTTATTAAAGGTTCACAAGCAAGGCAGATGAGAGAAACAGTTGCACTGAAACAAACCAAGCAGCCCTTTAACGAGCTAAGCAGAATGCCTTTTCGGTAGCGGTGCCTGCCCTGTGAAACGTCCTCCCAGAGGATGTCAAACAGATAAACAACTATGTGATTTTCAAAAGACATCTGAAGGCAGCCCTGTACAGGGAAGTTTTTAGAGAATGATGTTGTATTGTGCTTTTGCTGGTGGCTGGGGCAACCCAGTCAGATGGGCAGTATATTATTAATGATGATGATGATAATGATGTTCTAAAATCAAGTTGCTTCCAGATGGGGGTTTAACACTGGTTCTGAAACATTTGGCTCAGTGTCTGAATCTGCATGATCCAATCCTCTTAAAGTCAGATTATCCTGTCATTGGCAGCAGGTTGTGTGTGTGTGTTTTTAAATCAGATTTCCCCCGGAAAAGGTAAAACTGGAATAAATGGAGCGGTGGTGGTGATATGGGCTGCTACTTTGATGATGACAACATCATGTGGATGCTGCAAAAATCTTGCGTGCATGGGGAGCAGCAATCCCACAATGAAACGCATCTGGAAGCACCCTCAGTTCCTGTAATGTACAGACGGTTGTAGCCAATGTTCATCCAACTCAGAGTAGACCGATGCAAAATCAAATATTTGTCTTCCAAGTAATGTTTCCAGTACTTATACTTTGTTTAGATGAGGGATGGGGAACCTCTGGGCTTCCAGATTTTTGACTCTATATCCTATCTGCCCCAGCCAGCAGGGCCACTAGGTAAAGGTAAAGGACCCCTGGATGGTTAAGTCCAGTCAAAGGTGACTAAGGGGTTGCGGCACCCATCTCGCTTCAGGCTGAGGGAGCTGGCGTTTGTTCACAGACAGCTTTCCGGGTCATGTGGCCAGCAGGACTAAACCGCCTCTGGCGCAACAGAACAACGTGATGGGAGCACGGAAATGCCGTTTACCTTCCTGCCTATTTATCTACTTGCACTGGCGTGCTTTCAAACTGCTAGGTTGGCAGGAGCTGGGAGAGAGCAATGGGAGCTCACCCCATAGTGGGGATTCAAACCGCTGACCTTCTGATCAGCAAGCCTAAGAGGCTTGGTGGTTTAGACCACAGCGCCACCTGCATCCCCGCAACATCAGGAGAGCTACAGATTCCCCACCCTTGTTTTAATCTCTATACCAGATGTGCAGTTACAATGCAGATAGACTTTTAGGACATCTGAATGTAAGAAGAGCCCTGCTATCTTAAACCAGACACCAATCTATTCCAGCACCTGTTCTCACAATGGCCAACCAGAAGGCAATGGGAAACTCACAAGTAGGAGATGAGTGCGATAGCCCTCTCCCATTCTCAGTCCCCATCACCTAGTATTTAGAAGCAATATCTTCTCTGATAATGGAATTAATATTTAAATATCATGACTAGTAGCAATTGATTGCCTTATTTTCCATGACTTTGTCTAGTCCTCATTTAAAGCCATCCAAGGTAGTAGACATCACTATATCTTGTGGTCAGTGGCGTAGCGTGGGTTCTCAGCGCCCGGGGCAAGGCAAGTAATTTGCGCCCCCTAACCCGGGGCAAGGCAAGTAATTTGCGCCCCCTAACCCGTGGATTTTAACACTCGAGTCTCTTCCACGCCCCCCCAGATGTTGCGCCAGGTGCAGCAGGCCCCCCTGCACCCCCACGCTACGCCACTGCTCCCACCACAAGTCTTCAGGACAGCCATCCGAAGGCTCTCCGCCCCACCGCCAGCCTTCGGAGGAGGTCCGAGGACAGTGGGGTTCCTGCTTCCTCGAGGAGGTCCGGCCAAACGCGCCCCCCCAAATGTTGCGCCCGGTGCGGCCGGCACCCCTGGCACCCCCCACGCTACGCCACTGCTTGTGGTGACAAATTCCAAGCGTGTTGTGTGAAGAAGAATTTATTTTTGTCTGTCCTGAATCTCTCAACAGTTCTGGCCATTTGCAGTGTCTCATTGAAATATGTTTCTGAGTGAGGCTGGCCAGTGTAAACTGCATATGCCAGAATAGACTCCACCACTTGCCTTAGAACATTGTTCCTCAACCTAATAGGTCTCCCTGGCTGGCAGTCCCCCCCCCCATAGTAAACTTACATTTACTTTACAATTTCTCATCAGTTAGTTTCATGTCCAGGATCTTAAGCTGTTTCATCCTGTTCCAATATTTGCTTTTCAGATTTTTCAGGGGATTGTTTGAAGCCAACAAAAAGACTCATCAATGCTATGTAAAGAAAAAAAATTAAGCAATGTCATTATTATTTGTTTTTAAATTACAATATTTGGATTTGTTCTTTTAACTTCTCCAACTGTCCTTCGCATTCTTTGTATAATTCTAAATAGCAAAATTGGTTCTGCCTCCCGGATTATCAGGGTGAATTTAAGAAGGCATATTTGACCAGGTAAAAAGGTATAGGAAAAGTACTTTACAGTGCGCACAATATTCTCGATGCTGCTTGATGTTGGAAATTACTTGCATAAAACATGGACACGTTCCATCCATACCCAAATGGGTGCAGCTGCACGAGGAATAAGGAGGTGGCCTTCTCAGGCAGCAGCTGTGTATGGAAGGGGAGGTGGGAAATTGTCCAGCTCTTCTTTGCAATGGCAATTGGCTGGCAACTGGCTAGCTCTATATAGCACATGTGGGGTAAATGGGGAACATCAGCTAGTTGATGGAGCTGTGTTCAGGGCCTTCATTGTCCCTTGAACAGCATATTCAACTGCTAGTCCAGTCAGCTTCTGTATGTGGAATGAGAAGGTGGCACCTTCATGTCCTTTGCATCAAGCAGCAAAATTTCTTGGGCAGCCCGGTAGTTAACACATTGCTAATATGCTGCCAAGAGATAATTATATTGCTAGGAGTGTCTTCAGTGGAAGGCTTTTGTTGAATTCAGCTACCTGATGGGCAGATGGAGAGGGATTTCAGTGGTACAATTAAAGCCAATAGCAGACTACAACAGGATCATGGCTAAGCTCAATCTAAAGAAGCCACAATTCATTTTCAGGCTATTTAATGGGTTACTTTGCATTTAATTTTAATACTCAATTTGAATAATGTATCATGGTCTGAGAGAGTAATAACAATCGGCCTATTGATCTTCTTTATCTGGATGGAATAAAAATGTTGCATTCTGGTAGCTCTTTGATTATGAGAATTGCAATTAGGAGTGGGTTTGTGTGTGTGTGTTCCTACTGGGACTTCAGACACTGAGAATTATATTGCTTTTATGTTAAGCAAATCAAGTGACACGATATTTATTGCACAGTTGGTGACAAGAGGGAATTTATTTGAAACATTTGTTGTTTTAGAATGGCTGTATTGTTCCTTCGTGCATGACTGATGGAGTTCAGATAAAAAATGGTTCCATCCATGTTTAGTTTGGGTGTAAGTGTCATATGTACAGATGTTATACAGTGAAAAAAACCCCACAGCCTTAATTGCTGTTATTATTGTCCTTATCGTTTTTAATATCAGCTGTGCTTAGGATTGGAGTGAAAGTTAACTTTGATTCTGAGCACAGATCAACTCTGTGGGAAAGAAAGAAAGAAAGAAAGAAAGAAAGAAAGAAAGAAAGAAAGAGAAGGACACACGGAATCATTTTATTACCAATATTAGATGTAAATGATAGTTTTTATCTTGTAAATACAGAAAACTTGTTAATTTGCCCACAATTATAAATAGCATGATAATAAAAAGAAATTTTCATGAAATGCAGTAATAAACGTGCATGGTGTTGTGCACAATTCTAACAAATAGATCTCTGCTTGCAACTCCCCAGGGTATCAATAGATAAAAATAGAGCAAAAAGAAGGGAAGATTCAAGTTGATTATTGAAAAAGTTACCTTCTACACTTGCTGAAGTGAGCAGCAGGGTTTAGGAACTGGCATTTCTTCAGCCATTGAATTTCAACTGCCAATTTAGGATTGCTCTGCTTGTATTTAAAAAGGAAGTTAGAGTGAGCAAAAGTTGTGGAAAGGAGAGGGAGGGCGCCACTACCGAGAAGGCCCTCTGCCTGGTTCCCTGTAACTTGGCTTCTCGCAGTGAGGGAACTGCCAGAAGGCCGTCGGTGCTGGACCTCAGTGTCCGGGTAGAATGATGGGGGTGGAGACGCTCCTTCAGGTATACTGGACCGAGGCCGTTTAGGGCTTTAAAGGTCAGCACCAACACTTTGAATTGTGCTCGGAAACGTACTGGGAGCCAATGTAGGTCTTTCAAGACCGGTGTTATATGGTCTCGGCGGCCGCTCCCAGTCACCAGTCTGGCTGCTGCATTCTGGATTAGTTGTAGTCCAAGCAGCCTGTCCACATCCTCGGAGGTAACAGATTGGAATTGATCCCACGCAATTTGACTAGACAGGACTCTAGCACTCTCCCGCCCCGGCCCTGCTCCCACGGTGGCGTCTACCTCTTCCCGAATCTGAGCGACTTTATCTGCAAAAAACTTTGCAAAATCATTGCAGGAGATCATGTGGCCCGTACTGGGCCCCGATGTAGCAGGTGGTTTCGCTAAATTGCGGACCACCTGAAAAAGTCTCCTGCTGCTGTTTTCTGCAGATGCAATAGAGGCGGTGAAGAAAGTCTTCTTCGCCATCGCTACCGCCACTTGGTAGGCTCGACATTGAGCTCTAACCTGTGTCCAGTCAGCTTCAGAATGGGTCATCCGCCACCGGCGCTCTAACCGTCTCAACGATTGTTTCATTGCCCTCAGATCCGTGGAAAACCACGGGGCTGTCCGGGCTCCATGCAATCGCAGAGGGCGCTTCGGAGCCAAAGAGTCAATAGCCCTGGTTAACTCCACATTCCAGCGGGCCACCAGGGAATCAGCTGAAAGGCCATCAACATGGGATAAAGCATCCCCTACCACTCTCTGGAAACCATTTGGATCCATTAAGTGGCGGGGGCGGACCATCCGAATCGGTCCCACCTCCCTGCAGGTCGCGGAGAAGTCAAGTTGCACCAGGAAGTGGTCTGACCATGGCACTTCTTTTGTTTCACTTTTACTTAGTGTCAGAACACCAACATCCATGGAGGTAAACACCAGGTCCAAGGCATGTCTGCGGCTATGGGTTGGGCCAAAAGTATTCAGGGACAGCCCCATGGAGGCCATGCTTTCCACAAAGTCCCGAGCGGCCCTTTGTAAGGTTGTGTCGGCATGGATATTAAAATCCCCTAGGACAACCAAACTAGGTGTCTCCAGGAGAACATCTGCCACGACCTGAAGCAGCTCGGGCAGGGAATCCTTGGTGCAGCGGGGAGGTCGGTACACCAAAAGGAATCCTGTACTGCCCCTATTGCCCAACTTCCAGAACATGCACTGAGAGAACTGGGTCTTCCCAATAGGACGCCTGGTGCAAACTAATGACTTCCTAAAAATCACTGCAACCCCCCCCCCCGCCCACAAGGCCTGGGTTGCTGTGCGTAAGTGAAACCTGGTGGACAAGCAGCGGCAAGAACAGGCCCATCTGCTTCATCAAACCAAGTCTCTGTTACACATGCCAGGTCAAATCCTCCATCCATGATCAAGTCATGGATGGCAGTGGTCTTATGAATCATTGACCTGGCATTGCACAGCAGCACCTTCAGGTTATGTGGGTATCCCTTGCTGATTCTAGTATCCGTCTGGTCAGGACCAGACCCGGAGGCAGGGATAGCCCTCAGACAACGACTAAACCTGCCTCCTCTGTAATGACATGGTCTGGTCTTAGCGTAACTCCTCCTCCTACCCGTGATCACTGAGATCGGTTGTCCCAGTGCATCCCCCTCTGTGGAACATGCCCCAGCCATTTTGTTGGCTGGGACCCACTCCCTGGCAGCCCTGACCCCTCCCCTTAAGAACAAAATAAGACCTTAAAACAATAAAAACAAAACCAAACCCCCCCCCCCCAGAAAACAAAAAACAATACAAATAAAAAACTATAAAAATTACAAATCCATTAAAATCAAACAAATTCCCAACTAAACATCCATCCCACCCCCATCCCCGTATATACAAAAAAATAAAATAAAAAGGAAAAGGAAAATTTTAAAACATTTTAAAAAGAACTCTGCGCCCCTCCGGATCCCCTTGGGCCGCAGCAGCAGTGACAGCAACCGTCCCTGTGAGGCCTGTCAGGCCCCGCCCTGGGCCAGGTGGTGAGTGGCAGGAAGGAGCAGGAAGGAGCAGGGCCCTCAGACACTCACACAGGAGAGTCCTCCTGGGCAGCAGAGCGCAGCAGTCCTTGTGAGGCTTCAGGCCCCGCCCTGGGCCAGATGGTGAGTGGCAGGAAGGAGCAGGGCCTTCAGACACTCACACAGGAGAGTCCTCCTCTCACACAGGAAGCTCCTGCAGCCAATCGGAAGCTGCACCTTGGTTTTCGAATGTTTTAGGAGTCAAATGGACTACCGGAATGGGTTAAGTTCGAGAACCAAGGTACCACTGTATATCAAGGAGCTCACTCCATACTTTGGAGTGGCATGTTCATATTGGTTTGAAGGACTGGAGGAAAAGGTGCCTCTACATCCCTAGCTAGCTAGTTGGATGAAATAAGAGTCTGGGTTTTTTGTTTGGTATCACTTTGCTAATTGCTGCCCCAAGCAACAGTCTACACCAGGGATCGGGAACTTGTTGCCCCGCAGATGTTGGTTGAACTACAGCTCCCATCATCACTGATCTTTGGCCATGATGGCTGGGGCTCATGGGAACTATAGTCCAATATCATTGGGAAGGCCACAGGTTTCCCATCTCTGGCCTAGACTTTTCTAGAGGGCATTCTTGCCTTGGTTCAATAAACAGACTGCCATTTGTATGCATATGTGATCATTGTGGAATGGGTTTTAATGGGTAGGAAAGGATATACAGTATTAATTGCAATTGATTCCTCCAGGTGCTCATGTGTGGGGCTTAAAGAGAGTTTTAAAATCCCACCCTTGGCAGCAAAATTGTAAAGCGTAGGAATTAGTCTGCAAAAGTTTGTTTCAGAAAGTCCAACCATGAGGTTATTTCTTTTTCTTTTTTTAAAAAAGATATTTATTAAAAGTTTAATAGTTACAGAAAAAAGAAGAAAGAAACAGTAAAAAGTTCACAATACATCAAAAATAAAGAGAAAAAAACAACAATACAACAAAACAACAAGAAAAGCAAAAACATTTAAAAAACACATCCAATATCTCTATATCTCTACCTTTCATTTACTTGTATCATTGACCTCCTCACACCTCCCTTTTTTGTATTCTTGTTCAATTAGCTATTTCAGCAAATCCTTTCCATCTTTCTCAATTTTTGTTCTATAATTTATCTTAACACAATCTGACCTTAAATTTTACACTTTGGCCCATTAACAATCTAATTTTGCTTAGTTCTTTATAACATTTCGGCTAAAACCATGTAACTTCATTCCAGCAACCCATGAAGTTATTTCTTACCCTGCTTAACACAAAACCAGGCAACAACTTAGGAAGTAAGTTAAAAAATATAATTCACTGCATTGGTTCACAGCAATGGCAGCAGTAAAATCTGTGCAGGCTAAATATTTATATTTACAGTGTAACTGGCTTTAGGCATGTGCCTGGAGCTGGAGCCAGCACAGCGCACATCTGCCCTCCTGGCTGGTCAAAAGAAAAGAGAGTGAGAGGAACAGGAAGTACTTTATGCTCATTTCGCTCCAGGAAAGAAGGGGAAATGACATCACACAGAGCCCTCTCTACCAGTTGTATTTCTATGGTCTGAGCAGCTGCCTATCAGCAATTCAGCTCTATGGACTTAACCCATTCTCATGCTAACTAGCAAGAATATGCATTTAAGTTTGGCTGCTAATCTCCCTCAGCAGTTGTACATATTGAGTGCACGATCCTTTGTCCTATACATATTAATTCATTTTAGCTGACAGTCACACATTAGTATATATGCTCCTCGAGAATGAGGCTGTTTTAAGAATTCTGCATCAAATGAAAACCAAATCTATTCACATGTGGGTATGTTGGAGTTCAAAGCTGGTGGCATTTTATTTTCTGTGTTGCCAGATGTTTGAGTTGAGCTGAGTACTCATTATTCAAGGTAACAGTCTCATGTATACTCAATAATAGTGACTGGACAGCAAAACGTACCAGATTGTTCAAACCTAATGTCTCCTTAGACAATTCCCTAGTACCCCAGTGGTCACTCTTAAGTATCAAGCCACAAATATTGCTTTTAAAGTATAAGACATCCCACCCATCCATACAGGTGCCAATTTAGGGTTGTCTTCTAAGCTATTTCATTGCTGCACCAAGACCTATAATTTGAAGGCCCTCTACTGAGCTTAATCTCTAATATTCCATACAAAGGGGGCTCTTTGTTTTCAAAACTGATATTCTGCAATGACACTGGCTTGGGGCTGCCGAGAAACCTGGTTGTCCTTTGTGCAAGTCAGCTGAATTCAAGGGGTTTACTTCTGATTTGCATCTGAATAACGCTGGATACGTATGGCTGCATCTTCCATTGTAAGTTGACTTTTTTCAAAGCTACCATACTGTGGCGGAAGATGTGGAAAACTATTTTGTGAATGAATTGGACAAACTTGGCCATTCCACTTTTTCTCTTGCTGTTGTGATTTGTTTTTGTTTTAAGCTTAACGTGGCTCCTTTACCTCAGAATTCTTAAAGGAAACATCCCATTGTGGAAATTTATATGGAGTATATATGAGAACAAGGGTCTGTATATTCTAAAAGCACATGCGATTCTGTTCATGAAAGCTTCTTCTCTCTGAAGAGGCCCTGGCTCTCCCTTGCAGATTTGACCAAGACACTGAACTGAAAGACAAGCAGAATTATTGATCCAGAGAAGTAGAGTGAAGCCAGCTTCCCAATGGCAGCCTTGACCAGGTGTGGACAGAAAGGTGTTTGGGATCCACTGGTATATCTAGGGGTGATTTGCAGTAGATTGGCAGTGTTTCCGACTCCTGATGGCTTAACAAAATCAACAATGGAAAAACTCTCTCCCATATTAGATTGCTGAAAAGAAGGAACTTTCAGCGTAGAGAAGCAGAATTGTCTGTGAAAGGACGAAGGGATCAGTTCTTTGCTTGAAAACCAGTTCCAGGGCTGACTATGTGCTTGGAGGCATCATGGTATTTAATTTTAAGCATGCAGACATTTACAGTGTATTTATAATATGCATATTTAGCCGGCTTTAAATATTTGCAGTACAGTGGTACCTTGGGTTAAGTACTTAATTCGTTCCGGAGGTCCGTTCTTAACCTGAAACTGTTCTTAACCTGAAGCACCACTTTAGCTAATGGGGCCTCCCGCTGCCACCACACCGCACAATTTCTGTTCTCATCCTGAAGCAAAGTTCTTAACCCGAGGTAATATTTCTGGGTTAGCAGAGTCTGTAACCTGAAGCGTCTGTAACCTGAGGCACCACTGTATACACATGCTTTATATTGCACATTTGCATTATGATTATTTTACTTTTATTTAGTAAACTTATTAGTGGCAACTTACGACAATAAATAAAGCAATTTAAAAAGAAAAATAAACACATGCATTGAAACAGAGAAAAGTCTAAAGCAGAAAAACAAGGCAGAGAAAAATCTAAATTTTGTGTGTGTGCGTGCGTGCGCGCATATATATATATTTGCATATTTGCAGAACAAATATGTATCATTCTCTTGGGAATATGACAATTAATCCTGATGGCTATTTTCTACCTCCCCTGGGAGCGGCTTCATGCATCTGAATATCAGTTGCTGTAAACCTCAGGAGGAGGAGTGCTATTGTGCTCAGTTCTAGCATTTGGGCTCCCCCTGGGCAGCTGGTTGGCCGCTGTGAAAACAGGATGCTAGACTAGATCCAGCAGGCTTTTCTTATGCTCTTATGTAAACAAACAAGTGGGAATGAGAATATAGGCGACAGAATGGACCGTGCTATTTTAACCTGTATGTGGGGGGATCACATTTTTAATGACTCCACATGAAAGGAAGCCACTGGCTACCCAACCACACTTACAGCAAGTCAAATATTTGGATCCTTAGAATTTCCCCTCTGATATGCGTCAGTCTGAAATAGTCAGGATCTAACCTCTGCCGGCTTTCTTTGTGAATACTGAATCTTGAAAACATTGTGTCTCCTATTCAGCACTCCCAAATTTTGTAGAATTTGGCGGGTGGGGTGGGGTGGTGGTTACACCTAACCTCCCCGCTTCCAAATGAGGCAGTAGGGTTTCATTCACCAAGCCTGTGAGTTTCACCTGAAGACCTTTTAAGACTTAATAATATGTTGCCATCTTGTGGCTAGTAATGAAAGTTCAACCCTTTGTGTAGCCCTTGTTCAAGTCTATTTTGTTGTTGTTTAGTCGTTTAGTCGTGTCCGACTCTTCGTGACCCCATGGACCAGAGCACGCCAGGCACTCCTGTCTTCCACTGCCTCCCACAGCTTGGTCACACTCATGTACACTGTCCAACCCTCAGTTTTATTTACATATAGGGGTCGGGAAAGAGCAGTGCTTTAAATACTGAACTAGGAAATCCCCAATTGCTTCTCTTCCCCTAAGAAGAAGGTGGTCACATTCTCGTTGGCTCACCAGCAGCTATTTCAGACTGCTCCCAATTGGCAGATTACTACCGTGACACTTGTGGAGAGAATAGTTCATTGATCTAAGGATTGTGGTTTGAAAACCTTAGCTCTAGATCAGGGAGAAGGAACTTGTGGCCATCCAGACGTTGACAGATTGTCATCTCCCACCAACACTGGTTATTGTCCGTGCTTTCTGGGGCTGATGGGAGCTACAAATCCAACCACATGTGGAGGGAAACAGCTTCCTCTTCCATGCCGACTGATGATGAGGTTAAAACTCATGGAGGACCAATAAATGGAGCGGGGCAGTATGTGTAATGCCTCCACTCCTCGTGATGTTAGGGGGAGGAGCTGTAACTCAGCATTACAGTGCAGGTTTTGCATGCAAAAACTTTCAGGTTCAATCGTCAGTATCTCCAGGCAGGGCTGGAAAAAGACCCCTGTCTTAAAAGTGCTGTATATTTGTTAAAAATAAATAAATCTAGTAGTAGAAGAAGAAATCAATCAATTAATCAATAAGCAAATAAATAAATAATTTGTACCCTGTTCGCCCCAGCCACTCTGGGCAGCTTCCAATATACAGTGGTACCTCGGGTTACATATGCTTCAGGTTACAGACGCTTCAGGTTACAGACGCCACTAACCCAGAAATAGTACCTCGGGTTAAGAACTTTGCTTCAGGATGAGAACAGAAATCGTGCTCTGGCGGCGCGGCAGCAGCAGGAGGCCCCATTAGCTAAAGTGGTGCTTCAGGTTAAGAACAGTTTCAGGTTAAGAACAGACCTCCGGAACGAATTGAGTACTTAACCCAAGGTACCACTGTATATAAAAGCATTAAACATTTTTTTTTAAAAAAACTTCCCTATACAGGGCTGCCTTCAGGTATCTTCTGAAATTTCTATAGTAACTTATCACCTTGATGTCTGATGGAAGGGCATTCCACAGGGTGGGTGCCACTTCTGAGAAGGCCCTCTGTTTGTTCCCTGCAACCTCACTTTTTGCAGTGAGGGAATCCCCAGAAGGTGCTCAGAGCTGGATCTCAGTGTCTGGAGTGAACGATGTAGGTGGAGATGCTTCTTCAGGTATACCGGGCCGAGGCCATTTAGGACTTTAAAGGTTAGCAACAGCATTGTGCTCAGAATCATACTGGGAGCCAATGTAGATCCTTTAGGACCGGTGTTATACATATCATATTTCTGTTCTGAAGCTATTTGAATATTGCAAATGATTTACTCCTGTCACTTTTAAGAAAGAAGATGAATAGGGGAGTTGTTACTCCTTTATGGTAGTATATATCCTTCCACCTGTGACATAGAACCACCTGCTTTCCTTAAGGATGCTTACCAACTTGGATAGCTTTAAAAGAGAATAAGACATATACATGGAGGACAAGCCTCCCAGTGGCTACTAGCCATGGTGTTCTACCTCCACTGTCATAGTGACTTACTTCTGAGTGATATGCTTATTAGGCTTGTGATATGTAATATTGTTTTTTTCATATTTTTACCCCGCCCTTACTCCCAAAGGGAGCCCGGGGTGCCTTGCCGTAAGAACCAGAAACAATATTAAAATCCGTAAAACAAGTAACAGTGCGACACATCTATAAAGCCATAATTAGGAAAAGTAATTGAAACAGCAGCAGAGTACATACTGTTACATTCTCCCCAAATAAGCAATTTGCATGTACATTTAAACGGATCTGTTCGGATGACAGCAGTAAAGTTCTTTGAGGTTACAGCCAGGCAATTCTGGGTAGTTAAAAGCATACATGCACACACCACTGCAAAGTGTACACAGGGAGGAAGCGAAGAAGAAAGGAAGGAACAGAACAAGAAAACACAAATAATCATCAAGCCATGGTCTACTGGGCTTTTTCTGTCAGGAGCTTCTGTGCCTTTTCACAGGCTGTGAAATTTAACCAGTCACGACAGTCTCAATCTGGATTTATAAGTACAAGCCGCAGTACAGAAGATTGAGTTTCTGGTGCTATGGCATCAGTAAACTGGCTGAGTTAATTAGATCTTGGAGTATTGGCTTCTGACGTGTGGTAGCTTGGGAAACCAAATTAATATCGCCTGCTAAACACTGATAATGTGCTTGAATGCACAAACCAGGAAAACGTTGTGCTGAAAAGCCCAGGCTTCTGAATCTAGATGTACCGGAAAGGTAGTGGTAGGTTTCAAGCAAATCAAAAGAAAATAGCTATTTCAATAACATCCCAACTCTCTGTACTTGGTGGGGTAGTAAGGGTATCATAAATTGTTAAAACACCTGCTAAACAAGATAAAGCAATGTGAAAGAACCGAAATTATGTCTGCGCCTCAGTCAGATGTGTTTAATAGCATGCAACTGGAAAGAGACTTTGTTGTTTTATTTATTTCCGCAAAGCATAAACCTCTCTTTTATTAGGTGATCCTTTAACTGGAAGTAAGAGTTAAATCTGCCATTCAATTTTTTTTTACTTTTTTTTACAAAAGGCTAAGAAATATGTACCGTATTTTTCGCTCTATAACACGCACCTGACCATAACACGCACGTAGTTTTTAGAGGAGGAAAACAAGAAAAAAATATTCTAAACAAAACAGTGGATGTATGATTTTTGTGGTTCATGCTGTGGCCACAGACATGTGATCTGACGGTGAGTTTGGGGTAGCCCAATGCAAAAATCCTGAGGATCCATGTGGGTCCATGCTTTGTAACCACGTTTTTGCCCCATTGCGGCCCCATGAAACAGTGGGTGCGTGTGTGTTTTTTGTGCAGGCTGTAGCCATGGACATGCTATGTGATCTGATGGTGAATTTGGGGTGACCCAGTGCAAAAATCCTGAGGATCCATGTGGATCCGTGCTTTGTAACCACGTTTTAAGTGGGGAGGGAAGGAAAAGCACTCAAGGGACAAGGAGCACACGTGGGGGGTGTGGAGAAGGGTGCTGCTAATAATGCAGGAGAGGCTCCTCTCCGGCTTTGCTCCTTTAGAACAAGCAGGCTCTACATCTCTCCCTCCTCCCCAGCAAGGAAACCACGATAGTAACCACTCTGAGACAAATCAAGAAAAAGTGCGACCAACACTCTCCCCCAACAAGCACAGTGAGGTCAACACACACACACACACAGAGAGAGAGAGAGAGAGAGAGAGAGAGAGAGAGAGAGAGAGAACTGGCCCTAAAGTTGCAGGGCGCTGGAAGTGGCAGGGGCGCTGGGGGAGTGAATGGGAAGCAAGAGAAGGAGAACGATCCCTCACACACACACAGACACACAGAGTGTCAATTCTAAAGTCACAGGGGCGCTGGGGGAGTGAATGGGAAGCAAGAGGAGAAGGAGCCCTGACGCACACACAGACACACAGAGTGTGGATTCTAACGTCGGAGGGAGAGTGAAGGGGAAGCAAGAGGAGAAGCAGCCCTGACGCACACACAGACACACAGAGTGTGGATTCTAACGTCGGAGGGAGAGTGAAGGGGAAGCAAGAGGAGAAGCAGCCCTCACGCACACACAGACACACAGAGTGTGGATTCTAACGTCGGAGGGAGAGTGAAGGGGAAGCAAGAGGAGAAGCAGCCCTGACGCACACACAGACACACAGAGTGTGGATTCTAACGTCGGAGGGGCGCAGGGAGAGTGAAGGGGAAGCAGGAGGAGGAGAACGATAGCTCAAGCACACGCACATACACACACACACACACACACACACACACAGCCCCTACAGTGCCTAATCCAAAATCGGACAGCAAAAAACTGCAGGCAGGGACAGAGAGCACGGGGTTGTTTTAAAGCAGCCAACTCCCGCTCTGCTTCTCTCCCTCCTTCCCGGCTCCGCTAGCTGACAGGAGCCGCTTACACCCGCTTTGCTGTTTCAAAGCGAGCCACGGACTGCTCACAACTGCAGCAGATTCCCCCGCCATCTGCAGGCATTCGCTCCATAACACGCACAGACATTTCCCCTTACTTTCTAGGAGGAAAAATCTGCGTGTTATGGAGCGAAATTTACGGTAATTAAGCAGAATCACTCTTTTGCCTTTTTGTTGTTGTAAAAATATTGTCCAATTTGAGTATTTTACACCATCTCATGAAAGCATCTGGGTCCTATTTACTACTGTGACAAATCTAACCTGATCGGGCAATTTCTGCTAGAAGATGGATAATGCCACATTTAATCAGGAACTTACCCATGCAAGGGCAGACTAGTGGAAAGCATGGTAGAAAGTCTGGGATTGAGAGATTTGGTGACTTGTATATTCAGAAGCAAACAGTTGCAACTGGGGAACAGCAGCAGACTAAAGTTGGGCATACTTCTGATGACTATAACTATAACATGCAGACTTGGACAGAATATCAATGACTGTTCAAACGTACCTGCGGTGTTCTGAAATTTCTTGCTTATCTACTAAGATGGAATCTACACACATATAAAAACCACTTTTTAAAAAGCGTTTTTTAAAAACACATTTAATTTTCCATAAGGCTCACCATCGCCATCTAGTGTCACATTGTATATTGCACTTAAAACACACTTAAAATGTTTTATTTTCAGCTGTATAGCTGAGTCCCAAGTCTGCTTGTCATAATGTATCAGTATCAGACAGTACTGTCTTGTTCCTTTTAAAACAGACTCTGGCTGGCTTATGCACTGTGTAAGCATTCTGATCTGAAACCCATTTCACAACCTGTTTCCTACTCAGTGTTTCATGCTGGTGTTTTGCTGAATGAAATAGAGGGTTCACTCCTCCAAAGCTTCCAACCTCCCAGGTGTGTAATATATATACTTTAGAATTTCTTCATGCTCTGCCACGTTGCTTTCTGATGCAGATATGGACACATATGATTAAAACAAACCATTTTTATTTACCCATATGTTAAAAACACACACATGATGTTTGCAGTCTTCAGCTTTCAGGGCTCACATGAAAAGCTGTCCTAAAATAACCATCATTTTCTCCATGACTAGTATTCTGTTTTAAACTTTTCGGGTTAAATCCATAGGTTGAAATCCTGCATTTTATATTCTTATATAAGCAGGTGATGTACCCAGGGGTCCTTCGGAGAGTTCTTATTCCTCTTTATGCCTTGGTAGTCACTAGGAAGACCAATTTGCCCAGGCATCTCAATGCCCTACCTTTGATACTGAAATGAAACCCACAGTTTAATAACCTGATCGATTGTTAGCTGCCACCATCTACTGATTTTAGAGAAGTTGGTGAAAAGGTCTGGCACAAGGATGTGGGGTGAGATAGCATCTGGGTGTTCTGGCTGCTTAATTTTTGCATGTTTGTTTTAGTCTTGGATAAACCAAGAGCTTTAAAAATACATAGAATAATACAGTAAATGAAGGGAGTTGGACTAGTGCAGGAGTGGCTAACTTAGACTACAGATCCCATAATCCCTGGTCACTGGCCATGCTGACTCAGATTCAGACTGATGGGAGTTGGGCACAGGTCAGGCATTCCTGCTATAGTGGCTTGGCATGACTGAGGACATCTTGCGGCTTCTAGTAAAAATAGGACATATAGTAAAGGTAAAGGGACCCCTGACCATTTGGTCTAGTCGTGACTGACTCTGGGGTTGTGGCGCTCATCTCGCTCTACTGGCCGAGGGAGCCGACGTTTGTCCACACACAGGTCATGTGGCCAGCATGACTAAGCCGCTTCTGGCGAACCAGAGCAGCGCACGGAAACACTGTTTACCTTCCCGCCAGAGCGGTATCTATTTATCTACTTGCACTTTGACGTGCTTTCGAACTGCTAGGTTGGCAGGAGCAGGGACCGAGCAACGGGAGCTCACCCCGTCATGGGGATTCAAACCGCCGACCTTCTGATCAGCAAGTCCTAGGCTCTGTGGTTTAACCCACAGTGCCACCCGTGTCCCTTAGGACATATAGCACTGGTGAGAAATGACTGACTTAATTGCTCCACAGCTTCATCAGTCATGTTGTTGAAGGGAGTTTACAAAAAGTTGCAGCCATCACATGTCATGGCCTGATACTCACCAAATATTGCAGTTTAGATTCCTAGCTACTAGGACTTCTAAGGAAGAACATCCTTACCCCTCCAGCATTACTGCAGGATGACACATGCCACTTTTGGTACAGAAGCTCTCTTCTCAAATTGGATATTGTCATCTTCCGCATGCGGTTCGGCTCAATTGTTGCTGTTTTAATTAAGTGAAGTGTTTTGAAACCAAACGGTTGTGTTTCCCTTTCATCTGCCTATTATTTCTCTGAGCACCTGTGCTATGTCATTTCTAGATTGCTATTTTCACAGATAGGAAACTATCTGTGCCTCATTGTTGTGATGTATCTGGCTTATTTTTTACACTCAATATACTCGCGGTGATTTCATCTGCTTTTGCTCGAAGTGGGCCGTTTGTTTAATTCTTTGTGGCATGATTTTGTTACCAAGGAGCTGTTTCCAATCTTCTCATCATCAGCAACCTATTTAGCAATTTTAGTTGTAGCTGGGAAGGTTCAGAAAGTGAATGCACTGACTTCGCTTCAGCTCTAAATTATCCTGCATGAATGGTGCTCTGTTACGGCCTATAGAATCTTCTAAACTCTGCCATTTACTCCCCAGATTCAGTTTCCCACTCTTACGCCTACCCACATATTAGCTCTATGATTCACCCATCATTCTGTTACTTCTTTTACACCCACTTCTTTTTTTGTTATGAAGGTAGAGACGGTGAGACGGTGACCTTTGAGGAGATGAAAGTAAATTGAATCAGTAATCCCTGGTCATAATGTTTCTGAAGTTTCCAATTGACTGTGGCAAACAAAGCGGCTCAGGCTTTCATCTATCCTGTCTAAACATATAAATTGTATTGGGACCGGGAGAAATTCTAGCTAAAACAAGGCAACTAGTCATGGCGGCTATTCTTTCCTTCCAGGAACCGAGGTAGCATTCCTCTGAATATCTGTTGCTAGGCGACAGCATCACAGAGGCCTTTTGCCGTTTTGGGAAACAGGTGCTAGACTAGATGGGCCAATCCAGCAGGGCTCTTCTTTCTTATATAATGTTGCACCCATGATTCGGAATCTACCTAATTCTACCACTTGGAACAGCCTTCTCCAACCAGGCAGCTTCCAGATATTTTGGGTTACAACCAGAGTTCCCCCTGCTCAAAGAAAAATAGGTGCAAGAACTCACCATAAAGTTCAGGGCAGCCCTGAACAGATGCCGGTTTGACAACAGCCTTGTTCACCACCCACGAAGGTGCTAAGAACTATGGCAAGCTATCTCCCTAGCTGGTTTGGGGGTTGCTCCTGACTCTGATGCAGGCCAAATAAATGTACTCCCACCGCCTTCGTTAGATTCTGGTAGGTGGCTAGGGCAGCTCGCACAAAAACGCATGTGTCAGTGGTAGAGGCGTGGTTGGAAAAGTTAAAGCCCACTGCTGCTACATTGGAGACAGATTGAAGAAGAGGAAATATGAAAGGGCCCCACCCCGTAGCTTGACCAATCACGGTTAGGTGCAGCTAGGAGATAGGTGGAGTCATAGATCTAAAAAAAAGTGCAGACTTGCATAAGCTGGCTAGCCTCCATTGTGACTTGAAATGTTTGTTTGTTTGTTTTGGGCTTCTCAGAGGTACGTAAATGCATGAAATGGGCAGGGGGAGTGCTGGCCTGCAACAGTGTCCACCTGAGAGTTGCCAGAACTGTGTTCTGGTGTGCTCCAGCTAACAACAAAGCACTGGTTACCACTCCCATTGCCTCAGCCAACACAGCCACGCTGGCTAGATCTGATGGAAATTGTAATCCAAAACATCTCGAGAAGGCTAAGTTGGGGAAGGCTGCTTTAGACCTATGATTCATGAATAGTTTTATTTTTTTAAGTAGAAACCTGTGGCACACAAAACTAATGAACACGTGGTGAAAGTGTCCTCCTACCTTTTCCTTGCAGATTCTGCTCTGTTTTTATACTGTAGCATGAACTTGCCTCTATGCTCATGGGAAAATAAATGACTGCCCCATGTCCCTTTTGTTGGGTTTGTCTTCAGAACAAGAGACCCACTAATTCCTTTCTCTTATCTGAAAGGGGAACTTTCATGGCATACCACAGAAAAAGGAGGGAGTCGCAGTTCCTTAGGGGATTCTTCTTTATTCTTTTGACCTCTGTTGTCTTTCTGTCTTCGGCATCCAGGCTCTTGTTTATTCCCTAGCCAAGCCAGTCTGTTACAGCAAAACCAGCAAAGGATCTTGCAGAAACTTAAAGACAACGGGTGATCATTCAACTAAATGTAGGCTTACTGAAATTCTTAATCATTTTAGTGCAAAATTCTTCTTAAAAAATCATTTTTGACTAATAAAAGCATGCAAACAATTTCTTCTACTAAAATGCATTTCTGTATGTTATTTTCACAACTGTATTCAATTTTACGCGCACTTTCCACCAATATATGTAAATATTGGTTGGTTGGAGAACTGCATCGCAAATTTCGGACATTTGCGAATTTCAATCGTTGGCTGTGTTTTGGTTCTCGTATTTTTTCCAGAATGTGTGGATTTGATAAATCCAGCTCTAAATGAGAACTGCTTTTAATTTATTCTGCATTCCTACTCCGTTCCTTGCACAACTGTCTCTTGCTCCCAGGAATCCGTTCCAGAAGTCTGTTTGTCTTCCAAAATGTTTGGGAACCAAGGCACGGCTTCCGATTGGCTGCAGGAAGCTCCTGCAGCCAACTGGAAGCCATGGAAGCCATGAAGGACGTTCAGGTTCCAAAGAACATTTGCAAACCAGAACACTAACTTCTAGGTTTGCAGCATTTGGGAGCCAAAACATTTGACTTGCAAGGCGTTTGGCTTCCGAGGTACAACTGTACTACTTTCCTGCTTTGGCCACTAGAGGGGAGTGAGAGGATATCCACTAGCCTGGTCAAAAAAGCAAGGTAAAGAAATGTTGGTAGGTTATGGGACACCCCAGGTTTCCAAAAGTTTTGTAAAAAAAAAAAAATGTTTAGGAAAAGGAACCCTACAGAGGTAGGAAACAATGTGGTGTAGTGCTTAGAGGGTCAGACTGGGACCTGGAAGATCAGGTTTCAAATCCCCATTCTGCCATGAAGCTCATTTGGTGACCTTGGGCCAGTCACTGCCTCTCAGCCTAACCACCTCACTAGGTTCTTGTGAGGATAAAATGGGGGGGGGGAGGCAAGACCATGTACATCATCCAACGTTCCTTGGAGGAAAGGTGGGATACAAATGTAACAATAGACACATGTTCAGTGGCTGAAGAATGTCAACCAACAGTTGTTGGGGAAGGACAAGAAAACAGGAGTGGGGAGAGAGGAATGGAGTGTAGTATTTTAGAAAATACAGTACTACACTTGAGAGTCCCATGGACTGCAAGAAGATCAAACCTATCCATTCTTAAGGAAATCAGCCCTGAGTGCTCACTGGAAGGACAGATCCTGAAGCTGAGGCTCCAGTACTTTGGCCACCTCATGAGAAGAGAAGACTCCCTGGAAAAGACCCTGATGTTGGGCACAAGGAGAAGGGGATGACAGAGGACGAGATGGTTGGACAGTGTTCTCGAAGCTACCAACATGAGTTTGACCAAAATGAGGGAGGCAGTGGAAGACAGGAGTGCCTGGCGGGGTCACGAAGAGTCGGACACGACTAAATGACTAAACAACAACAACAACATTTTAGAAAAGGGTGTGACTGGCTGGCTGGGATTCTGCATAGACACTCAGCTCTACAACATTTTGTTGTTTGCCGGTCTCACTTGTATACCACTAATACCAATAATGTAATATGCTTGAGACAAACACGCTCTTTTGCGTTTCCCCCGGAATCAATAATCAGCAAGTTGCTCCTCTGTTTTGTGTTCCTTAAGTGCACTAGCATTTCACACACCCAGTGACAGAATAATGCACTGAACCGCTGACATAATTCAGGAGATGCTATTTGGATAGCATTATTGCAAATCCTGTGAGACAAAAGAGAGTATTCCACCAGCAGAAAGGATGACATTTGTTCCATTACTGCTGACAACGTGACGGCAGAAAGCCAGGCACTTCATTCTCTTGGGAATGGTGATCTATGATCTCTGCAGCAGAAAATATTTCCTGAAACTTTTATTACTGCAAACTTCTCACTCTGTACAATATTGCCTTGTCATGCAGTCATCATTTATACTTGCAGGTCATGTCTGCATACCAACCATCATGTTTATTCTGTTCATTATCATTCTTATAAATAAAACATTCTGCCAACAATTAACCCATTTGCCACCAAAAATAACGAAGGAAAACACCATCAAATGTCAAAACTGGGAAAACTTGATGGCAGTGAGACATGCATTGGATACTTGCAGGATTGGATTACTGCAATGTGCCTGATTTAGAACTGCAGTTAGTGCAGAATGCTGTGGCACAGTCGCATATAACACCTCTGCCCAGAGATGTGCATTGGTTGCCAATTTGCTATGGGGTCGTAGTGTTATATGGTCCTGGTAGCCATTCCCAGTCACCGCCCTGGCAGATTAATTGTAGTTTCCAAGTCACCTTCAAAGGTAGCCCCATGTAGAGCACATTGTAATAATCCAAGTGGGAGATAACCACATCATGTATCACTCTGGTGAAGAAATTCCTTAGCCCCAACCCTTATTGTTTCAGGGATGGGTCCGGGACAGATGGCATAGGGCAAGTCACTCTGATCCAGATCAGGGCTACAGGGCAGATAGTGGGGTTCCCTGCACAGCCTTATCTTGTTTGGAGCTGTCCAGGTTGCCAATAAGGCCTCACTTCACCTCTGTATTGCTGAGGATGCTGCTCAAAGCACAACACAGTGTGGACTTCTTCTGTTCAGGGTTCCAACTACTCCATTCCATTTCCCTTCCCTCTTGGTTTTCCATTTTTCCATTAGCCCTCTGTGTCCACTCATCACATTTATTATTGTCCAGCCATGATGCCACCATCAGGTGCCTCTCCAGCACAACTTTAAGAAGATTGGGAAATGACAAGCTACTTGAGCGATCTGGCTTGGTGCTTGGAGCCAGGGTGGAATAGCCCACACTGGGTAGACAATGGAAGTGTCTATTAGCTTGTTGCTAACATGCTTATTACTTGTTGTAGATCTTGTTAAGTTATGTTGCCCAATTACTCCATTCCATGTTTCAAGTCTTCATTCCTGTTATGGAGGAAATCATGGAGAACCTGGAGGTGATCTTTCTCCAAGGAAAGGTAATAATAATAATAATAATAATAATAATAATAATAATAATAATAATAATAAATAGTTGTTGTTATTATTATTGTTATTATTATTGAATAGGGCTTGCCTATTTTCATTGGAGAATTGTTGGAGGATATACAGTGGTCTTGGGGCACACATACTGCTTCCAATAAGTGCATCTCCCATAACATCTTGCTGGAATCCCGTATTATACCACAGATATTCTAGGGTGGGGTTTTGTTTTTGGTCTTACTTTTGTTGCGCTAGGGTGCAAGAATTGCCTCTCCAAATGGCAAAAGGCAATAACATTGGGGGAGCATTGCAGAACAGCTAACAAAGTGGAATGATGTGTGGATGGTCCTGTCTAAACCCAGCAGTAATGCACAATTATTGCATCAGTGACCTGTTGAAGAATACACCAACAAAACACACAGAGAGACTAAGCCCTAGTCTCAGGGCTGACCTCAGGGGTGAGTGAACTGGACAGTTGCCCAGAAGGCTGAGCAAAGTGGAGAAGGCAGATGGCAGCCCACCACTAAAAGACCTGTTTGTTACTGCATCCTGGGGCTTAGTCAATCTCTGCTAGAAGGCGGTTAGAATTGGGTGGAGGTACTCAGGAGAAACACAACCCAATCCTATCATTCTGCTTGATTCCAGGCCGAGAAAGAGATGCAGAAGAGAATTTTCACATGCATTCCATGCATGCACTAATTATCCCAGGAAGCCCCCAGCTCTGTACACATGTACAGGGTTCATTGTAGGGGGCAGCAGCAGCAGACCCCCAGCATCATACCTGCACCAGGCCCCACAAACTAACTGGGTGGCCCTGCAAGGCTGACCAGCAGCCGGGGTAGCCCTGACAGAATTCCTCGCCTAGCGTACTATTTATCCTAAGGCGTACTATTTATCCTATATTTGGTGTGTGCACTGGGTTTTATTCTTCTGCGGTCAGTTATTTTTAGAAAATCTAAAATGTAAATGATACATTTTGGGCTTACAGGCTTCACATCTCTGACCCAAGGGAAATGAGAAGGAAGAGAATTTAGCTTGAAGTTAAACACATTGTGATGAAATATTCTGAATCTTAATTGAGAATGATTATCCCAGATAGCTGGAGGGATCTCCAAGTTAGCCAACATATTCGCTTTTCTTTTTGTATCCTAGCAGACAAGATCCCAGAGGAACGATGCAGACGAAAGCTGCAGCATCATTAGTGGTTTTGTTGCCTAATGAGTAGCTGAATCACACGTCTGTATTTTAAATACCAGTGTTTGTCACAAATACAATATCTACTGCTCTGGTATTTTAGTGTGATGGAAAGTATTTTATTTATTATTGACAACCAACGACCCTTGCAGTACATGAGAACCAAGGTTTGCTTTTATTACTAGTCGCAGAGGAACAAACTACTGTAGTTGAACTTGGTCATTCAAGAAATAAAAGTTATTGCTAATTTAAATGTAGTTTAGTTCCCCACACAATTCCTACCAGTTCTAAAGGATCATATTAGCTACAACCTATTTTTCTAGAAAAAGAGGTGCTGGAACTCACTATGACCACCTCCCTTGTTCTCTTATAATGGCAATGGTGCCCACCTGAAAGAGGCCAGAACTGAGTTCCAGTGAGTTCCGGCTGAAAAAAGGCCCTGGATGTGACTTCTATAATCCCATTTTAGGTTCCAGCAAATTCTTAAGGGTTATCTACTATTTTCCCATTCCACTTCAACTCTTCCACCAATTACTTATTTGTTCAACCCTGCGTCCTGCCTGCCTGCCTGCCTGCATTTAAATTACCAGTTAATAATAAACCTCCATTCACCCATTGGGAACTGTCCTGCTCTCTGAAAAGACCAAGGCCGACTGACTACTATGACCAGATCTGAACCCAGATTGGAATAGAGCTAAAGAATGTGTCATCCCAAAATACTTGCAGCTCCTCCACCGCAACCCTCTGCACCCACTTCCCCAACGATTTGCTAGGCAGAAGGAACAAATGAAACAGTACTGAAAGGATTTGTTGAGGTAAAGGCAAAGTTTTTAGACGTCAAGTTAGAGATGTTCTAATGAACAGAGAACAGCATGCTTTAATAGATAGGGAAATAGACACCTTCACTGGAGAAAAAAGTTGGTATCTGCTAAATTCATTTTCTTTTGTATAAGCCAGTAGTGGACGGTGGTCAGTCACAAACGAGGCACCAATGAGGTCAGTATGGTGCAAGCACACAGGCAGAGTCAATTTGGTGCTCTTGCTGCTGCATTTGCACCACACCAGCCTTGCAGCTGCCTTGCCTTTCCCCCTCTACCTCTTGGTAAGAAGCAGCAGTATGACTGACTGAAGGTCAGGTGAGTGGTGACCCCACCACACTGCTCCCTGCTAGTGTGAAATAGGATTTATTCATTTTTTATTTTACTGTGGTGATGAAAACTTATTAGCATAGTTACTGGAAATTCCATTGGGGGGAAAAATGAGACTTATTAGTCATCCATTTGCAGCAAACATAAACATGCACTTCCTAATTTCAGTAATGATTTGAATGAGATACAGTAGATTTGCATAAATGAGAAAGGGTGGATAATTACAGGGGATTGCTTGATATGATTAAATCATTGGGCACTAGGGTGTGTGTGTGTGTGTGTGTGTGTGTGTGAGAGAGAGAGAGAGAGAGAGAGAGAGAGAGAGAAAGGTTTGATATACCGATTGTTTGGTATTCTTCATTTTAGACTTAATAAATATTCACAGATATTGTAACTTCTGATCTTGTCACCTCTCAATGACATGTTAAAATATTTGAATGACCATTCATGTTGTCCTCTGAGCTTCAAATATAATATAAAATAATAATATTTTTTAAAAAAATCAGGAGAATTTCATGGCTTTATTTCTACATTAAATCCATCTGTGGAATAATGTTCTGTTTTCTCCTCTCACCCTCTTTCAGCCCAGCAGCTTGACAGAACATCCTCTAGTTAACTTTACTTTCAGTTTTCTAAGTTTTTACTCTGCCTGCACTGACTTGGTTGGTACTGACTGGAATTTGCAGTTATATTCAGAGCTTTCCCCCCCTCTTTAAAAAAAAAAAAATTAGGGGTACTCTCATTTTCCTATTCATATTGAAATACTGCTCCTCAATGAGGACAAACTTAGATTCACAGACTGTTTAGGGGTATGCGTACCCCGCGTCCTCCCAGAAAAAAAAGCACTGGTTATATTACATATTTGCCCAGAAAACCGTAAGAGCGATCCCATGGCAATGGGGGTAGGAGATCCTGCCACAACTGGTGGAGCAACTGCCACATCTGAAAGCCTGCCAGCTAACTGTGGCCAGGATGAGATGTGGGTGGTGTGTCCTTTTCTCTCCCCTTCATCTTCTTCCCCTCCTTTTTCTCCTCTCCCCATTGACTCTTCTTCCCCTCCTTTTTCTCCTCTCCCCACTGACTCTGAGATGCCCTTAGAAATAAATAAAGACGTACCAGATTTTAACACAGCTGTGATCAGTTTGCCCACCCCCCAAACAAGGACTGCCAAGATAGCTCAGTTGGTAGAGCATAAGACTATTAATCTCAGGGTCGTGGGTTCAAACCACAATATTCCTTCATTGCAGGGGGTTGGACTAAATAACCCATGTGTGCTCCCTTCCAGCGTGGTGTAGTGGTTAAGAGCGGTAGACTCGTAATCTGGGGAACCAGGTTCGCTCCTCCGCTCCTCCACATGCAGCTGCTGGGTGACCTTGGGCCAGTCACACTTCTCTGAAGTCTCTCAGCCCCACTCACCTCACAGAGTGTTTGTTGTGGGGGAGGAAGGGAAAGGAGAATGCTAGCCGCTTTGAGACTCCTTCGGGTAGTGATAAAGCGGGATATCAAATCCAAACTCTTCTTCTTCTTCCAACTCTACAGTTCTATGATTCTATGACTGTGGTCCCTGCTCTTTATAACTCCAGTTAACTCTTCCCCTCCCACCTGCCGAATAAATGTCACACATAAAGTACGGAGGAGGAGGTATTTATTTGTAGAAAAGGAGATGCAGACAGTACTTGCGTGCTTCATATCCCTTGTACAGAGCAAAGCTTATCAGTTTAAATTAAATAAACCTTTATTGCATTAGCATACCGCCATAGCAAAATAAGACAAAAATACTAGAGACAAGCAAGCAAACAAAATTCAAAGCGATATTACTGGCGTAATGACATTTAAATTACCCTAAGACAATAATGTAAAGATTTAGTTGCCAGCGCCAAGAATCTAAAGTGCGGATGTATATAAAACTTAAAATGGCCCCAAAATAGGCTCGGCACATTGGGTTGAAAAAGTAATAAAAGAATTAAAACAGGTCCAGGTCTAGGACTCACTACCCAGTCAGAGTAGCCCTGAGTTTCAGAGCCTGCACTATAAAGATTGCCACCCCACGTGAAATTTGGGGATTTGCGTCCACAAGAAGCGATTTCAAACAGTCTTCCTTAGATGTAATGGTGGACGGGGCTTATCAGTTATTGATGAAGAGTTATGAGTTGCACTGTCAATCATCAATAGACTTTATTTGCGTAGCCAAGAGGCCATAGCATCAAAGGACGAACACCGACAAAAATACATTACAAATATAGTTACCATAAAATCTTATGACCTATTAAAACCCTAGGTAGAAGCTGGATTATCGTTCATCAATGACCCTCTGTCCCATGGGCGGCGGCCTTTTCTCTGGTAGATTGTTCCAGGTCGGTTAAGTAAGTAGACCAGCCAAATTGAAAGATTATAAATATAAATATAACCTCGGAGGGATGGTCAGGACAGGGAGAAAGATAATAATAACCAGATGCAGATAAATTAATAATCTCAGTACTTAAAACTTGGCAGAGGTAATAAAATAATAATAATAAAACATAATGATAATAGTAATAAGATCCTAGGTGAGGAATCCGGGTGACGACACTGGTGTCATTCAGATAGCAGCTCTCAGTCTCATTGCTCTCTCGATAAATTTGGCAACCTTCTCTGTTGTCGAGCTGTTCTGGTTGGCTAAGAGTGAGAACAATTTGGCTTCACAAGAGCGGCCTGGGATGGCAGATAGGAGCGGCGTGATGGTCTTGTCCCTGAGATCTTTATATAGGGAGCAAGACAAGAGAATGAGGGACACAGTCTCTACGTAGCCAGCTCCACAGGGGCAGAGCCGGTTCTCGAATGAAATTTTTTGATATCTACCTTCAAGAACAGCTGAGGGTAACATATTTAGTCTGGCCAGTGTAAAGGCCCACCTGAGTTTTGGAATGGTTAAGGTAGACAAATAAGGTGCCTGAAAATCAAAGTGGGAGGGGGGCAGATAAGCGTACCAAGCACTAAATTTCTTAATATAGGCCAGATTATTCTGCTGCTCAGTATCCTTCATGCGCTGGTCAATAATGGTTTTTGCCTTGGGGAGACCCATTTTCAGGAGATGCTGTGCTTGGAGGCCACATGTAAGTAGTTTTTGATGCACTACTTTGGACCACCGACTTCTGTGAGCATCTTGTGCTACTAGAGGTAGTAGTCCGGATGGGTTTAAATTTAAGCGAAGCCAATAGTTGAATGTTCTTAACCAGGTTCGGGTTTCGACGGAGAAGAGGCCAGTCTCCAGCCGTAGGGCCGCATTTGGTGCGCATGGTGGAACGGCTAGAATCTGTCTTAAGAATTTAGACTGGACCGTTTCAAGTGTGCGGCAATGATTTCCCGTCCAGATTTGGGCCCTGTAGAGTAATTGCGCCAAGGGTTTTGCTTGAAAGACCTCCAGGGCTGCTGGGATATGTCTGCCCCCCTTCGTAAAGTAAAAGCGAGACAGTATTTTGGAGCTTTGAGCTGCTTTTTACCATACTTACCTGGCAGGGGAGACACCATGATCATGAGTTGCACTGTATAAACATTAACATAGAGCTGTGCTTGGAAGAATGCCTAAAAGTGTGTGGGGAGGAATACCTTAAAGACAACTTTAACTGCGTCACCTACTAGATCTTCTATACCCTGTGTGATGCGATTCCTATGCATGTTTTCTCGGAAGTAAGTCCCACAGTATTCACTTGGCAGTTTACTCACCTAGTAAGTGTGCATAGGCCTGCAGCATCAGTGACTGGGGCTGCACTCCTAATATCCACCTCATTCAATTGAGCTTCTTGTATAAAGTGGCCATCAGATCAATGTTTCTGTTTTGTTTTTGGCTTTTTGCCAGTAGGTTTACTTGTCAGTGCATGTTCTTTGAGGCGAAATCCCAGATTATTATTTTTTTTTAAAAAAAGTCTATCAGACAACAAAGACACATGGCAATTAAAAAAATTAGTTGAGAACTAGCTGACCTATATAGTGTAAATTGGGGTGGGACCTCCCCATTTGGTCCATGAAGACATTTTGCCAAGCTACCACACCTGCCCTTATATCAAGTGTGGGTCAGGTAAGCGCAGGGCTTGACTGAAAGAGTATTTGCAGGCATTGCTGACAAGCTGGTTGAAAGTGTTTGCAAAGGTTCTTTCAAAGTGCAGAGCAAGATAGTACTTTGAGAGGGTCTTCCAATCACCTGGTGTCAGCTCACTTGTCAAACTTGGCCCAGGAGAAGTGGGGTGTGTGTGTGTGATAACAATCTGGATTGCTGGGCTAGAAAAGTTCTCCATCCCAGTGTAAGTGTTAAGCTCAGTTCAATCTCAGTTTTCAAACGATGCTCAAAACAGATGCTACGAAAGGAAAATTGCATTCCCTTTTATATGATTCCTCTTTCTGCTGCTGTTCAAGTAGGCTTTTGTGAAGTAAGCTGGTACTTGCAACAGAGATATATTGCGGTCTGTGCAGCAGAAAGCCAGGAGCTATATCTGAGACTTTGTTTGGCATCTATTAGGAGGTCACTTCCCTGTAGCTAGAAGATTCTGACTGCACAAGATTCAGTTTAACAGGCAGAGAAAGACAAACCTGAGCACTGTGTGGCGTTAGGCAGGAAGATAGATTAAGAATGAATGTTATCTGTTTTACTCATGTCATTCTAATCACTACTTAGGACCTCTCTCTCAAATGGAAATAATTTATTAGAGATAAGAGTAGGTTAACAAAGTACAATCTTTTATATTTGAGTGTTTCAGGGAGCAGCCCAAAGCCAAAGATCTTCCAGGGGTTGGCATAAGTGGATCTCTGACTGGGTTAGGGCCATGCCAGCTGAAGTCCCTCATCCCAACTCAAAGATATGCCAGCATAAATCCTCCATCCTAGCTCAGCTGAAGGAACCCTCACTGAGATGAAGCTAGGGTAGCCAGGGTCCTAAAAGAGCAGGATGGGGCAATGGAAATTGCAGAACACACACAAAATATGTATATTTCCATACTCCTATTCCAAACTATCTTCAGCTTGGTCACATGACCTAGCAACTCAGTGGAAGTTACACTGGCAGAACAGGTGGTATAAATACATTTTTAAGAGTAGCTCCATTCCTGAACAGAGTTTGCAACTGAGGTAAAGTTACACATAGTTTAACTCAGTGTAAATTAAGTTGGCTTCCTATACAGTAGTTTGAATTGTTGTTTGTTTGTTGCCAAAGTTTAGTCACCTGCCAGTGTGAGGGAGCCTTGAAGTATCCAGGAACTTCATTTTTTGGTGTGCATTTTTTGTTTCTTTTTTTTAAAAAAAATTATTCAAAATTATAACAAGACATATTATCCAACAACATATCATCCTTGTTCTCCCCCCCCCATTTTTCCTCCCTCCCCCTCCCACACAACCCCCCCACCCCACCCCCCGACTTCCCTCAGTTCCAGTCTTTGGTTTCTCTAAGAATGCTGTTTTCTGCATGTTACAAAGTTGTATAGATCCTCAAACTATTTAGCTGATTATTATCAATAAAAAGTGTGTGAATGTTTATTCAAAACCTGCCAAGGAGTCCAGATTGCTTTGTTGCGTCTTCAGATACTTTGTAAAGGGTTCCCATTCATCCTTAAAGTCACAATTATCCTTGTCCTGTAGCTTATATATTAGTTTTGCCAGTTCTGCATAGTCCATCAATTTTTCTTGTCATGATTCTTTAGTTGGGGTTTCTTCAGTCTTCCATCCTTGTGCTACCAGAACTCTCGCAGCCGTTGTCTTCATTTTTTTGATCCTGGAGGTACATATGCAGAAAGAATAAGAAAGAACTTGTATCTAAGATGACAAAACTTACACAATCAAAAAAGTATGTTAACTTTGTTAAGAAAACATCAACATGTTAATCTCTTCTTTTACAAAATAGCTTCTCATTATGCTGAACTGCCAGTACTATTTCATAAAGGGGATTACTAGAAGGCAAAAATTGCTTCATGTCTTTTAAAGGTTCACTTTTCCCATTGGATACTTAGGTACAAAATTATATTGTACAGTCGAAGAGGGGAATGACTTTTGCCTAAATCTACGTGAATGAATAGTTGCAAGTGCCTGGAGAGTGGATTGCACAAACATACTTACAGCAGTGCCATATCTTTCAACTTGTCAAACAGGGCAAGTTTGTCCTGCTATTGCTGCACGCCAATTTGAAACCACATTATAAAACATTATTGCTAAATGTTAGGTGTGTCAAGTTGTGCCATTGGAGGCAACTCAACCTACTCATAGACTGCTTCACAAAAACAATCTCTTCATCACAGCTCTTGTCTCCCAAATGTCTTATGGCTCTGCATTCTCTATTGCATCATCCAGATGATGAATGCATTTATGCAATTCATTTGTCAACATAACAGTGCATTAAAAAATGTCAATGGGTGCCAGTTTTTCTTGCTTTTGAAGCAGCTACTCACAGTAAGCTTGTAGGTAGTTGAGGCACACATTTCATCCCTCCTTGTAAATATCTTTACCTAAACCACATCTGGCATTTAGTGACTCAATCGACAGCACAAATGGCCTGCTCATATTTAAGCTGGTTAACTACAGTTGACTTACATTTAAAATCTTTTTACCTGCTTCCACACTGGGCATTTACTGTGGAATAGTCATGCTTTATTCATTCTCTTTTACAGGACATCTGAACAACACTGTGAGCAAAACACAGCCCTCTCCCAATATTTTTTTCAGTTATCAGAAAATTCAACTTTGTATCTTAATCTTTTAAATTGTATTTTAATCAACTTGTTATTATTATTGGTTGTTAGCCGCCCTGAGCCTGGTCTTGGCTGGGGAGGGCGGGGTATAAATATATTTTTTAAAATTATTATTATTATTATTATTATTATTATTATTATTATTATTATGAAACTGAAAGGAATACTGTAGTTATGGAATTTCCTCATAGGTAGATGGCTTAATGTGCTGCTATTCTGGTGGATTCTAGCCCTTTCTTTCTCTGTGGTCTGTCTCTCTTTTCTAGGAATCAACACCCATCTGGAAACAACTTCTATCAAGAACGGGTAGACTTTCACAAAAGTTATGTGTATATATCTCAGTAGTTAAGATTGTTGTGGCATGCATCTGCCTCAAGGGAGAATGGAGTGCGCCCTCAGGGGTGAAGTCAAGGGAGAATGGAGTGCGCCCTCAGGGGTGAAGTCAAGGGAGAATGGAGTGCGCCCTCAGGGGTGAAGTCAAGGGAGAATGGAGTGCGCCCTCAGGGGTGAAGGCAAACCGCTGTGTTAACCGTACTGAAGTGACCTCCCCAGGATGCAAGCCTGGGCAGTGTGTATGGAGGTTCTGGGCTGCCCAGACAACAAGACCCCCCCCCCTTTCAGTCTTGCTGATGTGGTTTAAAGGAAAGCAGAGCAATAGGCTTAGCACCGGCTCGGCTGCAGAAGTTTCCAGAAGGAGGCATACAAGATGCCATCCAACTGCCTGAGGGACTCCACTCTGGATTTGTGTAGGGTTTATTCCTTAGCCTTTTCTTCCCCCAAAGATAACCCGTAAGCAGAGGAGGTTAAGGATCAGAGTTTTCCTTCTCCTAAATAGGCCACCTTCCCAGTTTGCAAGCCCCATTTGTCACTC
Organism: Podarcis bocagei; assembly: GCF_964188305.1. Taxonomy (NCBI): domain Eukaryota; kingdom Metazoa; phylum Chordata; class Lepidosauria; order Squamata; family Lacertidae; genus Podarcis; species Podarcis bocagei. The sequence goes on from NC_138136.1 coordinate 25,880,959, forward strand.
ATTTCCCTCTACAGCATATGCAGAAACTACCTTCTTGTCCACTGGTCCCACCATAGGGTCCATCCATCAGAGCCTGTCATTGCATGCAGGGGAGGTCCTTAACTCATCAAGGCTACCCTCACCTGGTTAAGCTGGTCAGTCAAAGTTGTTGCCAGGATGTGGCCACTGTTGCATGTTGACAATGTCTAGGAGTCACAGGTGAGAGCTGAGTGCAGGGAGGGGACCAAAGATAGACAAATTACCCCAGAAGGAGCACAACATGTCCCCCACTACTCTACAGTGCTGGATTTACATATAAGCTAAACAAGCTATAGCTTAGGGCCCCAGTCCCTTGGGGGCCCCCAAAAACTTTAAAGGGAAAAAAAACACACCCTGGATGTACATTTCCAAAATATAGGATAAAAACAAATAAAATAAAACCTACATACAGCAACAGTGTTTTGTACTGTGTAGGCTTTTATGATGATGTAAGTAATGGGCCCCGCCTGCTAGCCTGCCCCCTAAAATATCACTGGTTTGCTCATTTCTATATATAGGGTACCTACATTCTGCATGGATTGGTTGCATGGCTACATGTGCAAATGGCTTAAGATACCTGTTAGGTCCATAATTTACCATATACAGTGGTACCTTGGGTTACAGATGCTTCAGGTTACAGACGCTTCAGGTTACAGACTCCGCTAACCCAGAAATAGCACCTCGGGTTAAGAACTTTGCTTCAAGATGAGAACTGAAATTCCACGCCGGTGGCGGCAGCAGGAGGCCCCATTAGCTAAAGTGGTGCTTCAGGTTAAGAACAGTTTCAGGATAAGAACGGACCTCCAGAACAAATTAAGTTCTTAACCCGAGGTACCACTGTAGCGTATATTCAACACACAAAACAGTGACAATTTGTTGATGACAAAGGACAAGTTGACATATAAAGGGCCCCATTACCTTCAGTAGCTTAGGGCCTCATCAAACCTAAATTCAGCCCTGCTACCCCTCCTCTAATAACCCATACATACTATAGTGTGTGCTTTATGACACAACTCTACAGGGGTTATAAAATGAACCAAAGATTGAAAAGCAAAACGAATAAAGGAGAGGCATGACATCGAATACTTAAGCAACTTAAGCTACAATATACATAAAGACAGAATTTTCTTATAAGGGCAACAGCTATTTTGTCAGATGCATTCTAAACATGACCTTCTGTGCTTTTACTAGACTGTTCCAGAAAAGTGACATTTTCATGCTTACTGATATAGATCTAATTTATTGGCAGATGGGCAGGATTATAAGAGGTGACCTGCACCGCTTACTGATTTGCCCTTCTTATTATCTAAGTTATATTAGCTGGATGGTTACAACAGTGCCATTGATTTATGAAATGCAGGGTGCCAGCACATTATTCACATAAACGCATTGCTTGTCACTGGACATTCAGACACATTAAACATAAAAGCCACCCAACAAGTTTGCTCAATACCTCTTGTTGTTCTTCCAATGAGGAGCTTGATTTCACCAGCCCTTTCTCTTGTCAATGCCAACGGGGAGGGCCGTCTTACCCATAGGCGCTAGGGGTGTGGGGCACCCGGGCGCCGGGCTCTCAGGAGTGCCAGACTGAGGGTCTGGGGCCCGAGAGTTGAGTCCGGGAAAGAGCCCGCCTGTTGGTCAGAGCACCTAGCGGGCTCTTCTGTTGCAGGTGGCTCTGTGCTGCGAGTTCAGGGGCAACTGAGTCAGTGAGATGCTGAGGCAGCCGGCCGGCTCTGCCCTACTGCGCGCCTGGGACTGGGCAACCTGGGGTGGGGGCGCCGGGTGGATCTTTGCACCCCGGCGCTGCATATGCTTAAGACAGCCCTGCCAATGAGTACTTTAAATCTGCCAGGAAGGATAGCATTGTGGTTTTATTCCTTTGCACCAGTGGAAATTGAAGGCTCAGGGTGGGGGTAGCTCTCAGTATGAATTAGTTCAAACCAAATGCAAGTATTGCTTTTCAAACCCTTTTTGTATCTTCGCAATATTTAGCTGTAATTCTTGCATCGCAGGGGGTTGGACTAGATGGCGCTTGATATCCCTTCCAACTCTACAGTTCTATGATTCTTTGAATTTTGAAGGATCTGTAGGGTTGGCCAAAGACATTTTGTTGACTTGGCTCCTCATAATGTTGCACATGCAATATCACAACATCACGTTAGAGCCCCTCAATCAACTAGATGGATATTAGGTTAGTTTTCGGGGCTCAGGAGGGCATGGTACACACTCCTCTCCTCTGATTCCTTGCTACTGTTCCTTCCCCTCCCCAAACATCTGGCTAATGGTGGAGTCTGTCTGGTCTCTTTGCCACCTACACTTGCAGTAACTTTTTTGTACGGGCCACAGTTCCCAAGATTATACTGGATGGATTCACTTCCACAAGTCTGACTGAAAATGAATGAATTTGCCCAAGAACAGATCCAAGCATGTGTTTGTTCTGTACTTATGGAAGCAGTTTTGCCATACACAAATTGTTCTACAATTGTACTGATGCTCAGTGGATTACTGCAATCCTAGAAGGCAAAGCAATTTCAGTGCACTGAACTGGCAAAAATATGAGTGTTTTTCCATATTGGGGGGAAAGCAATGTTCAAATTGTTCACTCAAACACCTAGATCTTTTCCCTACACCTTTTTCAAAAAAATGAAAATGCCCTATTAAAAAAACTCATTTCCTTGAGTTTTAGGGCTCGGCTTAAAAGTTTCTATAAAATGCAATATTTCAAAACAAGCTAAAACATTCCCCACCTTTCACCACACTGCTCTTGTGAGAATGAATCATGTCTGTGTGCTATTTTCATGCATACCCCTCCTCTGTATTGCTTTAGCAATGTTCTCCAGCCTGTGTCTTGGACTGTGTGCAGATGTGACATTTTCCTTGTGATATGAATGTGTCATCATTGCCTGCAGCAGTTCCTATTTACATTTTTTAAAAATCATCTTGCTGTGGTGTTTCTAGCATGTTTCAAGCACTGCCTGCAGTATTCTGGTTCATTCTTCCGGAAGAAAGAGGAAGTTTGCAGGTGTCTCTTGGTTAGTGCCTGTAACATCACTGCAGCCGAGAAAAAGGAACATTGAAGGAGCAGTTTTGCAACTGTTTTAAATAATAAAATAAAACCCTGATTCTTTTTTTTTTTAAGTAAGATGAATAAATAATACATATGCATTATAAAAGCACTGGGCCTCCTTAAAAAATGGTACTAGTGCAAATCTACCCATTCCCCAGAGTGCCCTGAAATTTTTTCTTTTAATTTCCTAAAAACTACAGTATATTAACTAAGCAGACTATGTTTCTCTTCTCTGAGACTAGAGCAGTTGTGGGGCTTGCTATAAGGAAGGAAGGAAGGAAGGAAGGAAGGAAGGAAGGAAGGAAGGAAGGAAGGAAGGAGTAAACTGGAAAATGAACAAATGAACAAACTTTACAGCAAGAATCTCCTGTATTATGTTTGCCTAATTAACCAGGTAGGGGTTATTAGAAACTAGGTATAAATTATTCTTATAAAGTTTCATCTGTATCACTCTGGTTTCCTTTGGAAAGCAGGCATAGACTGGAACTGTACTGTTTTCTGATAAATCTTTTTAAGCTGCCTGCCAAGGTTGTTCTAACTTATTTATAAGCCACAGCACACAAGAGGCCCAGAATTTCAGACACTAGACCCGAGAAGAGCCAGTGTAGTCATTAAACAAGGACCTGGGAATGTGGGGTTCAAATCCGCACTTGGTCATAGAGCTCACTGGATGACCTTGGGCCAGTCACTGCCTCTCAGCCTAACCTACCTCGCAGGGTTGCTGTGGGAATTAAACCAGGAGGGAGAGAACCATGTGCGCCACCTTGAGCTTCTTGAAGAAAAAGATGGGCTATAAATGCAATAAGTAAGAATTAGGATTCCCAGCCATTCAGGCCTTCTTCAAATGGCAATTATGTTTTAATAATAATAATATTAAACTTTTATTTATATCCCACCCTCCCCAGCCAAAGCCAGGCTCAGAGCGGCTAACAACAGTAAAAATAGCACAACTTACATAAAATCACAGTCAATTAATTAAAATACATTCTAAAATCAACTCAGAATCAAATTAATGGCAATCATTGGGCTAGAGCTCTATGAGGATTACCGAAGGAGGGAGTCAGACTGTGCCTTGGCCATAGGCCTGGTGGAACAGCTCTGTCTTGAATGCTCTGCAGAAAGATGTCAAGTCCCGCAGGGCCCTAGTCTCTTGAGACAGAGCGTTCCACCAGATCGGGGCCATGGCCGAAAATGTCCTGGCTCTGGTCAAGGCCAGCCTAGCCTCCCTTGGCCCGGGATCTCCAAGATGTTTTTATTTAAAGACAGTAAGGTCCTCCGTGGGACATACAAGGAGAGGCGGTCCCGTAGGTACGAGGGTCCTAGGCCGTATAGGGCTTTAAAGGTTAGAATTAGAAATTGCTGCCTCAGTTGAGGTGCTGCTTGACCTCTCACTTCCTTGAATGAAGCAAAAGGGAGGAGGCTGATACTGGGTGGTAAATCATATACATTTTCATATGAAACTCTCAGGCTCAGCCCCTGACTTCCTTGGGAAGGGCTGGGCTGCCTGAAACCCTGGAGAGACAGTGCCAAGTCAGCGTAGACAAAACTGAGCAAGACGGACCAGTGGTCTAAGGCAGCTCCCAATGGTCCCTTCCACCCTACTTGAAACCAGTTAGGACTACATGTTACTTCTTGACATGAGAGGACCTCTGGATTAACTTCATTAACCACATTTCATTGTGTGGTTCTTCTTCATCGCATTAAGTGTTTCTGTTTCAGTTCTGCATATGCCAGTGGTAGATACTGCAGACGTGTTGAGATGGATATGCTGATCTTCCAGCCAGTGGGGGAGCATTCCTTGCTGGTGCCCAGGGCAGGTGTGTGCATACTAGGGTGCTTGTGGCACACCATGGGGGCAGAGTGCCAGGGAGCCATGGCAGGTGTGCTACCAGAGAAACCCCTGTCCAGTGGAGTTGAGTGGGGCTGCACCTGGTCTTCCAGTGCAGTCTGTGGCACCCTGCTTTGAGGGATGGACTTATAGCACACTGCGAGATCAGTGCCACTTTGGGAAACTTGCAAAAGTGGCACAGGGCTGGCAGGGCACATGCCTGTTGCGTCCTTCTTGAGCCGTCCTCCAGGTGGGTGGAGAGAAGGATGCCACAAAGGAATGTGCCCCCCCCAAAAAACTGTGCTGTGGGTGACACCCCCCTTCCACACTATGCCTCTGTGTACATGGAAAAACCACATGGAGGCAGTTCTAGCTTGCAACACCTGTGCACCTGTGTGATAATTAAATCCCTAAGCTGACACATATTCTTCCAAGCTGAATTCTCAGCTCTCGCTTAATAGCTAATTAGTCGAGTTGCTGGATCTGCCCAGTTGAGGGAATCTCCCTCTCCATAACAAGTTGAACTAGTGCACGTGCTGTAACACTGACCCACCCCGAATGTGTGTCTGTGAAATGGCCCAGCAGCGCAGAGGCAAATTTCAATAACCCATTGCTAATCCCACTTGATTATCCCCTTGTGACCCAGTTTTTGGTTTCAGTATTTTCATGCATCTTTCCATTTCACCCTTCTCTTCAGTACTGAGAAGGTGGGGATGGAGGAAAGAGAGTTTCTCAACCTCCTTCTCACAGATTATCAGCACCGTGACTCAGCTAAAGAGTGTCTGTTCCAAGGCAGTGAGGGTGGAAGACTTGGGCAGTTGTGGCACCTGCAACAAAATGCTTCCATTAGCCTCACCCACTAAGAGAATTCCAAGAAAATGCTGATGAGCTAGCCAGCTAATCAAGCACTCCATTAATATATGACAAACTTTAAGGGACTTGAGCCAGTGGTGTAGTCAGTGGCGTAGCGTGGGTTGTCAGCACCTGGGGCAAGGCAAGTAATTTGCGCCCCCTAACCCGTGGATTTGCGCCCCCTAACCCGTGGATTTGCGCCCCCTAACCCTAACCCCCAGATGTTGTGCCCGGTGCGGCCGGGCCCCCCTGCACCCCCCATGCTACGCCACTGGGTGTAGTGCGGGTTGCCAGAACCCAGGGCAAGGCAAGTATTGTGCCCCCTAACCCGTGGGCAGGTAGGGATAGAGGAACAAGACTATCTAGGTGCCCATTGTTATGTGGCAACGTTTATTTGCCCCATCATGTTGAAAAACTGTATAGAATGTTCAAACATTTTCATCATGAATGGGAAGAAATGCGGAAGGGGAAGTGATGTAGTATGGAAAGTGAAAACAGACTGCAGGTTTCTTAAGCGGGGAGGTGGGGGTAGAATGACTAGGAACATGAGGTTTTATTTATTAGCAACATACTATTTTTAGCTTTAGCTTAGGGTGCCATGTAATGATGATGTCTGGACTTGGAAAATAGGGAAGTAGAGAAGGAAAAGCTAGGGGCTTGGGAAACATAAGCCAGAAGTATTTTTTTTTAATGTAGTTTGGCGTGGGGATGGAGGATTTGAGAGAAGCAAACATGTTAACTGAGGATACAACAGAGTGGCACGATGGGATTTACACATGAGAGCAAGAGGTGGGGGAAATCTAATAAAGATAGAAAGCAACTTGTTGTCCTTAAATGATACTAAGGGAAGTACAGTGGTACCTCGGGTTACAGACACTTCAGGTTACAGACGCTTCAGGTTACAAACTCCGCTAACCCAGAAATAGTACCTCGGGTTAAGAACTTTGCTTCAGGATGAGAACAGAAATCGCGCAGCAGGAGGCCCCCATTGGCTAAAGTGGTGCTTCAGGTTAAGAACAGTTTGAGGTTAAGAACGGACCTCTGGAACGAATTACAGTAAGTTCTTAACCCGAGGTACCACTGTAATGTGAACAAAAGTATGTTCTAAGGTGGGAAATCTACTGGCTGCTTCATTGATATAGGATCTGTTCTTAAGTGACAGAGAACAAACAGAGGCAAAAGGGAATTGGCTAATGTGTAGCATACTTTACTGGCTGCCCATTGTCAACTCTTTTCAAGGCTCCATGCCCTTGGAGGAAAGGGCAGGGGTCAGAAACTGACTATATCCACTGTTCCCTCCCCCCCCATCTCCCATCTGCCACTTCTCTACTTTATTAGCTGTCTTCTTTCTCTAGCCACTTTTCTCCCACCTTATCACAAACAGTGCTTCTGAGAAGTCTTCTCTGTCATACAATATAATGAAAGATACTAGCCCAATTCAAGTGTTCTTTGTTTTAGTGTTCAAGTTTTAGGGGGTTAGGCTGAATGGCTGGATCCCTTTCTAATTCTTGGGATAGACAGTCTAGTTTCCTGGTCAGGTGATAGCCTGGGTGATGGGTCATTAAAACAACAAAGAGAGGGGCTCTGTGCAAGATAGCAAGTAGTTGGGGGCCCCTCCCTCAACTCACGTTGGTTAGAAGGATAAAGGCAGGGTTTAGAGCTGAGAGTTTTGGAGTAATGTGAGCAAGATGCAAAGCGGCAAGTTGGAAGGGGGCGGGTTGAGAGAGAACGTGCATTGATTGATTTCCATCTGAATCCAAGGCTGCAGCTATGGGGGAAACAATACTCTCTTGTGGTTTTGGTGCTGTGAACTCCTCCACCATAGGCTCAGGTTGTATATATGTGTAAAGAAACCACATACCATATGGTGCATGGCATGCATCAATATATATTTGTAGACTTTAAATGTTTTTTATTTGTGCATTCAGAGTGTTAGTATGGTGTACTGTGGAAAATATGTATCTGTTAAAAATAACAGTGTTACCCCAATAATGCATGACTAGAAAACATGTATTGACGTTATGTCCTCTCAGATTTGCTGTGAAATTTGTCAGCTTCAATAAAGTCAAAATGCAATTTATCCTTTGGACGGTCTGCTGGAAATTTTTGTCACTTCAAATATTGAAAAGAAGCTATTTGATTTTTGTTTTTAAGATGCCCTAACCACCTCACCTGCCCGCTACAATGAAAACTTATTCTGTTAGTGTTTGATTGCTGATCATGCCTCCATTTAGCTGAACACTTTCTGCTTTAGCACATTAAAAGAAAATAAAATAATTCATGTCCTAGTCACCCAGTGGTTCAGACATAAAGCCAGATGCTCACTATAGTTTAGTGTTAGGTGACTACAGAATACAAGCATAAATGCAACAGTTTGAAAGGTCTCCTTGCATGAGACACAGTACTGTATGATTATGATCATAGTCTTTCTCTTTTTGGAAGTAGGTTATTCTATTTAAAATGTTGGGGTGCTTCTTTTTAAGCCTGATTTTCTGATGACTGATTTTCGTTTCTCAGATAGTTGAGCATATGACAAAAGAATTATACACAACCTGTTCATAACCAACCTATTTTTTGTTTTTGTTTTCGCAAGGTAATTTATATTTTGGAACCCATCCAAAAGTTGGTTTTCAGTAGAAACATATTAACTTTCAATGTCCCCATGCATAGGTTTCCATCTTTCGTTGTCTCCTCTTTCTTTCTCGATAAATATGATATCCCTTCAAAAGCTGTGAGATTGGCAGAAGAGGCAGTGTGGCATGTTTCACAGGTACAGCTTTCCCCCTTTGCAATGCCTGATGAAATTCTACTTGTTATGCATCTGTTACACAGGAATAGCTGACAATGGCTACAGTGGTACCTCAGTTTTCGAACAGCTTAGTTCACGAACAACTTGGAACCTGAACACTGCAAAACCGGAAGTAGGTGTTCTGGTTTTCGAACTTTTTTCAGAGGCCGAAGTGTCCCCAAACACTTGAGTCCCCAGTGTTTCCTGTTGCGCTGCTAATTTGCGCCCCCCCCATTGTAATTCAAGCCTTCTATTTTCGATTGCAATGTTCTGAGGTGATATTTGCAGCTTATATTTGGTGCTTTTGTTTTTGCTATTTATTTTGCATTTTTTGTTTTGAGGCTTTTTTGTGACTTGTGTGGATCTCAGTTCATTGATGGATTGTTCATTGATTGATTGTGTGACTGCGGACATGGATAAAAGCCCACCCATCCAAACAATTACTATCATCAGTACAGGTAAGAAAAAAAAATTTTTTATTTTTATCATCTACAATGCTGTTTTATTTATTTTATAGTACAGTACATTGATTATTGCTTTCATTTTATGGATCAGTGGTCTCATTAGATAGTAAAATTCATGTTAAATTGCTGTTTTAGGGGTTGTTTTTAAAAGTCTGGAACGGATTAATCCATTTTGCATTACTTTCTATGGGAAAGCAGGACTTGGTTTTGGAATGCTTTAGTTTTGGAATTCCAGAACAGATTAAGTTTGAGAAGCGAGGTACCACTGTACTTCTGTGTTAGAGGAACACCACTAAACCACTAAACAGATTGCAATTTACAAACCTATATAACCTACCCTTTTCTTCCACACCAATGGGCATGTTAAGTGAACAATCAGCATAAGACAGGGCTCATCCATAGCTCTTTTTGTGCTGTAATTTATTCCAAGTGTCCTGTAATTTCTAGGCATGGGTCCACGAGGTTTTTCTTTAGTCCTGCTGCTTTGCCTGGGAAAACCCGCTGTTTACTTCTGAATTGGAACAAATGTCAATTGGGTTTTCCATGGATTGATGCTTGTTCCAGTTCAATGGTAAACAGTGAGTTTTCCCATACCTAGAAATCACAAGGCAAACAGTATGGTGCATGAGCCCATACTGTCCACACAGAAAAGGATGGAATATGCTAGAAATCCACAGGCAACTCTTTAAAATGGAGAAGTTGGGGTCCATTTTGTGAAATGCATATACTGAGTCTGTAGAAGCAGCTATTAGGAAGTTGATTGCACAGAGAAAGAGACTTTTCTGAGCCAGCCGCATTTGAGTAATCTCTTCGCGACAGGTTGTTATAATGCAAGTCACCACAGAGGAAACCAACTTACCTGAAGCAGACTGCTAACTAACTGGATGTTGGCCAGCACCAGATGTTGAAACTGTGGCTACTGACCTTCATCTGAGCTGTGCAGTAACTCAGCAATTGCTGGGAAAACACTCCCTGAGCTGTTTTTGGCCAGAAAATGCTGTAAAGTTGAGAGGGTAACACCTTTTAGTCACAAAGTAAGCAATATGGGGGAAATCCCTCTAAAACACCCAGATGGTCTCAGCAGCACTGCTGTTAAAAAGTCATTGAACTACATTGACCTTATTAAACTTGTATTAGAGTTGCAGATGAACTTTTTTGATTGCTTGAACATACTAAGCAAAGAACCCTCTCACTTGTGAAAGAATGTTCAAGTAGAGTTGACTGAAGGGGAAACATATTTTCTTCAACTCTTTAAAGATAGCAGCAAATTTGTTGAGCAGTAATCCACCGTGAAGCTTACATGTCCTTAAGCCCCACTGTTTTCAGCTGGGATGCATCGCCTTCCTAACTTTTGGCCTCCATTCTGATGCAGCAGATATCAATTGTCAAAACTAAGGCATGCTGAATGGAATGGAACTTGAGGCTGCAATTGTAAGCATGCTTACTAGAACAGGTCCCACTGAAAGCAGACATTTTGAGTAAATGTACCTATGCTTGCACTGCACATTTGGTATTCTATCTAGTTCCATTATATTGTTACACACAAGCCAATGTCTGAGTGGCAAGAGACTTCAGGGGTCCCAGCACTCTCCCCGTTTCAGCTGCTTCCTCTCTTTTTTCTCCCCTCCCCATTGACTCTGAGCTGCCCACCCAGGGTGTGTGTGTGTGTGTGTGTGTGTGTGAGAGAGAGAGAGAGAGAGAGAGAGAGAGAGAGAGAGAGAGAGAAAGATGCTTTTTGAAACAGAAATTCAAGATATGTGTGCCTTTACTCTTTTTATCTCTCCTGTTAGATCTGTATGGGAAGTGTGGAGATGATAGAAAAGGCAGAGACGGCGGTAAGAAGAAAGAGAATGCATGCAAGAGTGCTAAAAGGAGGAGAGAAGAAAGCAGGCGGAGAATGAGAAAAAGCAGGGAGGAGGAGGTATTCATTTGCAGAAAAGCAGGTGCAGTCAGTATTATTGATGAAGAGTTATGAGTTGCACCATGCAAGCATTGGCATAAGCCCGTGCTTGGAAAAATGCCTCAAAGTGTGGGGAGGAATACCTTAAGGACAACTTTAACTGTTTCATTTACTGGATCTTATATACCCTGTGAAGTAAGTAAGTAAGTAAGTAAGTAGTAAGTCCCACTGTGTTCACTTGGGAGTTTACTCACCTAGTAAGTATGCTTAGGTTTTTAGCATCAGTGATTGAATCCGCACTCCTAATATTCACCTCATTAAATGGATCTTATTGTTTAAAGTGGCAATCACATGAACAACGGTGTCTTTAACACATATGGCTTTATTTACGCAAATGTATAAGGGACCCGGGTGGCACTGTGGGTTAAACCACAGAGCCTAGGGCTTGCTGATCAGAAGGTCGGCGGTTTGAATCCCCGTGATGGGGTGAGCTCCCGTTGCTCGGTCCCCGCTCCTGCCAACCTAGCAGTTCAAAAGCATGTCAAAGTGCAAGTAGATAAATAGGTACCGCTCCGGCGAGAAGGTAAACAGCGTTTCCGTGTGCTGCTCTGGTTCGCCAGAAGCGGCTTAGTCATGCTGGCCACATGACCTGGAAGCTGTCTGCGGACAAACATCGGCTCCCTCGGCCAATAAAGCGAGATGAGCGCCGCAACCCCAGAGTCGGCCACGACTGGACCTAACGGTCAGGGGTCCCTTTACCTTTATAAGCGCATATGTACTGAGCACAGGACTCACAGAATTGGCCCTCCAGAAGATCATGCTTCCCCATTAAGCTTCCAGGATTGGGGCTGCTGTCCCCAAAGCCATAGCCTTGGACTCAGCACAGACCGCAGCTTACACCTCTCTGGGTCTTTCTAGACTCCAACTTCAGACACCCTGGGAAACGGCCAACTCCTGACAGAACTAAAACAAAAAGGCTAGTTCCTGGGCAATTGTCTTCCTACCTGCAAGACTATGTAGCTTCCAGCTGTGTGTGTGTGTGTGTGTGTGTGTGTGTGTGTGTGTGTGTGTTTGTGTTTGTGTTTGTGTGAAGCAGGCCTACTCCCTCCTGAAAGAGCCTAACCAGCCAGCTGCTCCTATAGCAATGCATATGTACTTCAGCAGCTCTTTAGAAATAGAAATGGGTGCCTAACAGACTTGGCTAGGCCCATTACTGTAACAAAGAAACTGGTTTGACCACTTCAGCAGTTCCTTCCACTTGATGAATTCAGTGGGATTTACCCCTGAGAAAATGTTCCTTGGATTGCCTGAGTATTTTAGCTGGATGAGGGCCAACAGCTGGGGTCAATAGTTCAGTTTCTAACTGAATTTATTTATAAATTCTGGTGTCAATTATTACATATGTTGGGTGCACAAAACTATGCAGCTGAGACGTATGAAATCTGCTAGCTTTCTTTTTCTTTTAAGGTATGCAGTGCCTGTTTTTGGTAGTGTATTGCTATCAAAATGCTGGATCCTGGTTTCTAAGGGCTTATCACACTTCCTCTTGCCCTGTTGCTTTCTCCCAGGGAAAACCGCTCTTTAGTGCTCAGTCGGCACAAGTGGCAATTCAGGTTTTCTCCAGATTGATGGTTGCTCTGATTTAGCATCAAAGAGCAGGTTTTCCCTGGGAAAGGAGTGGGTCAAATGGAAAACTGCTTGGACCCATGGTTTCTAGGCACGGGGCAAGCTGAAGTGTGGATGAGCACTAATTGTTTATATACTTTTTTTGGTGGAGCATAACATTATTTAGCAGGCATATTTATCACCATGGGTGTCTCATCGATTCTGAGCACCTGGAGGAGTCGTGTACTGATCTGAGGATGAACCATAACAAAGTGCTTTTAAGATTAGGAGCAGAGATAATAAAGCAAAGTTCAAAACATGCATGCAGTGAACTGCTCCTTACAACATTCCTGGCTGGTAGATAAAAAAACCACAAAAACAGAAATAAGGTTAAATGTTTACTCCCATCCATTAGAGAAGGGCATTCACCTCGTCTTCTGTGCATGTATTGTTGTGGTTGTTATTTATTAAATTTGCATATCAACCTTCCTCTGTAGATCTCAGGGTAGTTTACAGCATAAAAATACAAGATAAAAACACAAAATACATAATAAGAACAAAAGCAAACCAGGCAGAAACAATATAGGATGTTAGTCAGCCAGAAGCCTGGATGAAGAGGTAAGCTTCCCTGGAGAGAGCATTCCTCGAACAGGGAGCCACTGCGGAAAAGGCCCAGACCTCTCATGGAGGTGGCACATGAAGATGATGATCACAGGGTCTGGGCAAGTTATGCACATCCAGGGGTTTTTCCCCAGCCAGAGCTCACAGAAGCTCAGCTGAGTGCCATTGCCATTCTAAGAGAACAAGAGAGAAGTTCGTGGTGAGTTCCGGCACCTCTTTTTCTGGAAAATAGCACTGTGCACACCTCAATTCTCTTAATAGTGCTTACCTGGATTTGGTTTCCATTGGAAAAGGTCACAGGAGCCATATTGGCATTTTGCAAAAGTGATGTTTATTTACAGCATTAAACATCCCCCCCACACACAGAGAAAAGCCCTGCTGCTCCAACATCAGACCTTCAGGGAAGCACCTGGCAGAAAAGAACTGAGTTCTCTGTGTCTCTCTTGAGCCTCTCCCCGGATTGCAGGCATTTGAATCACAACATTCCTTAACAGGGAGGGAGGCACCTTACTGGAACATTCAAACCACCAGCCAATATTCAGTTTCAGTGGCAGCCCTTGCTTGGCCAAACATTTGGCAAACAATGTGCCTCGAACAAATGATGTACCTGGGCCAGACCTGCATGGCTAATTTCAGGCTCAATAACTCTCAGAATCAAGAATTGGAAGGGATCCTGAGAGATCATCCAAGCAAGCAACACAAAGCAAAACACCAAACTCACCCCTCCTGATGCTGCTTTTCTCTGACAGAAATGAAATGTCAGGTGTTTGTCACACATATTTCCATGTGATGTGTTCTTCAATCCTGAGATCACTTTTATAAAAGATTGGACAAATCCATAATCATGGAGGACGGATGTGATATTCCTAAGCAGCAGAGGGAAGCCTTCAACCTGCAGGACAAATTAGGCCCACTAAGCCTCACGAGTCTGGCTTTTGGGGAAGAGCTAGGCATGGCCACTTTCCCTCCCTTTGTGTCATATTGCCTCAGGTGTAGGACAGGTAAAGCCACAGCAGCAGAGGAAAAACTTGGAACATACAGACCTGGCTTATCACATGAGACTTCAGGAGCCATGGATGGCCAAAGTGGGGAAGGAGTTAACACTGTCCTAACAAACCCATTCTCTTCCTTCCCAGCCTCCCTTTCTCTTTCCCCAGGCTCTGGAATGGGACTGGGCTGCAGAGGAACTAATCCTACTTTATGCAGATGGGGATGGATGAGCAAGAGACAGCTGAAGAGGGCTGGACAGAGAAGGGAAAACAACCCTCACCTACCTACTACTTTCCCCAGCCCTTTCTAGATATATGTGTATGTGTTTGCAGGTGCAAAAACCAAACATATATTATACAGTGCCGGATTTATGTATAAGCTAAACAAGCTATAGCTTAGGGTTCCACTCTCTTGCCCCCCCCCCATTTCACTATTAATATACTTCTTCTTAATTGTATTTCAGTTCAACAATTACTTCGATAAAATACATATTTTGTTATGTGCAAATGGCTTTAGATACCTATTAGGTCCATGTTACCCTATAGCATATATTCAACACAAAAAACAGTGACAATTTGTTGTTGACAAAGGATAGCTGGATATATAAAGGGCCCCATTACCTTCTGTAGTTTAGGGCCTCATCAAACCTAAATCTGCCCCTGCATATATATATATTCAGTTCCCATGCTTCCGATTAATAGAAGGTTATATGTGTAGTTTGCATGCAAGCCTGCAGTTCTCATATGTAACCATATGACACCCATTTTAGGATCTTATGACACTGAGACCAAGGCATGTCCAGAAACAGAAAGTTTAAAGATTTATGAAGTCAAAGAATACCACCAATTAATAATTCAAGCAATTTACTGTAATAAAAGTGAATCAGCATATTTATTTAAATGATGTAAGGAAGAAACAGTTAACACAGATATTCATAACAAGTAGCTCAGTTGGTAGAGCATGAGACGCTTAATCTCAGGATTGTAAATTCAAGCCCCACATTGGACAAAAGGCCCCTGCATTGCAGGGGGTTGGGCTGGATGACCCTTGGCGTCCTTTCCAACTCTAGAATTCCATGTTTCTTTGATTCTACGATAAGCAATACATGACCAAACAGGCTACATTTCAAAGGAGTGAAGCTATCAGCATCCACGGAGAAAGGAGGATGCTGTGAAACTGCCCAGGGAAAGATGGGGGAAGCGACAGAGATGTTGACAGGAAGGAGAGGGGAGCCTGTGGCTGAATGAGTGAAGGTGTTCTCAGAAAGAAAATGGACATTGACTTGAACCACTTGCTTTAGGAAAAGAAAGGGAGATTTCTAGAACAGGAGAAAGAGAGTAGATCACCCCGAGAAAGGGGCTTGTGATTGGGCTTGAAAGAAGAATATAGGAGAAGAGGAAAGAGAGTGGGGGGCTGACCTGTCAGTGAGACTGCGTGCAATATTTGTTCATATTTCTGTGAGTTTTGCATTTGATGTAGTAGGTGAGTTCCTCTTCAGCGACAGAGAGTGATAGAGAAGAGGAGAAGGATGGAGGTCCTGAGGAGAGTTCTTGTATTGGAAAGAAAGTCTGTTTTCAGATTGAAAACATTCCTAGTTGTTATGGTGGAAAGCAACCGATTTTATGAGTGTTTAATGATTAAAATGAAAGCAAAGACTAAAAAAAAGTTGGTTTCCTGTCTTATCAAACTCAGGGTGTCTATATAACTGGGTTGAGAGGTGATAACCTATCTGAAGAGCTTGTCCCTTCCTGATCTAACAATAGGAAGCTAAACATTAACTGTGATCATACCTGTCTGTCATTTCTAAGTGGGAGACTTAATTTTCCAGTTTAACGAGCAACCCAAGAAGGGTCACAGCGGGCCACAAATTAACAGCTGCCAATCAACAATTATCCCCTGGGAGGCTTACAAGCACAACACCATTAAAAATACAATAAGTATATAATATTTAAAGTCAACAACCAACAGCAAAAGACAGAAAAGAAAAATCCACAGGAAAAAAGCCCTCACAAGAGACTTTGCTAGCATCCACCAGTGATACAAGCAAATTATGCCTATTTTCCATGTTTAGAAACATAGAATTGTAGAGTTGGAAGGGACCAAGAGGGTCATCTAGTCCAACCCCCTGCAATGGAGGAGTCCTTTGCTCAACACGGGGCTCAAACCCACCTGAGATTAAGTCTCATGCTAGTAACTGAGCTGAGCTGAGCTAGTAACTTGAAGGATCAGATACAATTTGTTTAAAATTTGAGTTGCCAACACTTAGATCAAAGTGGATATCCAACACATCTGATAACAAGGAAGGGGGAGAGAAACACATACATAGCAAGCTTCAGTATTCCTTGCTTCTGTCAGTAATTCCACATGAAATCAGTGGAAGTAGCCATATTGTAAACCTGGACTCTCCCTTTCTTCCCAAAGGTTAGAGGTGATATAGCATTGATATCTCATGATCATATTCAGAAGGAATGTGGATTGCAGCAGTCGAGAACCTCTGACCCTCCAGGTATTTCTGAACTACAACTCCTGTCAGCCCTAGCAAACATGGCCAATGCCAGGGGATGATGGCACTTGCAGTTCAGCAACACCTGAGCGCCAAAGGCTCCCCATATGTCATGCCTTGGGCTGTGTGCACATTAGTGTTTACTCTGGCTCCATTGTGCTCCCACCACTGGCGTCTGCAGCTGTATGCACATGGCGTTAGCCACAATCCATCTATATCCTGTGGCTTCTTGAGAAATACTCAGGTACTTTCCCTTAAAGGAGCTGTTGAGCCGTGGTGCGTACATTTCAGGCAGCTGTTGCGCATGCGCAGATGACAACACATGCACAAATGGCAAGAGGAAACAAATCAAGTATTGGGCAACCAAATGAAGATGCCCCCTCCATCTCTCTGGTGTGTTGAACATGGTAAGAAAGCGACTTGAAACCAGCAGGGGCAGGGAAACTACCTCACTGTGTTTCAAGCATCAAATGTGCCCTCAGCCTCACTCCTGGTCCAAATCAGCCTGGTTGCCATGGCGTCCCTGACCAACTGCCACTCTTAACTGTCACCAAGCAGGCTGCCTGCGACATTCCAGAAGGGCTCCTTCTCCTGCAATAGTTAATTTCTTCTTTTTTTAACCCATTCTGCTTGCCATTTGTGGCAGCTTTATTTATTCATTTAAAAAGCTGGATTACGTTTGCCCCTGGCCCATTGATTCCATAGGAGCCGAATAAACAAATATATCTTAGGCATGCCTATACTCGCATACCCGTTTGCAACATGTTCACATGCGCTTCACCTGCTTAGGGATGCGGCAACATGGCAAGGGCTGTGAGTTTCATGAGGAAAGAAATCTGGGGAGCTGAGTGGCAGTTCTAAACAAAAACAAAAACACCTTAGGAGATGCAACATTTAGCGTGGACGTTGGTGACACCTACAGGTTCCCTGTTCTTTATTTCTTTTATTCCTTGAAGAATCTGAAACTATTGGAAGGCAGTGTGTGTGTGTGTGTGTGTGTGTGTGTGTGAGAGAGAGAGAGAGAGAGAGAGAGAGAGAGAGAGAGAGAGAGGGACGTCCACCAGGAAGAAAGTGGTTCTGTTGTTCTTATTTGTGGCCTTTTGCCCCTCAGGCTGCGCCCTGCGCGCCTTTTCCTCACGCGCAGGTGAGCCGAACGAGGACAACCGTCGCCTTGGCCATGTGAGCGAGGGAAAACGCGCGCGCACACAAAACTGGTCATTCCAGCAGAGCCACGCTCGCTCGCCATCTCTCCCCAAGAGGTCCCCACCTCCCGGGGAGTTTCATCCTCGGGTTTCTGCAGCTCCTCCCGGTTCCTTAAACCGGGACGGTCTCCTTGCCACACCGCCTGCTGTTCTCTTTCCATTTCTCTCCGCGCACCGAGGCTGCTGCTGCTGGGACCCGGCGGCCTCGAGTCTCCGGAGACGGTGGTGGGTGGGGAAGTCGGTGGCAGGTGCTTCAGGTCCTTCCTGGGCTGAGCGCCATGAAGGAAGATGGCGTGGACAACCCGGCTTTCGAGCCTTCCAGCCCGGAGGGCGCCGAGCACAAGCGGGCGGCGCTCTCCTCTGGCCGCCTCGGCCATCCGGCGTTGGCCGCGTCCTGCAGTTTGGACCCGGAGGAGCACCTCTGCGGCATCGGCAGGTTCGCGCCCGCCGCGCTGCAGGTCTGCAACAACCCCAAGGGCTACTTGCTCTTCTACAGTCTCCTCTCCATCTTCCAAGGTGAGGAGAAAAGAAGGCAGAGGGGTTTTCTCTCCCCCCCCTCAGGAGACGGAGATTTCCCCCCGCAAGGCTTCCAAGGCGTGCGTGGTCAAGTGCGCCCTTGTGGCGCATGGGTTGCGGTGGTGTGGAGGAAGGCGGATGGAAAAGAAAGTGCAAGTAGAAGGGGGGGGGGGGAGAGGATTCAGATCAAATGCCTGGGATAGCTCAGTTGGTAGAGAATGAAACTCCTTATTTCAGGTTTCAGCCCCATGGTCCCTTCCAACTGTACAATTCGATGGTTTGATGAAACTATAAATTCCTCCTCCACCTGCACCCTGACCACCTCCCCAAACATAGGAGCCAACTCCTTGGGGGACCAAGACCCCTTGAATATTTATTGATGGGCATTGCCATTCAGATGGTATGTGTGCACCATGTCTTGTGATCTGCGATGCGGGGTGGGGTTTACCTGCCCTCCATATTTAAGTTGGCACCCCTGCCCCCCAATCATGGGTATCCTTCAAGGTTGTGCATTGAAGGGATCTCTCGTATTTCACTGTGGGCAAGATTTTGGCAATGCACGTGGTTGGACTAAAATTCACTAGATGACTTTTGGGGTCCCTTCCAACTCGATGATTCTATAATTATATGCACATCACTGGTTCAGGGTTTTGGGGCATCACAAACTGAATCCGGCCACTGGTCCTTCTAGTAGGCTTAGTGTGACCTATACCAGGAGTGGCCAACCTAGATTTGTAGAGTTGGAAGAGACGCTAAGGATCATCTAACCCAAACCTCTTCAATGCAGGAATATGCAGCCATCCCATATTGGAATTGAACCTTCAACTTTGGCTTTATTGCCACCACACTCTAATCAACTAAACAACCCAGATGTTGCTGGGCTCTCAGCTCCTACCAACCCTGACATCACAGACCATTTATTTTATTATTTTTATTTATTTCATCACATTTATACCTCACTCACCTTTTTTTCTGCAAGGAGCCAGAGGTGGCAAATGGGGTTCTCCCTCCCATCTCATTTAATCCGCAAAACAGCACTGTGGGGTAGGTTATGCGGAGAGGCAGCGATTGGCTCAAGTGAGGTACCTGGCTGAGTGAAGATTTCAACCCTGGTCTCACAGCCCCTGGTCTGACACTTTAACCAATATTCCACTCTGGGTTTTGTCAGGGATGATGAGAGGTGTGGTCCAACCATATCTGGAGGGCAGTGGGTTAGCCCCCTGCCCCAGCCTACACTAACTCCAATGTTTCAGAGCGAGTTCTTTCTTTCCATATGTGGAGATTGAAACTGGGATCTTTTGTGTTCTCCCACTAAGCTAAGTTGGCTCCAATTTGTCCCTGCTGCAGCAGCAATGTGAGTGAGCAACTCAGCCACTGCTCTTTATTCAGAGGAAGCAGGCAGGTGAGGGGTGGCTGCAACTGCTCCTTGTGGCCGCTGCTCGCTCACTCCCCAGTGGTGGAGCTCTCTGTTACCCCAGTGGCGTAGCGTGGGGGGTGCAGGGGGTGCCGGCCGCACCGGGCGCAACATCTGGGGGTTAGGGTTAGGGGGCACAAATCCAGGGGTTAGGGGCGCAAATCCAGGGGTTAGGGGGCGCAAATTACTTGCCTTGCCCTGGGTGCTGACAACCCACGCTACGCCACTGTGTTACCCTCATGCTGGATAGCTCGGTTGGTTAGAGCAAGGTGCTGAAAATGCCAAGATGGCAAATTTGATCCCCACATGGGATGGCTGTATATTCCTGCACTGCAGAGGGTTGGACTAGATGAACCTTGGAGTCCCTTCCAACCTCTACAATTCTATGATTCTGTGAAATGTATGGATGGACAACGTGTGTATTATCTTTATGTATTTGTTTCATTTCTGAATGAACTCCAATGAACTCATGGCACTGTACATCGTTCTCTCCCCTCACCATTTGTCCTCACAGCACCCTTGCAAGGTAGTTTACGCTGACAGATCACGACTGGCGAAAAATTACCCCGTTCGGTTAATGGCTAAGGGGGAATTTGAACCTGGGTCTCCCAGGTCCTGGTTCAACACTCTAACCAGCAATCCATCCAGGCTTTAACATCTGTGATCTGTAAAATAAAATGAGACTGCAGTCCTATTTAAAATAGGCTGCATGCCTATTTAAAACCAACAAAATGAAAAAAGGCCTTTATCGGAGAATATACCTCTTCATATGAAATATACTAGAAATCTGTAGGACAAAGCTCTTAGTGAGAAGGCCATAACGTCTCCTTACCACCACCACCTACTTCCCTACCTGCCAGAGAACCAACTACAGTGGTGCCTCGCAAGACGAAAAGAATCCGCTCTGTGATTCTCTTTGTCTAGCGGTTTTTTCGTCTTGCGAAGCAAGCCCATTGAAGGATTAGCGGATTAGCGCTATTAGCGGCTTTTAGCGGCTTTTGGCGGCTTTTAGCGGCTTTTAGCGGCTTTTAGCGGCTTTTAGCGGCTTATCTGCTGATCGGATCAGCTGATAAGTGGCTTAGTGGCTTAGAAAAAGGGGGGGGGAGGGAAAAAACCAGCAGGAACTCACAAGACATTGTCGTCTTGCGAAGCAAGCCCATAGGAAATTCGTTTTGCGAAGCACCTCCAAAACGGAAAACTCTTTCGTCTAGCGAGTTTTCCGTCTTGCGAGGCATTTGTCTTGCAGGGCACCACTGTATCTCTTAATCCTTTACTGACACCCTGTGGGAGGCTGGGCAGAGGGCCAATCCTTTCAACTTCCACTCGCTTGCCTAGTTTAAGTGTGATGGAGAAAAAACAAGGCAGCTCCCACTGCCTGGGGCAAAGACACAAACACAACACAGTGGAAGATGCAACCCACACACAATCATGGCACCAAGAAATATATTTTTTTGGGGGGAGGGAAGGGGCCACAGAAATAGCAAAGCATATTTCTAGGTGGGCAAGTTGTGTCCCAGAAGTTAACATAAAGTAAAACAAAAGTATATTTTAATGGAGGTCCGGCAATGGGAGGGCAAATGTGGGGGTGAGCTGCTTGTCCCCTCTCCCCCCTTCTGGCACCACCCATACACCCACTGGAGGGAGATTCTTCCAGAAGCAGTGTGAGTCACTCAGGTGTTGGTGCCACCATGTCTTCCTGAGGCCCATGCCAAGCCTGCTGATGTTGCCAGCCTGTTACCACACTCTTGTGCTATGTGTTAAATTGGCTAACAGTTCAGGAAGTGCTCTGGTGTCCTTTGACAGTTGTGGAGATGAAGGTACTTTTTGCAGGTGCAACTTTCCCCTGCCAAGTCCTGGAATGACCTGCTGAAAACAATGGTTCAAGGTGCAGGAGGAAGGTTGACTCTCTGAGCTCAGGGACACTCAAAGCTATTGGGTTCAGCAGAATCACCTCCCCAGTTTTATAGCCACAACTTTGGATTTGAATCTTCACTATGTGTAATGGGAATTGGGGTTGCTTGTGCGTAAACTGCGAACTGCTCCAAGCTAGTTGTATAGCTAAAACTTTCCCTGGTTTGACAGCCCTTGAAACACGATTGTCTTAGTCACTGGCAGAATCCGTGAGTGGGCGTCTCCTAAATTTCTTCCAACATAGAAATTCTTTGATGCCCAGTCTCCTCCTAGATTCTCTGCGCGGAAGCCTTCTGCGCAGCGTGGGCGTGCCAAGCGGAGGTCCAGTGCTCTCTCCGCTGATTTCACTGGAAGAGTCTCGGAGCCTCCTCTCTGCAGTATTCTCCACCTTTCCTTCCTCCTGGTGTCCCCTGGATTTCCTTCCCCAGAGGAAGCTCTCTCTCTCTCCTTGCTAGTTCCCTCCCCTGCATCAGTGGAGCGTCTTACCTCTCCTCTCGCCTCTGATGGCAGTTCCCTGACACTATGTTTACAGATATGACTGGCAATTTTTATTAGTCTTCCAAGGTGGTAGTAATGCGATATTGAGTATACACCAGCAACTGACTGTCTCTTGCTAAGAGATCGAATTTCACAAGGACAGTTCTTGCGTTACAATGGCAGCTTTGTTGCACTTCCTTGTGGCTCTGTCCCATATCGCTCTGGTAATATTTGTATGCAGAAAATCACATGAGGTGGATTGATTGAAGATAAAGTTTCTTCCATCAGTCTGTTACACACAATTTCCTATACAGTGGTACCTCGGGTTACATACACTTCAGGTTACATACACTTCAGGTTACAGACTCCGCTAACCCAGAAATAGTACCTCGGCTTAAGAACTTTGCTTCAGGATGAGAACAGAAATTGGGCTCCAGCGGCGCGGCAGCAGCAGGAGGCCCCATTAGCTAAAGTGGTGCTTCAGGTTAAGAACAGTTTCAGGTTAAGAACGGACCTCCGGAATGAATTAAGTACTTAACCTGAGGTACCTCTGTATGCAAGACATAGCAGAAACAGTGTGGGATGGAGCCGTAAGGCAGTATCACCCACACCAGAGGTGATGGGACCTTGTGTTACTCAAAGTAGAAGCGAATTGAAGTCTCCCATCCTTCTCTCATATTGAGTTGAGGTTGTTCTGAGGGATGGGTTCATTTCTTAACCCTGTCCCTCCCACTTTCTTTCCCGCTTTTAAGGGCACTGAACCCAAATCTTGCCTCTCTTCGTTGTGGTTGTGGATGAGCTTTGTCCCACACATTAGATTAAATGTTAGGAAAGCGAACAACGCATAGGCACGTTTTTGTTGCTTCAGGAATCATACATAGCCAAAGACTTTCTACAAGGCATGATGTGTCACATCAGTGGGCAGAGGGCCTGAAAAACAAGTTCTGCCTATTGGCCTAAGCAGTTTATAGAGATTGCAATTCATTTACAATTCTACATCTGTAACGTCAAAAGAGACAATTTAGAACTGGGCAGCTGCATGACCAGAATGAGGCTGACCTGAAAAGTTGCAATACTAGAGCTGCTTAACTGAGTTGTATTACAGACCAGTCTTTGGGATCTTTTAGACTCAAAGTTAGATGGTTATATTCATATATCTTACAAAATCATTTAAAAGTAATATAATTAATTAGGAGTTCAATTGAACTTTTGAGAAAACTTCCATGTTATTGGGCTGACATTGCAGTACAATGGTACCTCGGGTTACAAACTTAATTCGTTCCGGAGGTCCATTCTTAACCTGAAACCGTTCTTAACCTGAGGCGTGCTTTCGCTAATGGGCCCTCCTGCTGACACTGCACTGCTGGTGCGCAATTTCTGTTCTCATCGTGGGGCAAAGTTTGTAACCCAAGGTACTACTTCCAGGTTAGCAGAGTTTGTAACCTGAAGCGTTTGTAACCCGAGGTACCACTGTACTGCATTCCAGAACAGATGGCATGAAAGCATGTTGGTCTTACGGGGCTTTGTAGGGAATAAAACTTGCTAATTTTTAAGATTATTAATTATTCTTTAGTGGGAACCCTGATTATACAAAATAATAGAGTAGTTGCCCATGAAGAGCTAATTGCACAAGTAATTTGTTTAACAAATGAATAATGCAATTTAAGAATTCTTGCTTGCAAGCTTTGAAGTCATAGTCCAAACTTTCTTTTAATCCACCAAGGTGTTGGACAGTTGGACAGCAGTGTTTTTGAAGACAGCTCTGTGTACATACCATACATTTAAATATTAAAGAATCTCGGGAGCTATAGTTTACCCCTCACAGAGCTATAGGTCCCAGGACTCTTTAAGAAATCACAGCTCCCAATATTGTTTTCTTGGTGTGTGTTTGTGATGTGCTTTAAGTATACAGGGTGTATGCAACTCTTAAAGTGACAGGACAACCACAGCAAATGGCAAAAATGACAATAGGCAGCTTTCATAGGAAATTGACTCAGACCATGGGCTGAATAACTGTCTGCAGTGACTGGCAGCAGTGGCGGTAGGCAAAGGTGTAGTGCAGAGGAGGGAAGAGGTGGCAGTACCGGCATGTGCCACTTCGAAAATGCATTGGTGGCAACAAATATGGGTGAATGTGCCCTATTATAGTGAATGGCAGTACTTAACAAAAACAATTTATCTCGATTCCGCCCCCACCTCCGGCATTTATATACTGCTTAATCATTTGCATTTCTAAGCAGTGTCTGAAATGGTGAATCGATAAATAACACACACGCATACACCCAAGCTCCCACTAATTCACTGTGTATATTTTGGCTCAAATCATTGTACCAATTTCACAATAATAAAATACTTTGGGGGAACAATACTGACGTATAAAGAGCAGAACGTTACCCAGCCCGTGTTGTTGTTGGCGGCATCTGTCTGTCTTGCAAGACAAGGAAGCCCATGTAGAAAGGTGCTATCATTATTAAAAAAAAATCGATGTATCCTTCTATTATCTGATTTTATTTCTCTTTTCTTTTAGGCATTGTGGTAAATGGACTGGTAAACGTGAGCATTTCCACCATTGAGAAGCGTTATGATTTGAACAGCTCCCTCACTGGCATAATCTCCTCTGGCTATGACATTTCCTTCTGTTTGCTCTGCCTTTTTATATCCTTCTACGGAGAAAGAGGGCACAAACCAAGATGGCTGGCCTTTGCATCTTTCTTGATAGCACTAGGAGCACTTGTTTTTTGCTTGCCACATTTTACTGCTGGACCATATATATATGGGGAAAAAGCAGAAGGTAAGTTCTTATGTTTTAAATGTTTCTTTCATTGTCATTTTGAAGTTATGGATCCTGGATATAGTGTGTGTGTGTGTGTGTGTGTGTGTGTGTGTGTGTGTGTGTGTATGTGTATCTCTATCTATCTATCTATCTATCTATCTATCTATCTATCTATCTATCGATGTATCATCTAAACCAAGGGTCAGCAACCTTTTTCAGCCATGGGCCAGTCCACCGTCCCTCAGACCATGTGGTAGGCTGGACTCTCTCTCTCTCTCTCTCTCTCTCTCTCTCTCTCTCTCTCTCTCTCTTTTGGGGGGGATGACTGAATTCCTATGCCCCACAAATAACCCAGAGATGATAAAAGCACACATTCTACTCATGGAAAAACACCAGGCAGGCCCCACAAATAACCCAGAGATGCATTTTAAATAAAAGGACACATTCTACTCATGTAAAAACACACTGATTCCTAGACCATCCGCGGGCCAGATTGAGAAGGTGATTGGGCCGCATCCGGCCCACGGGCCTTAGGTTGCCTACCCCTGATCGAAACACAAGTTGAATTTATACATTTCGTATACAGACATACCTGGGATCTCAAAAGCCTTGCGAACAAATCGGCTCCCAAATGATTGAAACTCGGAAGTGAGTGTTCCAGTTTTCGAACAATTTTCAGAAGCCGTGCCTTGGTTTTCGAATGGTTTCCCACCCCCTCCTTTTTATACCTGAGATTAACAACATTTGTCTATGGGGTTTTCTTGTTTTGCTTAGTGTCAAATTTACCTTTATGTAAAAGCCAATAGATGGATTCCACCATGCTCATAAAATAAGACCCATTGACTGCTCTGTCAGTAGAGATTCAGCAGGTGCCTTCTGTTTCAACCTTTAAATGCCTGCTGATAAATTTTCTATACTGCCCAGCTTTATGCAGGCAATTTAGATGAAAGCTGTGAGGTTTTCACTGTATATCAGTATCATAGTCATGAACCGCTTTGTTGTTGTTTTTAGGATATAGCAGTATTTGAATAGATTGATACAGTGGTGCCCCGCAAGACGAATGCCTCGCAAGACGGAAAACTCGCTAGACGAAAGAGTTTTCCGTTTTGGAGGTGCTTCGCAAAACGAATCTCCTATGGGCTTGCTTCCTAAGATGAAAATGTCTTGCGAGTTCCTGCGGGTTTTTTTTCCTTTCCCCGCCCTTTTTCTAAGCTGCTAAGCCGCTTATCAGCTGATCCGATAAGCCGATAAGGCGCTAAAAGCCGCTAATAGCGCTAATAGCGCTAATCCGCTAATCCGTCAATGGGCTTGCTTCGCAAGACGAAAAAACCGCTAGATGAAGAGAATCACAGAACGGATTCTTTTCGTCTTCCGAGGCACCACTGTACATAAATACATAGAATGATGCTATCATAATCAATAATGTGAACCTAAGGTGGGGCTATGCAGAGGAAGGGGTGATTTGGACTGCTTTCTACTCTGAGTTATTCATGAAGAAGTAAACAGATTATAATTTGGTAGGGGTGGTGAGGGCATGACAGCAGGGTTGAGAGCACACATGACACCCACTCCACTGTTTCCTGCTCTCACACAGCAGTATTTATTAACCACAGGCTCTCCTGCCAGGGAGTCTGCATCCCAGGACTTTGTAACCAGAGACAGGCCTGAGAGACTCTGAATGTGCACCTTTGTCTAACTCCAGTGAACTCCATCTGCTCCTATTACTTAGAGTTCCCTTGAATTGTCTACCTGCCTGGTTTTGTCTTAGTGGCTTTCTCCCTTCTTTTCCTTGTTCCTCTTAAATTTCCCTCTCTCTCTCTCTCTCTGGCCTGTTGGCTTTTGTAGTTCCTTTCATCAAACTCGCTTTTAAAACTAAAAGCAGTTTGCAGCCCAGACTAGGGAGAGCTGCTGGAAGACAATAAATGCCAGAAATGGGTGCAGATTTGTTTTTTTAAGTGTGTTGCACGCAGTGTTTGCACTTGCTGAATTTTTTAAAATTAGATACCCTTTTACGTATTTCTGATTCTTAAGGGTGTATGTAATATATGCATTATCACCTAAATATTTAGCATGGTGGTCCTTTAAGAGACCACTTTTCTTTTCTTTTTAACCTTTAAGAGAAACAGCTATGACCCAGAAGGCCAGCTCAGAGAGGTAATGCCTGGGTGAAGAAGTTAAATACCTAGTCTGTGAGAGCTTCCAAGCCTCATCAAAAATAAAAATGGTCTTCTGCCATTAGCTGACTTGTAGTGAGTTTCTGCATGAAGAGCAGAAGACAACACAAAGCAGAGATGGCCCACCCGTTGCCTCAAGTGGCAGATCCATCCACTGGTGGTGGATCCACTCGCCCTCCGCCCGCCCACCCACCCACCCACCTGAATGCCACGACTGCCACCCACCTCCCTTTACTCGCCAGGCCGCCTCAGGCGGTGTGAATGCGTGCGGCAGCATTCTTAATTTTGCCTAAGGTGGCAAAACATCCTGGACTAGCTTGACACAAAAGGTGTCTCAGTTAATTCTTAAAGTTATGTTTTAAGATGCTCCCAGTGCATAGATGTCAACTTTCAGATTTGAAAATAAGGGATCAGCAGCCTCGAAAATAAGGGATCAGCAGGGACAGTCTACAGGACATTTAATAATCTGGGATAGCAGTGGGAAGCAGCGGGAAATGGTGCTGGAATAAGGGAATTTCCCGCAAAAAAAAAGGGAAGGTTGACAGCTATGTCCCAGTGTTATAACATATAAATGGCATAATTGTACTATTGCATTGCATTATTAGCACCACCATTTTAACCAAGGCTATGGAGCCTCTATATCCCATAACAGAGGGGAAAAAGGGAACCCAAACGGTCGGAATAGGCCACTTCAATCTAAGCATCTCACTTCTTGCAGTTTAGAGACCATTACGTTTTCGGCTGCCTACCAGCAAACCAAAGCTGTTGATGTAAATGAAAGTTAACCTCCCACAGTTGCAATGAAATATTGTTTGTGAAAGAAGTGGTCTCCATAAGGGTGTTTCCCGCTGCTCCTCTTTAGCTCCCCTTTATTTTCTTGTTGGTTCTTTTTACAAGTGGATTGTCGTGAAATTCTGTAATCTTCTTATTCTGTGAGAATCTGGCAGAAGAAAACATAATCCTATTACTCTTTATCATAAGTGGAGTTAATGAGTGCTGGGAAAGGTTGCCTAGTAGGGAAGGATCCAACATCTTTGAATAGGTGCCTGACAGAGAGCATTGCAAACACAGCTCTGTAGTCAACCGGCTGCTTGGAAAGAGGCCACATTGAGTTTCAGAACAGGTTGCCCCACTGAGAGGCTCGTTGGCTGAAGAGTGCGGGGAAAAATACTTGAACTGAACTAAAAGAAATTATAAATACTACATCTAATGGCTGGCATTCAAGATTCTGGTCTATAGGCTGTGTACACACCATAGCTTTAAATCATATTCAAAACACATTCTTTCCCTCAAAGAGTTACGCTAAGTGCAGTTTACCCCTTGCAGAGTTGCAATTCCCAGCAACCCTTAACAAACCACAGTGCCCATAATTCTTTGAGAGAAAGAATGTGCTTCAAATGTGCTTTAAAGGTGTAGTGTGTACACAGGGTAAGTTTGTTATAGCTCCTTAGCTAGTGTTAGGCAGTTGGTATGGTAGATATCAATAGGGTTTCATATATTTCAGTCACTGAGGAACACCTGCCGCCCCAAACAAAGTAAATGAAGTGCAGTAGAATGAGGCTTTAGTAGACTTTCAGATGGGGAAGAGTCAAATTAATACGTCTATTTGAGGCATCATCTTTTAGCCCAGTGGTCAAGCACGTTTCATCTTCATTGATATCGGATGACACAGACTCGCTTTTCCCCATTATACATTCAAACTGGCAAGGTTTTTAGGAGGATAAATTGCCACACAAATGAGGTTAGCAGAGCAGGGTTAGAGTTCAGGCACTCTTCAAGACAACCTCACTAAGGACATAAGGAGAGCTCTGCTGGATCAGACTAAGGCTGATCTCATCCAGCATTCTGTTCTCACCATGGCCAAGCAGATGCCAACCAGAAGCCTGCAAGCCGGACCTGAGCACAAGAGTGAACGCCACAGGTGGGATTCTCAGTCACTCAGAGGCAGATGACTCTGCTCTATCAACTAAATATCTAGCAGCGGAGGTAGACCACAGCCATTGTGGTCAGCTGCTGCTGATAGCCTTATCCTCCATGAAATTGTTTATTCCTTTTTCAAAGCCCTCCTAGTTGGTGCCCATCACTGGCTCTTGGGGAGAGTGCCCTCTTTGTGGGCTTCTCCTAGGCAGCTGGCTAACCACTTTGAGAACAGGATACAGGACTAGATGGACCTTTGTCCCGATTCTGAATCTTCCAGCATCCAACTTCAATGGACAGCTGTGACTCTTAGTATCATGAGAGATGGAGAAAAACTTGCTTTACACTTTCTCCATGCCATGCAAAATTATATACATCATTATCATTTTCCCACGTAGATTTTCTCCAAACTAACCCCCCCCCCCAAAAAAAGAACAGTGTAACCTTTCCTCATAGGGGACTTGCTCTTGGACCTTGTTTCAGCACCATCATATACTTCTTGAGATGCAGTGGTTGGAACTATGCACAGTATTCCAAGTGTGGTTGCACTCTAGATTTGTGCTATGTCATTACAATTTTGGCAGTTTTATTTTCAATCTTTCCCCTCATGATCCTTAGGATGGAATTCACCCTTTTCACAGCTGCTGCACACTGGGTCAACATCTTCAAGCTATCCACTGTGACCTCAAGGTCTTTTCCCAGTTCAGACCTGATAAACATACATGAGAAATTAGGATTTATTCTTCTTCTTATTATTACCCCAGTGTGCATCTCTTGCTTACATTGAATTGCGCTTGCCATTTTACTTCCCATTCACTCCGTTTAGAGGGATCCTTTTGGAGTTCCTTACAACCCCATGTGATTTTAGCCACCCTATTTTATTTTATTTTTGTATCATCAACAAACTTGACTACCAAAGCAGCATCCCTCTAAAGCTATATAACAAAATGAATTGTTAATCAAAGCGGACATTATGGATTCAGTATTGAACTAGGTTTGTTTTTCTCATCTCCCTCCCCTTTGCTTAACATATCCATCTTGATGAAGAGTTTTGGTGGACTCAAAAGCTTGCCCGCTATTTTGTGACAATTTGATTGATCATAATAAGGCACTTGGGATTTTTTCAAAATAAAAATGATAGTTTAACCTTTAACTATGCAAGTTAACACAGCCCACCCTTTTCTTCACTTGGCTTATTTGGTGGGGTTCTTTCCCAGAAAAGTTAGTTACGGTAGTTAGTTAGTTAGTTACCGTAGTATTTGGCGGCGGGGACATGCAGAGGATTGGCAAATACTGTTTCGCATCTTTGACACAGGCTGGTCTGCTTTAGACTTAACAATGAGAGCTGTTTTCCCCCGCCTTTCCACTCTGGAACCCTTAAAATATGAGGCCTTTCTTTCTACCTCTTGCTTGCTATGATATAGGCATACATTCTTAGCAATGTAAACACTTCAGTGACTCACAAAGTCTCCCTTTTTTCCCTTGGCGGCTAAAAAGATCAGAAAAAAGACCCTGGACAATATAGCAGTGAACTGTAAGGGAGACGCAGAAATCTAAATAAGAGACCATTATTTGTGGTGTGACACCCCTTTTGCTTGTATTTATTTTTGATTCAGATTTGTCATGGCCAATGGCTAGTACAAAAAAGTTATTTGGATTGGAATAAACATAATGAATGATACCAGCAATTTGTGACTTCATTTGGGGAAAAGATGTCTAAAGCAATTATGTATTCTCCCTCTCTCTTTTTAAAAATCCTACATTTCTTCAGGTGAACACTGTTTTGATAGAAGATGATTCTCATACTTCAGATTTATTAAATGGGAGCTCCCTCTAGTGGCATTGATTATTATACCTCCTTTTGCTAGTGAACGTGAATGGCAAACACCACCAGGACTGTAGTCAAAATAGGCCATAATGAAACAAGAGGGAAGGAGCAGCAGGCTTGAGGGATTCTGAAAGAATGCAGAAAAAAGAACTTTTTAAGTTCCCCTCAAAAAGGCAACAGCAGCTCAATAAAAACTGAGCAATATCAATAGCCATAGAATGACATGACAAAATGGGACACCCTGCTTAGAGGGAATAGCTGGACTGAAAAATACCATTTTAGATAGGAGGATACACAGCAAAATTTTGTTGCAGATTCCACTTGCTATGCTACTAATGTGCACCCATAATAATTCTTAGAAAAACTTAGGAACATTGGAAGCTTCCTTATGCAGAGTGCTGGTCCGGCTAGTTCAGTATTGTCCACAATGACTGGCAATGGCTCTCCGTGATTCCGAGCAGGAAAACTGCAACCTGGGACATTCTGCATGCAAAGCAGATGTCCTACCAATGAGCTATGACCCTTCTCCAAGGAAGAACTTTGTTCCATCTGAAAGTTTGCCTTCCATATTTCCATACACATTGGGTCAATAAAAATGTAGTCTTACCTGCACTGGTTATGGGATATGAATATCCAAGCTGTATCAATACAGTACTCTTTCAATTGAACAAAGTTAAAATATCCCCACAAGATAAGTCAGTGATCTTCATGGAGCAGTGCTGACATTATGCACAGTGAATATTTTGCAGCTCTGTGAAAGGTATTTCATACATGTATGTCATGTTATTTATGATGATGGGTAAAAATGCACTATATAATTGTATATAATAATAACAACAGCAACATATGTATAGCACTTTTGTGTGTGTGAGAAGGTGTTCAAAGTACATAAGATATTATTATTTTCGTAATCCTTACCCACCACTCTGCAATGGTGATATTATCTCTAATGGCGATATTATATAAATTGCAGGTGGGCGAAGCACAGAAGTTGAAAGGTAGTTTCATTTTAACATTTAACTTTTCGTTGTTGTGATTCATTCTCACTCGCTTCCAGTGTCACGCTCTGTTCCAGATGTTGCTGGCCTACAACTCCCATCAGCCCCAGCCAGCATAGCCAATCATCAGGGTTGATGAGAGTTGTAGTCCTCACATGGGCTACCCAAGATTATTATTTTTGAACAGCCATTGACTGTTATCCTGAACAGCCTGCATCTTCTCCCCACGTCAGCTTAAAAGCTGCTTTGCTACTTCTTCTCAGGGACTGGGCAGAGGAGGAATGGTGGAGACCGGCTCCCTGTCCTGACCCTTCCGGGGAGGAGGAAGAGGAAGAGGAAGACAAAAATAGATTTACAACAGGGGTTGGAGGGAGCTGGCAGCTCAGAGGCAGATGAGGGGGAAAGCTGGTAAATCATGGGAGAGCTAGAACAACACTCAGCTGATACGTTGTCATTAGAAAGCATTCCAGACCCTCCATCTCCCAGAACCCAGCGAGCCTTAACAGTAGGAGAGCAAAGAGCTCAAATACAGAGGGCACGTAGCAGCACCCATAGAAGAGACGATGAGAATGATGAATGAGGAAGTGGAAGAGAAGGGGGGTGGAGATTCACTTGGGACAATGCCGTTATCCAAGAGGCTGGGTTCTATAGCCTCTCTCTGTAAAGATTGAAATAAAAAAGGACGGTAAGAAACTTTTCCTTGTCTTTATACTTTCCTGGGCAACCAGCCAGGAGCCACTGACAGGAACCTGACATTTCTACAGCATTGTGCACCATTTGTTGGGTTCAGTGGTACCTTGGACAACTGAAGACCTATGATAATTCATCTGAAAGCAAATAAAATTCATTGATGTAATAAACTTTCACTTCCAGATACCTGCCCAGTAAACCTGGCTGCAATTAAGAATGCCACATGCAAACCTGGCTTAAAAAAGACTGAACTCTCCAACTACTTCTACGTTTTCCTGCTGGGACAGCTGATAATGGGAGCAGGTGGGACTCCTCTTTACACACTGGGAACAGCTTTCATCGACGACAGTGTCCCCAAGCACAAGTCTTCAGTCTACATAGGTAAGCTTAGCTGAAATTTATTTCAAGAAATGCCCATTTATATTGATTATCCATCAATATTTGGAAGAATGTCCATAGTACCTCTTGTGCCCTCTGTTTGTTTACTTACAATTGTATACACGCCTACAAGCGATGTAAGCCCTGCTGAGTCCAATGGGAGTCCAGTGTGTGCAGAACTACAAGAGGTTGAACACGCACTAAAAATAAAAAAAGACATAGTGGTTAGAATGCTGGACTAGGACCTGGATTCAAATCCCCACTTGGCCATGAAGCTCATTTTACCTACGGGACCGCCTCTCCCGGTATGCCCCACGGAGAGCCTCAAGGTCCATAAATAGCAACACTCTAGTGGTCCCGGGCCATAAGGAAGTTAGATTAGCTTCAACCAGAGCCAGGGCCTTTTCAACACTGGCTCTGGCGTGGCGGAGCGCTCTGCCTCACGAGACCAGGGCCCTGCAGGATCTGATTTCTGCAGGGCCTGTAAGACAGAGTTGTTCCGCCTGGTCTTTGGCTTGGAGCCAATTTGATTCCCTCCCCCTCTTTCTTTTTCCTTTTTCCTTTCTCCTCCTGTGATGGGGCTGCATTTTAATATTTTAATGTTTCAATATTTTAATGTTGTATTTTAATCTTGTTTTTAAGTTGCATTCATTCAACTTGTTTTTATTATTGCTTGTTAGCTGCCCTGAGCCCGGCCTTGGCTGGGGAGGGCGGGCTATAAATAAAAATTATTATTATTATTATTTGGATGATGTAGTGATGTATGGAAGTGAGAGCTGGACCATAAAGAAGGCTGATCGCCGAAGAATTGATGCTTTTGAATTATAGTGCTGGAGGAGACTCTTGAGAGTCCCATGGACTGCAAGAAATCAAACACATCCATTCTTAAGGAAATTAGCCCTGAGTGCTCACTTGAAGGACAGATCCTGAAGCTGAGGCTCCAATACTTTGGCCACTTCATAAGAAGAGAAGACTCCCTGGAAAAGACGCTGATGTTGGGAAAGATGGAGGGCACAAGGAGAAGGGGATGACAGAGGACGAGATGGTCGGACAGTGTTCTCGAAGCTACCAGCATGAGTTTGACCAAACTGCAGGAGACAGCGGAAGACAGAAGTGCCTGGCATGTTCTGGTCCATGGGGTCACGAAGAGACGGACACGACTAAACGACTAAACAACAACAAAATTATTTGGATGGCCTTTTGCGAGGATAAAATGGGGAGGAGGGAGAACCAGGTATACCACCTTGAGCTCCTTGGAGGAAAGAAGGCGTGTAAATGTCATAATGGATAAAAATAAATAAGTTGAATATATGTGGGTCTCGCTCCTGGGATCAGCTCCAGTCTCCTGCATATTTACTCTGCATGCTTTCAGTGGGCTTCTGTGGAATCTAAAAGTGATCAACCTGTTTAGGCATCTAGGCTAAATGCATTTTGGATCCTTGCAATGCAAACTATTATCTTTCTACTCCGCAGGAATTGGTTATGCCATGTCATTGATGGGTCCAGCTATCGGTTATGTATTAGGAGGACAGCTGCTTAACATTTATGTTGATTTCCATCGTCACCCGAGGCAAGGAGGTTTCTTCTTCTTCTTTTTTCCTTTTACTTCCATAGTGTTACCCTAGAACTCCATTACACCCCCCAACAACAATGTTACTAAACTTTACATTTTAGCCTTATGCCAAACAGATAAAAAATATACCCGCTGGATGTGGAACTGGACTTGGGGGAACTTGCGTTAGGATGTCAGAACAGCCACAGAGTTAAGAGGCATTTTCTTTAGTTAACTTACTGTTTATTTGCTTTTGATCAATGAAGTAGAAAAATAAAACTTAGTTAGTGAACCAGAACTGTAAAAGATAGCAATTTCCCCAGCTGGTGAGGCAGCAGTACCATTGTTTATATAATTGTTATTACGTTGGATCATAAAGGGCTCAGTATGTGATGAATAAGCCGGAGGTGTATAATTTATCTTGCAGAATAGCCTGGCAGAATGTACTGGAAAGTGACTCAGCTAATCATGTCTGTATTAAAACTGTGTTTGCTAAATTACTATCTTTCTAGACATGACATCACTCCAGAAGATCCACGTTGGGTTGGAGCTTGGTGGGTAGCGTTTGTTGCATGCAGTTTCTCTACGTGCCTTTTGGTAGCACCATTTTCATATTTCCCAAAGCAATTGCCAGGTAAACACATTTTCTGAAGCAGGAGAGAAGTGCCATCCCGAGTGGTTAGGGCCTCGAATATCTAGTTGGAAGCTCTAAGGTTCTATATGAAAGGGGCTTGGAATATATACCCTGCCTTGGCCTAAACATGGCTTCAGTGTCCCTGATTTATGGTGACCTAGATTTTGTGAGGTGCTTGAGAATCATTGTGTTAGTTGTTTTAGCCCTCGTAGCAATCAATGGAGAGATCAGAGTTACGTCTGTCCACTTGCACATGAGAAATTCCACTAGTGCAACAGGTTTTTCCTTCTGCCTTCCAATGCCTTGCCCCCTCAAATCTGCTCCAGAATATTCCCTTATCCTCCAGAGTAGATGTGGCAGTCCTTTGTGGGCTGAAGGTGGAGAGGAGGACCAAGAAGTCCCATTGTGCTAGCTCATGCTATGTTGCTTTCCTCTAGGCTTATCTGACAAGTAATATTACAGAAGTACTGAAA
This sequence comes from Podarcis bocagei, assembly GCF_964188305.1. Lineage (NCBI taxonomy): Eukaryota > Metazoa > Chordata > Lepidosauria > Squamata > Lacertidae > Podarcis > Podarcis bocagei. Next base: position 25,916,532 of record NC_138136.1, read on the forward strand.
GCAGCACACACATATGAAAGCAGGGATTCCAACAGAATCATGAAGCCACCATTTTTCATTTTTTGAGACAGATATAAATCTGAGACTTCTATGTCGTTTACCTGCACTGCTCTACTTTAATCATCCGTTGGGGATTTGGATTCATTCATATATTTGTATGCATGTGTAAAACAAACAAGAACTGCCACAATCTAGCATTTTTAGTTACTGGTAGCTAGAATGCCCAATATTTAGAAATCACTTGGATGTCTTATAAAATAATTTTAAAAACCCATAATTATGAGAAAAGCATAACTCTTCCTTGCACACTGGCTAAGAAGGTGTGGAAGCCAGGTGCAGATGAACTATAAAACTGTTTTAGGGATCAGAGTTTACCTTTAGAAAGGTAAAAAGGTATAAAGGAAGAAACTTTTCTCAAACACCTGGGCTATAATGATTTTGGCCAGGTGGACCCTAAGACCTTGTTTGCAGGAAAACCGTCATCTTACTCTAACTTATCTCAGAAAATGGCCACAAGCTTAGGTCTCTCAGACAAAATACCGAGTTCCCTCGTGAATCCCTGCAGTTGTGCTGACAGGGTAAGACTTTAAGACTTTGAGGCAGAAGTCCAGGGCCCCACTTAGCAGAATGAGGCGGTAGTTCCCCAATGCAGCATGGGACTGGCTTTTCCTATTTTGATCCAAGGTTGTAATCCTTTACCCAGTTTCCTGGCTGGGCCACTGGAGAAGTTCCCTCTGACACATAAAGATATTTTCTTTTTTCTTTTTTCAAGCATGGGTGGAATCCTCAAACTTGGGTGAAGTGATGCATCATCCAGTTCTGATGCAGCAGCAAATTCAGGGTAGAAGGGCTTGGTGGAGGTCTCTGTCCAGAAGCCAAGCACAGGGCAGATGGGCCATAGAGCTTCCAGCAGTGACCTTAGGACAGCCACCTCCATAGATTGGCATCTTGGGGAGGTCATAACCTTGGAACGACCCTGCAGTGGTTTCAGCCTTCCTGCAGGAGGCTGAAATGGATATACAGCCAATGCCTGAGCCAATGATTCACCTACACCTGTAATCAATAAAGTTGTGGCCATTTTCAACCCATTAGTTTTCTGCCCAAGCCTGTTCTGCCACAGGTTATCTCGTTGCCGGCAGGCCGGGGGTGGGGATGGCTTTGTGACTTGGCCCGCAAGAGATTTTCTTCTTTTAAAAAGCAGAGCTGTCTTTTAAATGTCCTGGCTGTGCTTTTTAAATAGACAAACCAGACCGAATATAAGCCAATCCCTATCAGCCACAGTTGTCAGGAAGGAAGGCTTGTGTGAGTCAATTAGAGATGTTGAAAAAGAAATTAAATGTGCTGAGTTTTTCACACCGGAGATGGATAAGAGTGTTGGACTCCTTGTAACTATTTATACTTAACAGCACATGTTCAACAGCGTGGGGGAGGAGGGAAACAGACTCCAGTTTACAAAGGAATCACATACACACATGTGCGCATCCAAGCAAATTGGCTGCCTCCAAATGGTCCCAGATATGGAGCTTTGTGAAGTTAATTTGTCAAACATTAAAAACAGCAGCTTATTTCCTTGTGATTTCTGTTCTCTAGTGCCAGGTACAGCTGTTAATCATGCCTTTCTGTTAATATATATATATATATATGCTTGATGAGCTTTCTCCCCCACCGCCTCAGGTACGCACAAAATACGAGCTGAAAAGATTTCTGAAGCACATCATGGTGGATCTGACGTTCAGTCTGAATATGGTGGGAGGAGTCTCAGAGACTTTCTGCTGACACTCTGGGTAATTATAAGCAAGGAATCTAGAACAGTTTCCTCAGATTCATGTCATTGCCTATCTGTGTGCTTGAAGTGCAAATAACACTTCCATAGACAACATGACCCTGTCATCATGTTTCAGTTCTGGTTGGGTGCTAGGTAAGATTGGCTGCCTGATCACGTTATTTAATTCATAACTTTTGGTAAATGGGACAAAGTAAAAAACAGAATTATAACCCCAAAGCAAAGGACAAATGATTTAACTAGGAATAATACAGTTTATCAACAGATACATATTTTTTTAAAGCAACAACACCCACAAGTAAATCTGCTTGTCAATGCACAGTCGCCGATTATTATCTCTCAGAATTGTTTTGTGTCCACCTCTTCCCCTAAGCCCAGGTTACACACAACATGAATGCAATTAACACGCACAGTTTGAAAAATGTAAATAGTAGCTTCAGGGGGACTGCAAGCTGAGAGTTTAACCATTCTCTCCCTGCCATGGTCCGAACAGAAATCCCTGCTTGGAAACTGCCATTTGCAACAGAAGGGAAGCCTGCGTTCGGGCCAGGGGCACCCCAGGCTTAGACCATCTCAAAGTGACATTGTTTTTAATCCCTCCCCAAATAATGTAAGAAGGAGACAGAACTGACTTTAAAAAATGAACACATTACAAAAGTGCTGCAAACCAGAATTAGACTTACCCATCCATTCCTAATAATAGTTTTGTGACAAAAATCCATATCAGTTCCAATATTTGCATTATCAAACTTGTTAATTACGAAAATATAAGAAAATGTCAGAAGTCACAAAATAATTCCTCCCCTTTTTTCCCTAGATGCTTCTGAGGAACCCAGTGCTGATGTGCCTTGTACTCGCTGCCTCAATGGAAGCCTGTGTTGCCACTGGCTTTGCAACTTTCTTGCCCAAATTTATAGAAAACCAGTTTGGATATACATCTAGCTATTCAGCCACCTTAGGGGGTAATGTATTTCTCTTATCTATTTTACAGAATATGCTCTTAACCTGTTTACTGCTTGAGTTTAATAACAAGAGCAGAGTAAAACTGGATTAGTAATACACAGTCTGCAGTTCTAAACAGGTTTACTGGGGAATATGGTCCACTGAACCCTGTGAGGCTTATTTCTGTGCAAATATGTTTTCCTAATGCATGGCTAAGAACATACCCTCCAAGTGTCCCTATTTTCTAGGAATGGTCCCGGAATTACAGAAGGCATCCCAGTTTCTGATTTGACCCCAAAAGGTCCTGCTTTTCCTGAATAGGATGTCCCTATTTTCATTGGAGAAATGTTGGAGGGGGATGTAAGAATTAGCTAGGAACTGAGCTGATGTCTCTTGGCCTGCACACTGATCCCTTTGAGAGGAATCAGGCAAACTAGCCCCAATGACTGTTTATACCTCTATGTCAGAGACAGTATTTCTGAATGTTGATTGCTGGGAATCACTATTGGGAAGAATGCCTACAGGCTCACCTGGGCATGGACTTGGCCACCTGGAAAACAAGATGCTAGACTTTGACAGCCTTTGGCCTGGTCAGGGAAGAATGTTCTTATATTCTTGAGTAGTATGAAACTCCTGTTGGCTAGATATTTATTTAATTGCTTCTGCATTAGCCCTGGGTATGTCAGACACTGGTCTTGACTAGGTGGTTATTTCAGATATTTCTAAACTGAGGGAAAAATGTCCTCCTCAGATTTGCTTCCCCACATAGAAACAGTGAATTGGAAAGGGGGCATACCATCTTTTTGTGCTGGTGTAGGAAAGTTTTCTGAACATTTTAGGCTGGTAACAAATTGGTAGTAGCAGCAGCTTTTAAGAAGTCATCTTTTTCCACTTTCCATGTGTGTGACCAGAATTCTATCCCCTGCCCCTAATGTGACAACACCTTTCCAGAATATGTTTGTGTGGCTCTTAGGATGAGGCTGTACCATAAAGAGGCTTTACTGGAGACAGCTTGAGTTGGCATGTTTTTTAAAAAGGGAGCCTACTTAGAGTAACATGTAGTCTGGCACTGAGAGAGCATGCTAGCCAGAAGAGAAAGTGCAGTTGAGATCAAAGATATATAACCTTTGGCTCTTTATGTGTGGTGTTAGATTCATGCATAACATTGCAGTTAGGTTCACTGGCCCTGTGATGCGCAGCAAAAGTTGACTGGCAAGCCACATAGGTACAAAATCAAAACGATTTGAAGCATTTGGTAAGATGGATTTTGGAGTCACAAGCTAGGGTGGTGCAGTGGTTAGAGTGCTGAACTAGGACCTAGGAGAGACACCAGGCTCAAATCCCCACTCAACTGTGAAACTCATTTGGTGACCTTCTGCCTCTCAGTCAAAACTACCTCACAGGATTGCTGAGACAATATGGGGAAGGGGGAAGAACATGCACACTACCTTGAGTTCCTTGAAGGAAAAGGTGGGATATAAATATTATAATAATAAATAAACTTATTTAACTGTTGTTTAGATATTATTTGGCATTCAAGATATTCTTAAGCCCTTTTTGTGCGTTATAGTCATGTAAGTCTTTCATGGGTAGAAAGGGAAACGGGCCTAGCCTTGCCTCAACATGATGCACTTCACAAGTCCTGCCTCCTTGATGTTGGTAGCTGTGCGCCATGTTGGGGTAGGATTAGCATTATAACCCACTTTTGCTTCTATCTGTGAAAGTTTTATGTGCCTGTACCATTTCTATATGTTCACTGTTTTATATTTTCTGGAACTATTGATGACTGCTATTATTAACAATAAATGTTAATTCAATCTCTGTTGTCACCTTGTTTTCCCGCAGGACTTGTGCTGGTCCCAGGAGCAGCAATAGGTCAAATCATAAGTGGTATCTTAGTTTCCAAGCTCAAACTAAATTGCAAAAGCATACTCAAGTTCATCGTCCTTACTTGTTCAGTGGCGCTTGGATTCAATATGGTCTTTTTAATTGCTATATGTGGGAATACGCCATTTGCGGGTGTCTCAGAAGATTATAATGGGTAAGTATTTGTTCAAAAGAATAACAATGAGATGGGCCTGACTGTGTGTATACTGCTATGAGTGTATACTGTGTGTATACTGCTGATGACAACGCTCAGAGGATGACCTCCAAACCATCTTAAATATATTTGCAGAAGCTTACAAAAAGTTTGGCCTATCGCTCAACATCCGAACAACCAAAGTGCTGCACCAACAAGTACAAAATAACCCCTCTTTAGTGCCACAAATCCAACTCAGTGGTGCAATGTTGGAAAATGTCCACCACTTCTCCTAACTGGGCAGTTATCTTTACACAAGGGCCAACATTGATGCTGAAATCCAGCATTGCCTGATCTCTGCAAGTGCAGCTTTCTTCTGATTGAAATGTTTGAGGACTGGGACATTCAAAGGGAAACCAAAATGCTTGTTTACAAAGCTATTGTACTACCAACCTAACTGTATGCTTGTGAAACATGGACCACTCATAAATGCCTTCTCCAGCTCCTCAAAAGATTCCACCAATGATGTCTCTGAAAAATTTTACACATCACTTGGGAAGACAGGCGAACTAATACCAGTGTACTGGAAGAAGCAAAGGTCACCAGTGTTGAAGCAATGATTCTTCAACATCAACTTTGTTGGACTGGTCATGTTGTGCAGGTGTCTTCCAAAGCAACCACTCTATTCTGAACTTAAAAATGCAAAGCGTAATGCTGGTGGTCAACAAAAGAGGTTTAAAGACTGTCTCAAGGCAAATCTTAAAAAATGTAGTATGAACACCAACAACTGGGAAACACTTGCCTGCAAGCGCTCCAGTTGAAGAACAGCCTTTACCAAAGGTGTCATGGGCTTTGAAGACACTTGAACTCAGAATGCATGGGAGAAACTTGCTAAGAGGACGGCATGCTTGGCAAATCCACACCGTGATCAACTCCCACCCAGAAACCAATGTCCCCACTGTGGAAGGACGTGTGGATCTCCACAATTGGTCTCCACAGTCACCTAGGGACTCATTGTTAAAACCGTGTTTATGGAAGACAATCTCACTTGGCTACGAGTGATTGCCAAAGAAGAAGAAGACTGCTATGAGAACAAAAATCCAATGCATCTAGTTCTTGAGGGTTAGGTGTTCTGAGCCTAATTATGCATGTATCACTTGATAGCTAATCAGGGCTGTCACAACATACAATGGGATTCATGAGCAGTTCATTAGTCCTGTCACATTTGACGGAGCTTATCATCTATTAGTCAGTACATATTGGGGGCTTATCCAATATAGCAACCCAAAGGCAGCTTTCTGTTCATGTTCTCTAGATTGGAGCAATGGATTTTGATATGATTCTGGCTTCAAGACTGAAGATTGTGATAACTATTAACTATTGATAAATGTCTCCTTTTGGGACAAGGAATAATAAAAAGTGGTGGTAGTCTTACTCCAAGTGTAGTCGGATGAAATGGACTTTCTGGACCCATTTCAGTCAACACCATGGTCTAGCGTTGAAACAGCCTTGGTTCTGATGGATGACTTTTGTTAGGAGAGAAGCGGAAGGAATGTGACCCTACTGATTTCTCTTCTCGGTGGCTTTTGAAACTGTCAACCATGGTATCTTACTGGACCAGTGCTGTGCGCTGGGAACCCTCCTACCTGGAAGGTTGGTTCACTGCACTGTTTAGACACCTACTGAAAACCTCTCTCCCCAGGCACATGATTTAGTTAGCATTGTTTCAATTATATTAATCATATTATCTTTGTTCTTAATGATGGTTTTATGTATATTTATTTTTAACTGGTTTGTGTCTTTTAGCAATGTTTTATATATAATTTGACCTGTGCACCATTTGGAGATTTCTTTTTTCTTTTTTTGAGCAAGCAGTTTATAAATTTCCTAGATAAAATGGTAAATAAATAAGTATCATGGAGGGACTTTATCTCCATACTATGTGCCGTGTAATCCCACAAGGTCCCACCTTGTCCTCTATGCTCTAAATCTATTTGAAGTCCTCAGAGGGTTTGGATTGAAAGGTCCATCATCTTGTTTGAAAAACATTCTCTGGTATATCTAATTTTAAAAGAACTTACACTTTCCCTTTACACTGTATTTCAGATTTTAAAACTGCTTGCATGGTTTTTGTCGTATGATTTTAGGTTTAACTTTCGGGAACCGCTCTGATATTTTGTTTGAAACCAGGCATATAAATATTTTGATAAATATCATGTCTGCGTGCGGGATTCCTGACAACACTTGGCTGGCCACAGTGGGAAACACAAGGCAAGACTAGATTAGATTTTGGTCTGATCCTGTAGAGATCTTATGTTCTTACTCTTTAATTGTTCAGAATATGTTCTTAGGAGATACCAAAAGGTGTGTATGCTTAGCTCCTTTGACTTTTATCTCTCTGTTTCAGGACAGGCACATTATCAAACTTAACTGCGCCTTGCAACTCCCACTGTAGATGCTTGCGTTCAAACTATTTACCAGTCTGTGGCACAGATGGAGTCCAGTATTTTTCTGCATGTTATGCAGGATGTACCTCCGCTGTTACTATTCAAGACGGTTCAAAGGTATTGCTATTTTATATCGTGGGTTGACAATGCAGAATTTACCTTAGGTCTAAAGGGTGGCAAAATGAATTTGGCTGGCAGGCAGGATCCTAATTTTCCCCATCCCCTGCAGGACAGACCTGTCAATCACCTGATGCCACCTGCCAATCAACTGACAAATCTGCCAGTCACCTGATAACACCTGACAGCTTCAAAGGGGCTTGCTCTGATAGGGAACTAAGAATGAGCCCCTTTGAAGGTGCACAGTCAGCTGATTGGCAATGAAGACGCATATTCAAAGGGACTTGTTGTAGCTGCTGATCAGCTGATAACACTGGTTAAAGTCTATTTGGAGGCATAGTCTGCATTCAGACCGCATTTGCAAGTGAAAAACTTCAGTGAGGCTCACTGTCACTGCAGATCAGCTGATTGGATGCTACACTGAGCCACTTTGAATGTGCACTGTCAACACCAGTCAGCTGACTAGTGCTGCTAAGCAAGCCCTGCTTTCCAAGGTACAATCAGGAGCATACTTTAAGCTTCCAGTTGTTCCACTGCAGCCACGCCTTTGCCTGCCCCACACCTCATGCTACATATGACCTCTGTGTGGTACAGGTGAGTGTGGTTTGTCAAAAACAGTTTCTCAGGCCAAATTCGGCCCACTGGTCTGCCTCTGAGTTCTGGGTGCTAAAAGTGCTTACAGTGGTACCTCTAGTTATGAACTTAATTCGTTCCGGAGGTCCGTTCTTAACCTGAAACCGTTCTTAACTTGAGGTACCACTTTAGCTAATGGGCCTCCCACTGCCGCTGCCGCACGATTTCTGTTCTCATCCTGAGATAAAGTTCTTAACCCGAGGTACTACTTCCAGGTTAGCGGAGTCTGTAACCTGAAGTATTTGTAACCCAAGGTGTTTGGAACCCGAGGTACCACTGTATTTAGAAAACGTGTCCTTTTCAAATGTATATTAATTCATTAATTTACTTAATTATTATTAGCATTTGTACAACACTTGTATGAATAGCATACAAGAGAAGGTATTTTCTCAAGACAAATTTATTAAAGCATGTTTTGGGGGTTGGTCTGGTAATCTGAACTCTTCACTTCAGATAGATCTTGATTCTTCCATGCTCATCACTACATATAATATTTTCATATGATGGCATGACAGGATGGGATGGGATGTGGGGCAATTCCCCCAATGCATGCCTCTCCATGCCTCATGTGTGTAATTATGGTGATAGTTTTCAACTAAAGCAGGGATCTGCTCCTCCACACAGCAAGATAGTTCTCATTACATTGGTACCTCGGGTTACGAACTTAATTCATTCCAGAAGTCCGTTCTTAACCCGAAGCGTTCTTAACCCAAGGCGCACATTCCCTACATAGGCCTCCCGCGGCCCCGGAAGCGAATTGCATCCGTATCCCGGGGCAAAGTTCGCAACCCAGGACACCTACTTCCGGGTTTGTGGAGTTCGTAACCTGAAGCATTTGTAAGCAGGACTGTTAGTAACCCGAAGTACCACTGTATTACTTGGATCATAAGGCAAGTTAGCTTAAGGAAGTTCGTAGAAGGAAAGTTTGCCACCCCCCTCATCTCCCCAACTGCCAGTTATGTCCCCACTCCCTAAAGAGTGAGAAGCCATCTTGAATAATGTTGGGTTGGGCATGGGCGGGGTGCTGGGGACCAGGGAACTTTCCTTCCTGTGAGCTTCCTTACATGGACATTCTTAGGTTCTAAGCCTGATTTCCTCCTCCACCACCCTATGTCCAGGGTAGTGCTCCAGGTGCATTGCAGAAGTTGTGGATCGACTTCATGGTCCTCCCTTTTCTGTTGAAATGAAGGCAGTTCCATAGAAACATCTTCTCTGTTTCTGCTGTAATTGGTTAAGAACTTTGTTATTCA